>NC_056623.2:165362607-165962607 GCF_002870075.4 Lactuca sativa | reverse complement strand
TCTTTATATGCACGGAAACCTTGTAACATATACTACAACTTAGTTAGGATTATTAATCCTAAATAATCTTCTATCAAAAAGTCATTTTTGACGCTTATTGTCTCTAAATTGACTAGCCCTGATTTACGGGCGTTACATAAGTGGATCATTCACAAATGGCATAGAAGTTGGAATGTCAACTGTAACGCAAGCAGATCCGGGCTAGTCAATTCAAAGACAATAAGCATTAAAAGTGACTTTTTGATAAAATATTATATATAATGAATAATCTTAACTAGGTTGTAGTGGTCGTGTCAAGGTTTTTGAATATATAAAGAATGTCAAAATCCAAGTTATAACGAAGAAGTTATGACCTGTCGAAGTTTCGCAACATAACCGGTACGACACTGCGTAATGTAAATAGTGAATTTACGATAGAGTGATAGTTAGCCTTAGTGAGCTAAACCAAACTCATAGAATATGTTAAACCAAGAGCGTGCATAAAAAGAACGTCTAAATCTGACTTCGTATGAGGAAGTTATGATTTTTCGATGTTTCGACTTAGCGGGATGCAACCCAAAGATCGAATATGAGATTGAATGTTTTCTAGCCAAAACAATCTGAACAAGAATAGAAGATCTTGTTGATAATAGTCCAACGGTTAAAAGGTAGACGAAAATGGATGTCAGATGAAGGAGTTGTGAATTCCTAACGGAGTTTTCCTGTACCGGCCTACTAAAAATAATATAACAAAAGTTAAAGTCAAATTAGCCGACGGAGTCTAAACGAGAGTTGTAGAGCATAATCTCTCCTACGTGCACATATAAAGAACGTCGAAAATGAAGCTTGTATGCGAACGATATAAATTTCTAAATTTCTGGGTACGAACTTCAAACCCTATGTCAGAGCTCACGACGTGAGCACAGTGTTTACGACGTGAGCAGGTAATGGACGTCTTCTAGCGCAAGTGTCCTAATGACGAGCGCAGTGACATATCAAGCTCACGACATGAGTACCAAATTTGAGCCCTATAAATAGAAGTTGAAGGGCAGCTGGCCATGGTTGCTATTTCCTTCACTCTCTCATTCCCGATACCCTTTCTAGCCCTCTTAAAGAACCCCCAAAGCCCCGGTATCACCCCGACACCCGAAGCGAGTCCTGAAGCCCTGAAGATCACGAGAAGAAAAGACTTTCAAGTCGAAGCTCTGCCCACGAGTAACCCGGTGTGTGAAGATATCCCGGTTTCATAGAAGAACTTCTACTTGAATAGTCGTAGTGCTGTCCGACAATCGTCTTAACAAGAGAGTGTGTAGTTACTTTCTTCTAACACATAGATATGAAGTATTTGCTAGGAAATACGTGTTATGTGTTTGTACGTTGTTTGTTTACTTGAGATGAATGTTGAATGAATGTTTTATGCAGGTTTTTAAATGGTTTAAATTGTATATGTAATTTATATATACAAATATGTTAAGTAGAACATGGGTAGACGAAATACTTGTTGTGTGATGAAAGAGGAGTTTGAGGATGAGACGAAAGATGATATAGATCATGAGATAAGGGTGACGGGTGAAAAATGAGTGAAACCTTTACCCAAACGATGGCCCCTTCATTTAGCAGAGTAGGGATGACAACCAAAGACGATTCTAGACAGTCCAGGGGAACACTAGATAGCAGGATCGCAACTTGTAGGTGTTGTGGACTTGATGTTCACCGGTGTAATCTAAAAGCCCTGACAGCTATAAATTTAGTGCCTTATATAAGTACCTTGGTAGCTATGGATTTATTATTGTGTAAATGAACGATGGTAGCTATAGATTTAGTACTATGTAGATGAACCTTTGTAGCTATAGATTTAGTACTGTGTAGACGAACCTCGGGCATCAATGGACTTTTTGCCAATATCTTAGGTCAATCCTTAGGAATGAATGAAGGAAGGATAGTTGATTCTTAGGGTAAAACCTTAAGAAATAAATAAGATAATAGGGTTCAGTAACTGGGTTGATTGTTTGATGATTAAACATAATAATTATATTATTTTGGGTTGAAAACCCTATATGCTCACCAGGCTCCCAAGCCTGAACCACTCAGTTTTCTTTGTATCACAGGTAGTGGCACAAGGGTATAAGTTTGTTGACATGATGAGAGATTTTGGATTATAGATTGGCAGTTATAAATAACTGTCGTAAGGTCTATTTTATACTGTTTATGCTTTTGGTCTGTATCGGAACATGACATCCCGATATTTTTTTATTTAATGAAAATACGTTCCTTTTAAGAAATGTATTGATAAATTATTATCGTATTTTGTTTTGCGAACAAATACCGCAACTCTTTTAATCTAAGGATTACTCTGATTTTATAAAACAAAGCATAAACAAATCGGTCTTTTCTGGCCGTGAAAGTTGGGGATGTCACAGTTGGTATAAGAGCACTAGTTTAAGCGAACTAGGAATTTGTAGGATTTCTAGACTTAAACTTAGAATGCTAAGCGACGATTGTGAGACGAGTGTCTACCATATTTTTGACACGAGCACTAGTATGTATTAGGAAAGATGCCTAAAATAATTTTATGCGTTAAATGCTATATGTTTACCGTAAATGCTATTATTTGTTCGGGTCTATGGTCTGTTGCCGATCGGATCTGGAAACCTTATGTGTTTAGGATTCTAAACGTATGACTGCGATATTAGAACTAGCATGTAAATGTTTCAGAGTGATAAGGATGATTTGAATATCTATCGTAAATGAGGATCTAAATTCACCTTATTCGGTGTATAGATCAAAAATGGCAAGAACAAGAAGCAGAGTTGGAAACGCAAACAAAAACAGGAATCAACCACCGGTAGTTGAGCAAGTAGCTGTGGTAGCAGTAGTACCTGAGCCAATGTCAATGGTTGGGGTACAAGTGATGATTCAAATGATGTTGGATCGTCAGATGAAGGAAACTAAACGTCTGCTTCAGCAGAATCATGAAGAACTTTCAATGCCAATTGAACAGCTCGAATTGAATGAAGGGCAATCGGAAGGAGGAAACTTCAGTGGGATTGTTGGTCAAGCCAACCCACCGATTGTTAGGAAAAACATCCAGGATGGAGGAAATGACGGATGCGGGTGCAAGTACAAGGATTTCATGGCATCTAAACCACCGTGTCTATCTGGAATCCCGAGACCAGTGGAAGTTATGGACTGGATCTTCGAGATGGAGACAAGGTTTGAGAGTTGCAAGTGTTGTAACAGACAGAAAACCGCTCTCGCGATTCCTCTGTTAAAGTCTGGAGTGTTGAACTAAGGGAAGCTACAAGCTGGTTCGATGCCCAATGGAGAAGGTAGCAAGATATCCTGGGAAGATTTTTTGGTGCAACTAAAGATGCAATACTGCTTTGAGCAGGATCTTTTGGAAATCACCAATAAGTTCCAGAATTTGAAGAAGGGAAGATTGAGCGTTACCGAGTACACTACTAGTTTTACGGAGAAAATGAAGCTTGTCCCATACCTACTTCCAACGGAACTTTCCAAGGTCAACAAGTTTGGCAATGGATTACCAACAAACTTTGGTCCAATGGTCAAGCAATCAGCCACTTTGAAAGCCACCATCTGGGCAACCAAGAATGTTGAGACCCAAATAAGGGAAAAGGGTCTTGAGAAAGCTGAAGTTGGCGAGAAGAGGAAGCTTGAAGGATCCTCAAGACCTGATAGTAAGGGAAAGTTCGCAAAGTCTAACCTGGATGACTAGAGGTATGGAGCTAAGTGGTGTGAAAAGTGCAGGAAGAAGCACTTTCGAGCATGCAACGAAGAGGTAACATGTTACAAATGTGGAAGGATCAACCACTATTCCACGAATTGTACACAAAATGATAAGGCATGCTACGGATGCGGAGGTAAGGGGCACATGTCTAGAGACTGACCAAAGAAAAATAGGGCAACAAGGCTAGAGGCACCACCAATGTGACATCCAACAATCAGGTATAACTATTTAATCCATCTTCTTTTCCAAGTTGTCAAAACTAGCCCATGGAAGGAAATTGTAGCAAATGGGTATGTTAGGCGTAGTAAGGAGTATGTTGCCAGTACTCATGAGCGTGCTCTTCACGCGGATACTACCCCAATACGCTGGGCATATCATTGTGTATGTTGGGCATACTGGGCTCAGACATGAAACTCGAAATGGGGAACGAGCACTATAAAAAGGACCATTATGGCCTCCTTCCCAACGACCATTTTCAGAGAGTGAAACCCTAAAAGAGCCGACCCTCGTTTTAGAGCTTGTGTGTGTGTGTGTTTGAGCTTGATAAAGTGTTCTTATGAGATTGTAAAGAGAAGAAGGACCATTGTAGAAGCTAAAGTTGGAGTGCAAGCCTTGGATTTGAGCTTTATAGAGGTTGGAGCATCATTTGGAGGTAAAAAGCTCAAAGCTTTTTTAACCTTTTTGGATTTGTGAATTATGGACCATTTTTAGGGTTTTTGTCCCAAAGATGGAGACTTTATGAGTAAATGGTCTCCATAGCCTTGATTTGCCCCATTTCAGTATACAATGTGTTGTAGATCCATAAAAATCCAATATTGATCGTTAATATCGAGTCATGCATGAGATAAGGGCTTAATGAGGAAAGAGGATAAGAGTTTGGAGTGATTGGTGACCTTTACAGCTATGGAAAGGCTTAAAGGGTTTGAATTTATAGGTTAAGAGACATTAGAAGGACTAGATCTGGATTATGAGCTTATGTCTTAACTGTTTCAGACCAAAAACCATTAAGAGCATGAAACTGGGACTTACACTGGGCGTAAATCCCAGAACATGCCGCGTAGGGGTTGAGATCCCCGATTCTGGATAGTCAGGGTATGCCCCGCGTACAGAGTTGGTACGCCCCGCATACTGCCCTCTATTCACTTTTGTTGACTTTTAGGGTTTTGTCAACAATTGGACATTTGGACCATTGGAGGGGTAAAATGGTCTTTTCCCCTTCTGAGAGATTATAGGAAGGGATTAGTCTAGCCTTTGAGAATCGTTGTTAATTAGAGGACAATTATTTATGTGATTAGGCGGAGGCTAGATCAGTATTTCGAGTTCGAGACTTTCCGAGTTACCCAAGGTGAGTCTTCTCACTATAAATTACCTAGAATGGTATCTATGTGCAAACCGGAGGGTCTTATGTGTATCTATATGTTTGAGATTTATGTGAATTATGTTATATGTATGCTATGTGTTATATAGACCGGACCAGAGGGTCCAACGACTCATATGGCCAGAGGGTCCTTGATCAGACCGGACCGGAGGGTCCGACGAGCTAAACCGGACTGGAAGGTCTAACGATCTACTGGACTGGAGGGTCCCGCTGAGACACATTGACCGGAGGGTCATACAGAGTTATTGCCTCGAGTGGCAACTTCAAGAATTATGCCAACTGTTCCATCATGCGCAGGACTGGAGGGTCCTACGAGACAATACTTGGGACAAGTATGAGTAGGTGTAGTAGAGATCTATACTACTCAAAGCACAGGACTCACACTTGGATCAGGGAAAGTCACAAGGTTACCAAGAAGCTAGTGATTGGCCTCGTTTTATTCAAGTATGTCGTTACCATTGTTTCAGTAATGACTAATGAGATGATTATTATTCCGAACCTAGTGGTCATGTCAAATTGAGCCTGACTACGGTGATTTTGTTACATGGTTCATAGAACCAAGTTTGATGTGACATCTGACCTAAGTCAGATGATTGAAATCAATACGATCAATAGCATTGCGCTCGTTGTTAAGGAAGCTTTTAGCTAGAAATGCTACATGCAAAAATGTGATTATATCACATTAGAATATGAAGGAAGCTATATTCCATTCTGGAATTTGACTCTAATAGACTTGAGTCTAAGCGTTGCATCATACGATAAGAGATCATTAGAACATGACCCATCAGTCTGTTACAATAGATAAAGGAAAGTACTTATCCTAAGAAGAAGAAAGAGTCCTCAATAATGATGTATTTTGTAACTCGTAGGTTATGATTAAAAGTCCAACATAGTACGAAGAGCAGGTGCAAGACTAAGCATCGCCTACGGTCAAGAAGTCCAAGAGTTAGATATACATTCGACGAAACATAGAAGTTAAAATTATTACCTAGGATGAAAAGATGACGTATGGAATCATTATACCAGCCCAATTTTTGTTAATGATTCTGGGACGTAATCATCCTAAGGGGGAGATAATTGTAACGCCCGTAGATCCGGGCTCGTCAATTTAGAGACAATAAACATCAAAAGTGACTTTTTGATAATATATTATATAGAATGAATAATCTTAACTATGTTGTAGTGGTCGTGTCAAGTTTTTCGAATATATAAAGAATATAAAAATCCAATTTATAACGAAGAAGTTATGACTTGTCGAAGTTTCGCAACAGAATCGGTACGACACTGCGTAACGTAAATAGTGAATTTACGATAGAGGGATATTTAGCCTTAGTGAGGTAAACGAAAGTCGTAGAATACGTTAAACCAAGAGCGTGCATAAAAAGAACGTCTAAATCTGACTTCGTATGAGAAATCAAAGTTTCGACTTAGCGGTATGCAACCCAAAGTTCGAATATGAGATCGAATGCTTTCTAGCCAAAATAATCTAAACGAGAATAGAAGATCTCTTTGATAGTAGTCCAATGGTAAAAAGATAGATGAAAATGGTTGTCAGATGAAGGAGTTGTGAATTCCTATTGGAGTTTTCCTGTCCCGGCCTACTAAAAATAATATAACAAAAGTTAAAGTCAAATTAGCCGATGGAGTCTAAACGAGAGTTGTAGAGCATAATCTCACCTACGCGCGCATATAAAGAACGTCGAAAATGAAACTTGTATGTGAAAGATATGAATTTCTAAATTTCAGGGTACGAAATTCAACCCCTGTGTTAGAGCTAACGACGTGAGCAGGTGATGGACGTCATCCAGGGCAAGTGGCCTAATGAAGAACACAGTGACATATCGAGCTCACGACGTGAGCACTTGTGGCTCACGATGTGAGCATCAAATTTGAGCTCTATAAATAGAAGTTGAAGGGAAGCCTACCATGGTTGCTTTTTCCATCGCTCTCTCACTCCCGATACCCTCTCTAGCCCTCTTAAAGTACCCCTAAGCCCCAGTATCACCCCGACACCCGAAGCGAGTCTCGTAGCCCCGAAGATCATGAGAAGAAAAGAGTTTCAAGCCGAAGCTCTGCCCACGAGAAGCCTGGTTTGTGAAGATATCCCGGTTTAATAGAAGAACTTCTACTTGAAGAGCTGTAGTGTTGTCCGACAATCGTGTTAACAAGTGAGTGTGTAGTTACTTTCTTTTAACACATGGATATGAAGTATTTGCTTGTAAATACGTGTTATGTTTTTATACGTTATTTGTTTACTTGAGATAAATGTTGAATGAATGTTTTATGTAGGTTTTAAATGGTTTAAACTGTATATGTAATTTATATCTACAAATATGTTGAGTAGAGCATGGGTAGAAGAAATAGTTGTTGTGTGATGAAAGATGAGTTTGAGGATGAGACGAAATATGATATAGATCATGAGGTGAGGGTGACAGGTGAAAAATGAGTGAAACCTTTACCCAAACGATCCCCCGTCATTTAGCAGAGTAAGGATGACAACCACAGACGATTCTAGACAGTCCGGTGGAACACTAGCAGGCTCGCAACTTGTAGGTTTTATGGACTTGATGTTCACCGGTGTACTCTAAAAGCCCTGGCAGCTGTAGATTTAGTGCCTTATATAAGAACCTTGGTAGCTGTGGATTTAGTATTGTGTTGATGAACGATGGTAGCTATGGATTTAGTATTATGTAGATGAAATTTGTGCCAATTCCTTAGGTCAATCCTTAGGAATGAATGAAGGAAGCATAGTTGATTCTTAGGGTAAAACCTTAAGAAATGAGTAAGATAATGGGGATGGGTAATTGGGTTGATTGCTTGATGGTTAAACATAATAATTATCTTATTGTGGGTTGAAAACCCTATATGCTCACCAGGCTCCCAAGCCTGACCCACTCAATTTTCTTTTTATCACAGGTAGTGGCACAAGGGCATAAGTTGGTTGACATGACAAGAGATTTTGGATTATAGATCGGTAGTTATAAATAACTGTTGTAAGGTCTATTTTATACAGTTTATGCTTTTGGTCTGTATCGGAACGTTACATCCCGAGATTTTGTTATTTAATGAAAATACGTTCCTTTTAAGAAATGTTTTGATAAATTCTTATTATATTTTGTTTTGGGAACAAATTCCGCAACTCTTTTAATCAAATGATTACTCTTATTTTTTAAAACAATGCATAAATAAATCGGTCTTTTATGGCTGTGAATGTTGGGGATGTCACATCAGCATTAAGGGGAGGAACCCTTGATGCTACATTTGTATCCATTGTAACACTAGTCATCTGTTTTGAAGCTGGAGGCGTCGCTTATTGAATATCTTCTACTTCCCTTGACTCTGTTGCAGATTATGCAACTTCGTGGTCACCGCTAAAGAAGGAGTCGATGTCCTCATTTGTTGGACAGTAGTCATTCATAAAATCGAAAGACATGTCAATATCATTAAACCCAGACATGTTACTACCAAAAATCGAATCATCATCACTAAGACCATCATCATCACCATCATCATCCGCTTTTTCACTCTCATTGAAATCACTTTGAACCTCCACATTTATCATGTTATCATGTTCCTATGCTATGATTGCAACCAGAGGAACTCCTTCATCTTCGTGCTCAGTGACGGTTATGACATCATCGTTAGATTTCATGTGGTCAGAAGAGTCGTTAGACTCAGATGCATCTCTTAGCTCAGCACACAACACGGACTTCACCAAAGAGTATTTTCCTTCGAACATTAACTTACCCTTACGGGTCTGTTTCATTAAACCATAGGTGTTTGACCCAAGAGATTTCATATCTAGTGTTTCTCCTCCTTGTTCAATCTTCGGGTAGCTGTTGTTAATGATCAACTATAGGAATCTTTGGTGCATAAGGAATTTATCACTTCTTTCCTTCAACATTCCCGATCAATTCATCCATGATGTACTTGGAGAAGTTGAATTCAAGACCCGCGGAAAGAGCGGCGATTGCACCTGTATTTAGTAGAGAAATTTCATCTGCCCCATATTTCCTTCCTGAGATGCAGCTCACAAAGACATGAGCTAGAAACCGCCAGTATGGTGGTAACATCTTTTTGTGGGTTGGATGAAATTCTCCTTCATATGCCATTTGTTCGATGATTTCTTGTGTTTAATCCATTGCAATCTCACTCAGAAAACTTGGTTGATCATCAATTCTCAGAACATCTCGGATGATCTACTCTTTAACAACAATTTTCCTTCCTTTAATAGTTGCTTCAACAAATTTTGAACCACCATCTCCCCTTTTTACCACTACAGTGCTCCAAAAATCTTTAATTTGGCTTTGGTAGATCAATGGATTCAAAGTCAGAGTAGAAGCTAGGCAACACTTCTTCAAACCATGCACCATTGACTTGAATATGTTGGATTAGTGTCTAAGTCCATAACTATTTTGGTATGTACCTGACCCAATGATATATGGTCCTTTTGGGTTGCCTTCATCAAAGCAACTTAATAGGATGAATAATGGAGAGAAATGATTAAATATGATTTATTAATATATTATGAGAATAATATATTAATGGAGAAATCATATTGTTTAATTAATATTAGTCAAGAATTAATAAGAATTAAGTTTGTGGCTAAAAGACATTAATTAAACTTAAGGGACTAGAACTGTCAATTGTGTGATAGTTGAATATTGAGCTAATGGACTCCATATTAGAGGGGTGGACGAATTCTATGGGGAAACCCATTAGAAATCGTCCAAAGGCCTTTAAGGAAGGAGCCCATGGGTTGCTTAGGGCTTAAGCATCCAAATTAGGGTTTCCTTGTTAGATAACCTCACTATTTAAAGAACCCTTATGCCCAAAAACGTGGACAAGACTTCTTCTAGGGTTTCCACACGTTTTGGGCAGCCTCCTTCTCTTCTCCTCCTCATCCTCTTGCTCTTGGTGTTTGTAAACCATTAGAGGAGTGACATTTGTGACTCTAAGCTTTCTAAAGTCAATACATGGAGGATTTAAGATTGTTATTGTTATATAAGAATCAAGGTATGATTTAAACCGTGATTTATATGTTATATTGTTTATCATATGCTAGATCTAGGGTTTATAGTCTTGGATGAATTGCATATACAATAGAGAAACCTAGATCCAAGCATTAGGGTTTGTATGAGCACATAGGATGTTCTTATTGCCAAAATCAATCAGTGGTATCAGAGCCTAGATTGGTTTCTATTGTATTGATGCATATTAGATCGAAATAAGCACTGAAAATCGAAATTTTTGGGTTCTGAGTGTTTGACTCACCGAGTCACTTGGTGCACTCGCCGAGTCAGGTGTACTCGACGAGTCCAAGTCCAGACTCGACGAGTCGAAACGTCTGACAGCTAATTTTCGCGATTTTCTTCCCGTTTTGGGTTTGGATAATTACCAAAAACATGTTTTTTTTATAAAATCCGAATTTTATCAATATTTGGTGATTATCCTTACCTAAATAGAAGATAATTGTCAAAATTTAGAGAATCATTTGTTTTATTAGATAATATTTGATTATTTGTAATTTAGATTTGAATTATCTTGTATGAAAATTTTCAATTTTCCCCCTTTAGGTTTTATAGTTTAAATTTGAACTTAAAAGTTTTGTTTTGAAATTTAAATAGTTGAAACCCTAATGTTTTGAAAAGGTTTCAAAACTTGCCCTGAAGTTTTGGAATTTAAATTTTGATTAAAAGTTTAATTTTGATGTATATTTAAATTCTAAACCCTAATGTTTTGAAAAATGTTTCAACACTTGCCCTCAAGTTTTGGAATTTAAAAGTTGATTAAAAGTTTAATTTAGGAATGTTAAATTCTAAAACCCTAGTATTGTTTTTGAAAAGATTCAAATCACACAATTATGGTTTTATTAATTAATTAAGGTGTATAATTAAAAGAGGTTTAATAAATCCATAAAGTTTTGGTTTACAATTTAATTTAATTAAAAGTATAATTGTTAAATTTGACCACCTAGTATTTTAAAAGTGTAAAATACACCTTATACTATATATAACATTAAAAGTCTGACATTATATATATATGTATGAGTAAAAGTTAGTCTTACCGTTAGTAGGCCTCATTCACAAAGCTAGTCTATAAGGGGTGTTTAAGGAAATTGCCTATAAAATGGCGATTGAATGGGTATCCACTCTTACCCACCGCACTCTTGACTAGTGGAGGTTCGTTAGCCGAACGGGTAGGATAGGACAAAACCTTCCATTATAAGTATAATGAAGTACAAAAGTAACTAAATGTTTTACAAATTCCCAATCTTAGTTACTTTAGGCAAAAGTGAATTGATGCAATTCCATGAAATTACACTTTGTGCCCTTGCGAAGACGTTAGTGGAGCGTGTGTGGTTAACCGGCATACTAAATGGTTCTAAGCAAAGGTAGCAAAGGGTGACTCAATGTTTGTCACAGTTCGGTGGAGCGTGTGTGGTTCACCGGCATATCGAATAGGTGACTGTAACATGTGGGGGCACCATGTAAGTTTGCATGGTTATTCACACCCGCTTTCTGATCTTCGGCATCCCAGTCACAAAGTAGAGGGGCATATCGAGATTTAAACATGCCGTTGAAATGTTCAATGAATCTTAAAGGATCTAGGAGTTTTCATAGATTTAAAACATAATTTTTTTTTCGTTTTTCATGGTGGAAATTAGTGAATCGTCATTCACTTACCTTCAAGTATTCTGCAACTAGATTACGACATCCCTTTTCTAGGTTGTAGCGTATCGTGTTCGGTCATAGCCTTAATATCTCATTTGGGTGATTTATTAAGGACTTAATCAATCAACTAAATTGAATTTATTTTTCTCCCGTTTTGTAGATGTCAAAGTTCGACAACTATGGTCTACCTAAATCCCGTGGAACAAGCATTCCACACGAAGATGATATTCCACGATTCGATCGAGGAACAAGAGATCATGCTTCACTTCCTCTTCCTCCTCCAATTATTCTCCCTAACCCGCAAGATCGAAGAATTGAAAGGTTCAATGTCACTAAATCCCTATTGGAAATGAAACATGAAGATGGTAAAGTCGTGTGTGCCCACGTTCTAGGAATGAAATCACACATCGACAGGTTGATAATGTTGGGTGCGTCATTCCCTGAAAAGTTGGCTGTGAACTAGGTTCTGCAGTCACTTCCCGAATCATATAATGAGTTCAAAAGAAAGTATTATATGATGGATCATGACGAAAACCTCATTGACCTAACTTACATGCTCATTGCTGCTGAATCAGAAATGATTTGGCAAAGCAATGGAGCGTATTTGTTGGGAAAGTCAACCAACCATGCTTCCAAGGACGTTCTAGGAGAACCTACCTGTGTTTGCTGCCAAAAGAAAGGGCGTTGGATACAAGTCTGCCCTAAGAGCCTGAAGAGTCCAGAAGATGGGGGAGTCAAAGAGTATGGCTGTGCTTCAGGTAAAATCCACTATCTAACTCCATTAAGTTCCTATTCGTTGATTCTTAATACATGATGTGATAAGATTGCATTTGAATGTTTTGCAGGATTAGTGAAAAGAGAGGAAGGTTGATGGAGAAAGCAAGATGAATCTAATCACGAAGAAATGGATCTCAATCGCATGGATTTGAAGATTAGATTTTGAGCTTAGAAAGTTATGATAGAGTTGATAGGAATTTTTCTACATAGTTTTTCAGTTGATTTTGCAGTGTAAGGACAAATGTTTTTCGCTGCTTTTATGAATAAAATAAATTTTGGTTTGACTCATTTATCTATTTACTTATTTCCTTGCAATGAATTCGTTATGAAAAATTGATGTTTGCATATTTCTACAATAAATGAATGTGATTCTTAATTATGTTAATAGTGGAAATGTCAAGAATTTACCAAATAAGGAAAGTTTCTCATCTCCCAAGTTTCAAGTGGACAGAAACTTGGAATGATGCAACTTGGTTGCACGATGAATGAGAAATTTCATATTTGGAAATTAGACTAATTCGTTGACAAAGTGTCAAGTGAAAGACTAGTAGATCGAGTACACAAAGTTGTGTGTTGATCAAATCCACCACAAGAGTAACAAAGGTATTCGTCATGATTTACTAAAGGTTTAGTAAATATGATTATGCTTATAAGATTAAGTGTAATTCTGAATTGATTGAAAAAGGTTTAAATCAATAGCAGAACGAACAAGAAGAATCAAGTAGACAGAAAGATAAAAGTTTCTCTATTCTAAGAAGAAGGGAGGGTACCTTTTATGCTTTATGAAATGACTTAATGATTAAGAACCATATCTCAATTGATCCTCTAAATAAATCTTAGTACAAGTGTATGTATAAGAAGAGGAATCAAGAATTGAAGAAATGGTTAAATCAAGAAGTCAATCATACTTCATTCCAAAACAAGTCTTAGAGTTAAGATTGTGACATTAAGTGACAAGTCTTAGGAAGGTTTATAACATTTGGTAAAGGCTTTCCTGTTCTCACACATTTGAAATTGGAAAGTTGTGGTGTCTTGGATAAGACAAAGACCAACTAGGACCAATTTTATGAAATGTTTTGTCTTGATAAAGGCTACACTAACTCTTGAATATTTGTTTGTCAAGAAATGTTTATTGACAAGAGAATCTTATATGTCATGGAGTCAGTGGGAGTCTTAATGATCTTGAAAAGTTTCAAGAACTAATCAAGAATAAACCTTATCGATCATCACTAGCACACGAGTAGAGTTTTACAACCTATCGTGTTGACACTATCTTGTTTCTATGCCATTCCAATTGAGTTAATTATGCATGTGGGTCCTATGAGTTCTCATTGAATGCATAAAAGGCAACGACCTTGATCAATGAAAAGTACATTGATAAGAAAGGGTGAACTGCTTAACTACTTGGAGGACATGGTGGGCAACTGTGTTACCATAAGGCAAGAAATCAAGATTAAGAAAGTTCGGTCCACATGAGTTTGAATTTGTCGTAAACTTTGGTTTTAACAAATTCACATGGATAGGAACACATACACCATTGAAATCTAAGTGTCGTAAGATTCCCTCCTTCATGAAAATGACTGTGAGGAAATGCTTTCACTAAGGAAGATTTTAAGAAGATAGTGATTGTGAAAATAGTATTCTCGAATTCGATTATGGTTACGGTATCCCTTTCCATGATTCGAATTATGAGAGTTGGAAATTAGTCTAAATTGTTTAAGACACCCATATAAACTATCGAAGGCAAAGGTGTATAAGTTTTTAAAAAAACCTTGATAAAAGATTATCAAAGCATTGGGTATTAGAGGTATGAACTCAAAGAAATTCAATAAGCATTGTTTTTCTGAAAGTTAAGTTGTTTCTAAATACATGTCAAAGCTAGTGGGAGCATAAGTGTTATGTTTATAATGATCATCATGATAGTGGGAGCATAAATTTTATGATTGCATGATTATTAAGGCAAGTATTGCAAGTTAGCAATATTAATTATAGAAAACAAGTGTTATACTTTGCAAAATTGCAATGGTCGTAGAGTTATTTTGCTATAATTAAGGGAGAGAATATTATGCTTCATTTCAAATCTAAAGGATTAGGTTATGGAATGTTAATAAATTTAGTCAATGAAACATAGTGCGTTCTTAAAATTCAATTATGATTACGACATTCCTCTTCATATTTTGAATTGAGAGAACGTAGCACATAAAATATTATGGCAGAAGATTGATAAAGTATCGAATCTTTATGTAAGACATTATGCATCGTGTCGCATACGCTTCGGGTATAGGATCGATGGCAAATGCTATAATATTTGACCATTCTAAAATTTTCCAAATGTCTAGTGCATTTAGAGGGAAAAGGACAAGATTTGGTTTTGACTAAGATAATTAGACAACTATCAAAGGACAATCCAAAGTTCACCGACGATTGGTCGCTTGTGAGTAGTTGGAAGCATGATATTGGATGGACCATATCGACATTATGAATAGATAAGATTCTATTAAGAATGAGTTGTCATATGGTAAGTATGGAAAGGTTTCCATATTGGGAATTGGGTATTGAGCATCAATGCCTAGATTAGAAATTTTATGCAAAATGATGTTCAAAGGAATGTACTTTGAGTGAGAGACATTACATCTATGGAATTGTCTTGTAACAACCTCCGATAGAGGAGTTTGTAATTTCATTGGCAATAGTCATTTTGACTTTAGTGCAGTGACATTACAAAAGGATCATTGCATAAAATGTTAGAATCTAACATATTCCATAAGTGGCAAGAATTTGATATTCTTTCACTTATGACAATGGATTAGGAGTTGTGAAATGAGTATGATTGGAAATGTGTTCATTTGATCTATTTCACAAAGTAAGAACCGTAGGTAAACATTGTGTGCATGCTAAGAGCATGGGACAAGTGTTGTAATTCAAGTAGGAAGTTGATTACCCAAAACAACAAATAATGAGTAATTGATATGGTGATAAATAAAAGGTGTTTTATTTATACTCAAAGGTTTGAGGCCATATAGGATTAGTATTATTCTTGTGTTTCACTTTGCATTTTTTGACTTCCTGAATAATTTAATTGGTTTAAAACAGTCAAATTATTCAAACGGGCCACAGTCGTTCATATGTTGGAAGTAGATATCAATGAAGACTGTCGTGAATTGGTGTGTGGATTGTCTAAATAGCATTAGACATAAGCAAATGTTTGCTGCAACGTTCATGAGTGCTTACGAATATGATTTGAGCATTGGATTAAACCCACGCTCACTTTGATCACTTCATGGATTGTTATCATAAGTGATTGGTGAGACGATAACATCTTATATTCTTGAAGCTGAGATGTGTGAGTTGTATCTTGCGAGTCGGTTTCGCATTGATAATATGTAAACGCCCCAGTAACTTGGTGTTATAAAACATATTGTTGTGTGTGATTTGGTGAGTGAGTGCAAGCGAGCATTGAGTCAAAGTTTATCCGTTCCTTTTATCCAAAGTAGGATAAAAGTGATATCTGTGGGCCCCTCGATGACTTAGTGATGGCACCTAAGTGCTTGGCCAAGCTGGGAGTAATTTGATGTGTTCAAATTGCAGTTTGTTGTCAGTCGTCATAAATCTGAATTCGGGAAACAACACATAGACAGAGAGAATGATTTAGATCCATGTCTCAGTCTATACCATATCTAGAATGGAGGAATATATGATCCTTTATCTGAAGGACACGAGTATCTGATATGATCAGAGTTGGCAGTGGCTTTAGAAAGCTATGATTGCAGATCAGGATCTGAAGTCATACGCAGAATAGTTATTAGACTTATCCAAGTGGGAGACTGTTGGATTAGTGTCTAAGTCCATAACTATTTTGGTATGTACTTGACCTGATGATGCATGGTCCTTTTGGGTTGCCTTCATCAAAGCAACTTGATAGGATGAATAATGGAGAGAAAGGATTAAGTATGATTTATTAATATATTATGAGAATAATATATTAAAGGAGAAATCATATTGTTTAATTAATATTAGTCAAGAATTAATAAGAATTAACTTTATGGCTAAAAGACATTAATTGAACTTAAGGGACTAGAACTGTCAGTTGTGTGATAGTTGAATATTGAGCTAATGGACTCCATATTAGAGGGGTGGACGAATTCTATGGGGAAACCCATTAGAAATCGTCGAAAGGCCTTTAAGGAAGGAGCCCATGGGTTGCTTAGGGCTTAAGCATCCAAATTAGGGTTTCCTTGTTAGATAACCCTAATAGCCTCACTATTTAAAGAACCCTTATGCCCAAAAACGTGGACAAGACTTCTTTTAGGGTTTCCACACGTTTTGGGCAGCCTCCTTCTCTTCTGCTCTTCATCCTCTTGCTCTTGGTGTTTGTGAACCATTAGAGGAGTGACATTTGTGACTCTAAGCTTTCTAAAGTCAATACAAGGAGTATTTAAGATTGTTATTGCTATATAACAATCAAGGTATGATCTAAACCCTAATTTATATGTTATATTGTTTATCATATGCTAGATCTAGGGTTTATAGTCTTGGATGAATTGCATGCACAATAGAGAAACCTAGATCCAAACATTAGGGTTTGTATGAGCATATAAGATGTTCTTATTGCCAAAACCCATCAGAATTCACCATGGGCTGCTGGTGTGTCCACCAAAAAGATCGCCAAGGTGTGACTGTCAGCAAACTTAGGTTCAACCATTTTTGATCTGCACTTAACCAAGCCATGTGAGAAAACAATTTATTTAAACATTTAAGATTAAGGTTTTACTCATTAAACAATTTAATTAGGCTTCAATGGTAATTAAGTGTTAAAAATATTGATTTATGTTCAAAAATTTGGGGTTTACGGTCAGAAAGGGAGTTTACGACCGTAAACCCTTCAATGGCCATGAACCCTTCAGGGGCCGTAAACGTAAACGCTGACAGGTGAGATTCTTCGATTAAAACCCTCAATTCACGGTTGATTTCAAGTTAGATTAGCATTATGGAGATTGCTATAGTCATACCTACAAGAGTAAACCAACAATTTTGGGTCAAAAACACAGATTAAGATGGATTGATGAACAATGACGAGAGAGAGTTCTTGAGGAGTTTACGACTGCAAATTAAAACAGTGAGAAAGAAGAGTTTACACCTGGAAATGGCAGCTTTTAAACATGGACCCAAGACCCGGTTCAACATCCATGGGTTGTAACCCAAGATGCTTCAAATTAAGCCCGATACTCCAAAATATTTAAAAAATAATGCATTTTGAGCACTTTTTAAAATAAAATAAAATAAAATCTAAAAAAATTAAACTAAAAAATAAAAAAATAATTTTTGATTTTTAGCAAAATAAAAAAAAATTGAAATTAAAATAGATTAACACTAATTTCTTTTTCATCATTGTTGATATATTTTTGTTATTTTGAGATCAAAGTTCTTAGACAGGCTTAATTTGTTTATAAGTACCTCTTCCTTCATGAATAGATCTGGTCAATCGTCGGTATTGTGGTCCACTTAGACATGAAAGATTGTGACAACAAGTGTTAAGACATTGTGACCTTATGATTCTAGATAAAATTCCTAAGGACCATTTATCTGACGATGACCAAGGATATTGTTGTCCACCTAAATTGAGCAGCGAGATCTACAGACAACCTATTAATTTTTCAGTTGTAGATGTACTAGAACATGTTTCCCGCTTCCTGATATACCTCAATAATCAAGAACTTCTGAGATACTCCTTACTTTAGGTGAGCAGACAATTATTATGGGAGAGGACAGACTTAGAATGCATATGTTGTACACCCAGGTCGGATCTCTTCCAATCACACAAAGGGTGAAACATATGACTAACTAGAGGTTAGAGGGATTGAGATGTAGAATGGTACATATGTTGTGTACCAGGTCGGATTGTTAATCACACGAAGGAGACATCATATGGCTAACAAGTAGAAAGAAGTACATAGAAGGAGATGCAGAGAGATAGAATTGCATATGTTGCAGTCCAAGTCGGATCTTTCGATCACAAAGAGGAGCAACATATGACTAACAGAAAGAAAGCAATAAAATAACCTTCTACAGACCTAATTTATCGGAATTCCTCGGTCGCTCCGTCAATATCGAAATTAAGGACAGAGTTCGTACATCGAGGAAAAGTTAAACCACAATTCTAAATACAGATTATTTAGTGTAATCCGCAGATTCCCATGTATATCTCACTGCTCAATCCAAGCTTCGTATTGTCAACTAAACAGAACTATCAAGGTCAATATTTGTCAAGTCTCTAGATTCCTTAAGTTCATTTGATCCTAATCAAGTCTATATAAATCTTTCATGCCTACCAACGCATTGAGACAGAGCCTACACAATTCAAATTTGCTACTTTACACAAACTCAAATTGCCTGTTATCACCAAGTTTATATCACTTCCTAATACATCACTTACATACCAGCTATTTTTGGATTTTCAAAATTTTTAATTTTTTTTTTATATTTTTGAATTTTTATTGTTTTTGTGTTGATTTCTCCCCCTAAATTTGTGCATACGAGAGAATGAAAATTTAAATGTGCAAATTTAAACTATCCTAAAACAAAAATGTCTTCAAAACGAATCATTTTCAAAAATCCCACAACCACATCAAATCGAGCTTTCTTAAACAGTTTTGTGAATAGATCTGCCACATTATTAGTAGTGGGAACATGTTCCAACTGAATGAGCGAACGCTCGAAACAATCTATGATAAAATGCACTTTGATGTCGATGTGCTTGGTTTTTGAGTGTTGGACTGGATTTTTAGCAATTTAAATTGAAGCCTCATATATCACAAAAAATAAGGGTTTCTAGAAAATTCAAACCGTAGTCCAACAACTGATGTTTGATCCATATGACTTGAGAACAACAGGCAGAAGCAGCGACATATTCTGCCTCCACCATTGAGGTTAAGACTGTATGTTGTTTCATGCACTTCTAGGACACCAGCCGATCTCCAAGAAATTGACATCCCCCCGACGTTGATTTCCTGTCAAGGTCACATCCTCTGTAATTACTATCAAAGACCCAATCTTGGGCTGCCTTTGAGATACCGAAAAATTTGTTTGACAGAAATTAAATGGG
The DNA here is from genome assembly GCF_002870075.4 of Lactuca sativa. Taxonomy (NCBI): domain Eukaryota; kingdom Viridiplantae; phylum Streptophyta; class Magnoliopsida; order Asterales; family Asteraceae; genus Lactuca; species Lactuca sativa. The sequence goes on along the minus strand of NC_056623.2, from coordinate 165,942,949 downwards.
AGAATTTAGGATTAACCTGGTAAGGCACGCATTGAGTAACCGCGAACATGATGTCTCGCCTACTCACGGTCAGATACATCAGCGATCCGATCATCGACCTCTATTTGGTTAGATCTACGAATATGCCATCAGGATTTGGAGTCAACAAGGGTTGCTCAACCATTGGCGTCAAGGTAGGTTTTGCGTCTCTGAACCTGAACTTCTCTAGCATATCGTCAACATACTTGGCTTGATGTATCAGGATACCGGTTGAATCTTGTTTGACCTGAAGCCCCAGAAACATGGTCAGATCTCCCAGAGAACTCACCTCGAATGTCTTCTTCATAACTGCTTCGAGCTCCTTGTAAAACTATGGATACGTTGATCCGAATATAATGTCATCAACATATATTTGCACCAGAATCAGATCGGCAACAACATGCTTAATGAATATGGTTTGATCGATTGTTCTCCGTGTATATCCATGCTCGAGCAAGTGCTTTGTAAGAATTGCATACCACCCCCTTGGAGCTTGATGTAACTCATATAAAGCCTTGTCCAACTTGTAGACGTGATTCGGAAAATTTGAGTTGACAAACCCAGGAGGTTGATCAACGTAGATTTCTTCCTTCACAGCGCCATACAGGAAGGCAGTCTTGACGTCCATCTGGTAAACCATCAAATTCATGTAAGATGCATATGCGAGGAAAATGCGAATAGCCTCCAAGCGAGCAACCAATGCATAAACTTCAGTGTAGATGAGACCTTCTATTTTCTGGAATCCACGGACAACCAATCACGCCTTATTTTGCACAATACCCCCTGAATCATCTTGCATGTTTCAATAAACCCAACGCGTATCAAGGGACTTCTTGCCTTTAAGTAATTCCACCAGTTTCCAAACTCCCAACTTTTCGAACTGATTCAGTTCTTCATGCATAGAATCAACCCAATTGGGATCATTCAGCGCCATATGGACATTCTTTGGCTCTATTTGAGAGATGAAGCAGGAATAGAGACATGTATTGACGTCTCCACTCTGACTTCACATTCTAACACCGTCGCCCAGCTGGCCGATGACATTTTCGATCGGGTGATCGCGTTGAATTCTGGTGGGAAGCTCCTGGCTGATGTCATTGAGCATTACGGGAAGGTTGCTGATGTTGATGGGTCCATCATCTACTGTATCAAATACCTCGGAGGATCTGAAATCATTATAAGGGCTGGCCACATACTCGTTAGCAATCGGCTCTGGAAAAATTAACTCCATGAAAGTCTGAGTTGCAGCGGAAGTGTCTTTAGTCATGAAATCTCTTTCTGCGGGTGTAAGAGGAGTGGCTTCAGCATCGCGATCGGTTCTTTGGCATGGAAAACTAAGAGAAGTACTTGTAACAACTTCATCCACCGTAGGATTCGTGGAAGGCACCAATGGTGGTCTTTACACAACATCTTCTTCTTCATCTTCAATAACTTCCTTCGAGCTGGAGCACGAACCAGATGAATCATTTAAAATCGTATTTAATGATTTGAAAAGAGATGTGTAATCAAATAACCAATCCGGACCAACTTGGGCGTCCGTCTCGTTCTCCTCCAACCAGCATACATCATAGGATTCTACAATCTCCTTTGTTTTCTTGTTGTAGACCCTGTACGCTGTGCGAGCAGCATAACCCACAAAATAACAATCATCAGCCTTGGCGTTGAATTTTGGGTTGGATTCCAGATCAAGGAGGGTGCAAGGACAACCAAATATACGAAAATGACTAACAGATGGCTTGTGACCATAGAGAATCTCATACGGGGTCTTCATTTGAGCTTTCTTGATCATAACACGGTTTTGAACATAGCACGCCGTGTTGATCGCCTCTGCCCAAAAGAAAAATCGAAGTTTAAAGTTACATAACATCGTCCTTGTAGCGTCTTGTAGTGTTTGGTTCCGCCGCTCAGCAACACCATTTTGCTGCGGTATGCAAACGACACTATATTGACGCGCTATCCCTTTTTCAGCACAAAAATGATTGAGAACAACATTTTTGAATTCCGTCCCATTGTCAGTTCTAAGCGCCTTCACCCGGTGATTGGTCTGGTTCTCAATTATTACCACAAACTTCTTAATTAGTTCATGAATCCCAACCTTGTTAGACAAGAAGAAGACCCACGTGAAACGTGAGAAGTCATCTATTACAACCAAGCAGTATGAATTTCTGTTGATGCTGAGATTGTTGACCGGACCAAATAAGTCCATATGCAACAACTGGAGCACCTGGTTGTTCGAATTAACCTGTTTTGGCAAGTGTGGCTTTCTGTGATGTTTTCCTTGAGCGCAAGCTACACTCTTTTCAAACGTGATGAAATCTTTGACAGGAAGTCCGCGTACCATTTCATTCTTTGCAAGTCGATTCAAGTTCTTTGCGTTAGCATGTCCGAGCCGACGATGCCACAACATGGCATTGTGCTCGGAAACCTTTGAGAAGAGACAAGTGATTTGTTCAGGAAGATTGTTGTTCATGTCAATGGTATATGCATTTCCATCCATTTTGATTTTACAAAGATCCATTCATCTGGGATGACAATGCTTGGATTCAAAATTAGACATTCCTTATCGTTGAAATGCATTGAGTAGCCCTTATCACAAATTTGAGAAAAACTCAACAAAATGTGCTTTAACTCTGGTGCATAATTGACATTCTCGAAGCTCAACACTCCATTAGAAACAGTCCCTCTTTGAGTGATCTTTCCTTCATCCCTTCCCGTAAAGGAAACATATCCCCCATTAAAATTTTGAATGTTGTGCAACTAGGAAATGTCTCCTGTCATGTGTCGGGAACAACCGTTGTGACATACCATGGTTTGGTGACATTCCTCTACAACTGTTCTTGCACAATGAGCTGGATCATTTAGATTTGGGGATGCAGGTCATTCCAACCCAGGGTTTACCCTTGACATTCATAGACTTATCCTTTTGATTTTTCAATTTTGAATTAAATTCAGATGCACCGTCATAAATACTATAATTTACAGGTGATTTAGAAGTATTTTTCTTTTGCTTTGAGTGTTTAGATTTTCAGCTAGGATTAGTCGAAGATCCAGACGCACCCTTTGACAAAATCGACCTTGGCTTAGCCGCATTCAATTTTTACAAAGCACATATAGCTGGTTTAGAGAAAACCTGTTTGTTCGTTTTAAGATCAACCCTTTTCTTGTCATTATTAATTTTCCAATCATCATCGTGAAGACAAGATCTCAAGGACTTTTTTATGAGAGACCTTCCTTGTGACTCATTTTCTCCTCTTGGTGTAGAAAAATGAACAAATGCCCGATTAGGACAATTGCGAGCTATATGACCATCGATTCCATAGTTAAAACATGTTTGCTTTTTGGTATAAAAATTGGTACCACCTTTTTCTAGTTTATTTTCTTTAATGACAACCTTACTCTTCCCACAAGTACATGTGCAAGAATCAGGTTGTTTGACTGGTGCGGATGGAGTGCATGTGCTCTTAACAGGAACATCAGAATTATTAAATAGATCATTAAATATATCAAAGAAATTTGAGTCATCAAACTTTGTCATAGAATCATTGCAAGACAAAACACTAGTTTTCGAGTCAGAAACAAAAACATCAGATTTCGAAACACAATTATTATCACTATTCTTTCCAGACTCCTTCTTTCCTTGACTTAGAGATAAATCTGCATGGGGAGTAAAAATGTTAGTATCTATTTCCCTATCACTACTTTCTGTGACCTGTGATGTTGGTCTACCATACACCATAAATGGTTCTCGGTCTATCTCCTCCCGAGTCAAAGGGACAACAGTGTAATTGTGATTGAACGGAGGTGGAATTTTATCATACCCTAAACCCTTCTGATGGTTATTTTTAAATCACAAACCATTTTCCATCATTGATGCAACTACTTCACTTGGCACATCAAATTTTCTTAAATTAAAATCTACATTTTCAAACTTAATTTTCAATGTGTCATGTTCGGCAATTACAATGGCAAGTTGTTTTTCGATAAAATTGTAGCTCTCACACTTATTGCTATAATCTTCCTGTAGTTTTCTAAAGTCCCGAGTCTTGATTTCTAATTTTTCTTTTAGAGGTCTTTGGCCTTTTCTAAGGGTATAACCTTCATACTTACGGTCCTTGTTTTCCCTTTTTATCAACTCAATTTGCTCACGTAATAATTTAACAGTATCAATGCATGTTTGAGAGCAAGAAATTTGACTGAACTCATTTTTCTCAGGCTCAGGAGTATTAGATACCATGAATGCAAACTGCAATTTCATCATTTCTTCTTCCGGGTCCACTTCAACCTTTTCTTCTGGGACGTCATTGATTTGGGCAAAGTGAGCATTTTCAGGTCCTGAGACGTTTAGGGCCTAAATTTGATCTTCCCAATCAAATGACTGAGCCACCACTGCCAGATTCGCTGTTTGGTTGTTGGTGGTAGCTCCCATCCTACTTCCGGCTGGCACCATTATTCGTTTAGTATTTTCCTTCCTGTATGGCTTTGGGCAGTCTCTAGCGAAGTGACCAGGTTCATGGCAGTTAAAACATCTTAATTTGCCGTTGTGGAAGCCGACCTTCTTCTCCGCGTTTATTCCCCAATTGTTTTTGCTGGTTTTATTGGAGAATTGCTTCGCCCCGAACACATCCATATCAATTTGCCAAGTGATGTGCATCTCCTCAACATCTTCTGGATGTATTTGATCAAGGTCAACAAAAGAAAGCTGAGGAGGTAGCTCGCCAGCCACAAAGGCGTTGTAGTAGTTCACAAGTCTGGTGGCTAAAGCCATGTTTTCATCACTTTCTTTAGGAGTAGGAGTAGGAATAGGTGCTTTCGAGGAGGAGGCTACTTGTTGATAAGGCACAGATGGTTGAAAGTTATGCATCGGTGGAACAATATGAAATTGTGGTTGTGGAGCAACAAAGCTTTGAGGTTGTGAAATGGTGAATGATGAGAAGGCACTGTTGGATGAAATCCCAAGGTTAGTAGGGGAATATGAATATACATGATTGATCTCCATCTGTATGTCATCAAGGTCACAAGCTTTGATAATCGCAATGGTTTCCGCAAGACTTAGACAGTTGGGGTATTTTGTGTTTTTGATGACTGAGACATTCATGTCCCATGACTTTTGGAGAGAGTTAAGGAACTTCTTGTTGATTTCTGATCATGGCACTGAGATACCGGCTGAACTCATCTCAGTGGTGAGTGTGATAAAACATTATAGTTGAGCTTCCAATGTTTCTCCAAGAATGTGATTCAACATATTAAACTTATGTCACAGCTTGTCCTGGGGGCTTTGCTTCATATCCTCATTTCCTTCATACACTTCAATTACGGCTTCCCACAAGGCTTTTGCTGAGTCAAATTCACGGAAATCTTGAGCAATCCCCGGAGATAATACCATCGTAACTGTCGCAAGAGCCCTTTTTTTCTCTTTAATTTTCTCGAAATCCACGTCTGTGTAATTTGCAAAATCTTTATGGATAACTTTTCCATTTGGAAGAGTGGTAGCGATTCTAACTGGACCCTTTAGAATACTGCGCCAAACTTTGAAATCCTTCATCTTGATGAATTTTTCCATTCGGTATTTCCCATTATAGGAAACCTTCTGCATATAACAGTCTTGGGATGTGTGTGGTTGTTCCCATGATAAAGTCAAGCTCTTGATGAATGGTAGTGTTTTGAGATTCCATATATATATATATATATATATATATATATATATATATATATATATATATATATATATATATATATATATATATATATATATATAATTTGTGGTTTTTTTTTGTTTTCTTTTTAATTTTCTAAATAACCAAAGAAAATACAATTGAAATAATTCAAACACCAAAAAGGGTTTACGGACGTATACTATTCACGGCCGTACACAACAGTTTATGGTCGAACACAGTCAAATATGAAGATTTCATTGTGAATGAAGATTTCTTGGTCAATAATAGATCATAGTCAAAATCCTTGAATAGATCACGGTCAAATATGCAGCTTTCACAGTCAAAATATGTTCACAGTCAAACCTTTTTGAAGGGCTTACGGCCATATACTAGATCACGGCCGTAATCACTTCAACAATTTCAAGTGTAAACAGATGAATTTCGATGATTACAACAGAATTTGCTCCTGATATCCTTGAATCTTCAAACAAACACACAGTTGCAGCAACCGAACACCCAAAAAACGAATGATATGATGAATAAATTGAGCCGTAAACACCCAAAAATGAATTTGATACTGGATTGGCTCTGATACCAATTGAAATGTCCCAAATCCAAGAACCAAACCAGTGATCAAACAATGAACAATCAAACAATAACAAGAATGGAGTAGAAGAAGGAATTACTCAAGCAATGCACACATTTATATAACCGTAAATGTCAGGTACACCTTGAAGAACACACACATTGACCGTAAACACACTTAGATACGTCACCTCACTCTGACATACTCTGACACTATATATAGGAACAGATTGGCCGTGAGCAGGGTTCACGGATGAACATGAGTTCACGGCCGAACACCCGTTCTAGGACGTGAACACCTTCACACCCGCAAACAAACACCAAAACACACATTACAAGACCAAGACTCTATTAAGACCTATACAAATAGTTGCTTAGCCCAAACCACTTAAGTTGTGACCTATCAGTGACTTACTTTCATTTGTGGTAGTTCTCATCGGAGTAAAGGGACAATCATTCAACGTATTAATCATCTAAACATCCATGGTCTCGAGAATAATTAGGGTTTTGCTCAACTCCATCAAAAGTTTGTATCATTTGTTTAGAGATTGTGATAAAAAAAAGAGGAGACTGACCGATCCATGAGAACATATATGTTTAGAGAATTCTAAACTTTGTTCTGATACCGGTTGTTGGTCCGGAACACATGATTCATTCAATAAGATATGATAACAATGCAGATAGTTTAAGCCCCAGCTTAACAAACAATCTAGATAAAACGGGAAACATTCCCTTACATAAAGGGAGTCGTCTGTTATATGGTAATTCCATCTTCAAAAGAATCCATATCATAATAAGGAATGTTACTTTCAAATCAAAAGGTCTTCAACTGTTGGTCTTCAATAAGGATTCTGAGGATATTAGCGGATACACACGTTGATAGCCATCGGTATCAACTATAGTTGCAACGACAACTTTTGACTCATCAAATCTAACTAACCCAACAAGTATCGCTTCTAATATAATCATTATTAATATTACATGGAAAAGTACATTAATAAAGAAATAAATAAATGACATGAAGCACTCGTTAATATAAATTTAAATAAACCAGAGCAACTCAATACATCACAAACATAGGTCCAATAGTGACAATGTGTTACCGAATTGATACAGTGAGAAACTAACTCATTTAAAAAATAAATTGATAATGATTATAAAGAAATAATTAATTAAAACAATGTCAATAAAACAATTTAACGAGATACACATATAAAAATACTATATGATTTTATTTTATGAATTCATGCCAAATTTACAACTAAGAACCATTAGAAGTTCAAAATAAAGAGAAAAACAAGTCCATACATTTTTAAGTAAAAGGGAAATCGATTTTGTTATAACCCTATGGAAAAACAAAAATCCTAATCTTTATAATTTATGCACACAATTTTCCCAATCAATCTGTACACGATCATATCCATTAGGCTTTCACAAAATGGATTTTACAGGTGTTATTAACATGAATTAAAGGCTTTGATATCACTTGTGGATTATAGTGTGTTTTCGATATTTATAAACCATATAAGAAACGAGAGAAATTAAACATAAATACTATATAAGAAACGAGAGAAATTAAACATAAATACTATAATTCATCAACTGAAGATAACTACAACCTAAAAGAAATTTTCAAATAAATACTATCTGATCTTGTCAAGAAGATTTCAAGGTTATTTTGGAGTCATTACACTTAGAAAAGGGATGAGGATAAGAGGTGGTGATTTTAGGGTTTTTCAAATGAGCTTATGATTTCTTTGGGTTACTTCTTTATATATGTGTAAAAAGGCAAATAATAATATAATTTTAATGCCTCCAAGATTATCCATTTAACACAAATAATACTAAAATAATAATTTCATATTATCCCTACATTTATTCGAAACAATTAATTATTTAATATTTATTAACATTTTCGTATATAATAAGATAATTCTACATTTCCATTCATAGAAAATCTTCAAAAAAGTCATTACATTTTTACATCATATTTCGTTAAGTCCGAATAATTTGTAGCAATTAAGCCAAAAAAAAAAAAATACTTGTAATTGTTTACGTATATTTCCTTTTACCTGGTAAACCAGCTAGGTATAGAATATAAGGTTTTGTTTTTTTATTATTATGATCAAAATTTAAATGTTATATATATATATATATATATATATATATATATATATATATATATATATATATATATATATATATATATATATATATATATATATATACCTTAAAAAGCATTTACAAGATTTTGCTGAATTTGCTAAATTTTAAAAGGTACCATCCTTAAAACATCATATACAACAACTTTATGCATTCCATGAAAATTAGACCTTGTCTTATCCGATCTTGAAAAAGTCAAGTAAACACTAAACAAACTGAACAAACTCAATCGGTCATCCCTTATCTTCAATCCTGTTGAATTGGTCACCACTAAATATGATTTATATTTGGATTCATTCTCTCAGTTCAATCATAACGAGATTCCATACACCACTCGGTCTTCATCGCCCTGTTTCTTCTCTCTATCTCTCTATCTCTTTATCAGTCAAAGAAACCCTAACTATGAAATTGCGACCACCACCATAGTCGCTCGGCCTCCTTTCGCATTCTATCACAAACCTTTATCACCTCCACGACCTTCGCCACTATCGATTGGATCTAGAAACCCTTTCTCGCCACTAATCACCGTCGTCATAACCATTTCCACTCCACCTTTCCTTTCCCTTACTAACGACATTCACCACTATTGTTTGAGAATTAAATATTGATTGTTTCTTCGGATTGTGATTACTATCATGTTGTTTGTGTTTGTTTGTGTAGGTGATTGGGCAGTTCAATCTTGGATTTATCATTGGCAAGTTGGATGAAGAGCTATTTATCGTGGATCAGGTGTTTGCTACCTCATAATCGTATTTGAAGACTGTTGTTCCATTTCCATTGGGTATACTATAAAATATAAATTCTATGTGTTGTAGATGTGAATCTGACGTGATGGTGTTTTTGTTTGTTATGATTTATGAATGAATAAGCATGATGCAGGTGAGAATACAATTATGAGCGTTTGTCAAGTTTCACCACATCTTGAACCAACAACCGTTGATGAGGTGAGGAGTTTATGATTTGTTTGATAAAAGAATGTAGATATATTGTTAACATATGTTTTTGGTTTTTATATGATGTTAAAAGGCCGGTGGCAGTGGAGTTGAGTCCTGAAGATGAAGTGATCGTTTCAATGCACATGGATACCATCAGGTAAAGTCTGTGTCTAAAAAGTTAGTTCTCAGCTTCTGGTATGGTATCATAAATCATGTTCATTTATAAAAGTTGTTGTTGAATGAATTTGTAATTTTGTATTAGGAAAAATGGGTTTTCGTTGGAGAAGGATTTGGATGCTCCTCCTGGGCAGCGTTATAAAATGAAAGTCGTCTTCTTCAGTAAGAACATAACTTTTGGTGTTGCAGGTAATACATGACACACTTAGTTTCATCTCTTCAACTAATCATATTATATTTTTATCCCCTCATATGATTTATGATATACGATATATATGATGATTATTTTCCAGATGTTAAGGAACTGATATCCATCCTGGCGGATAGTCAACGAGAATGCTCAATGATGGGCGCATATAAGATGCACGCATGTGACTCCGTTTGCCCCCCAAGAGTGTGTGCAATGCTAGCAATACGTGCCAGTAGATCTTTCGCTTTAGTTGCTTCTTTTTAAAGGAGAAGAAAAAGGTACACTGCTACTTTCATTTTTTATTTTCTCTTTTGCTTTTGCTACTTCTTTTTAAATCTCTAAATTTCGTTTCTACTTTATATGTAGATAATTGAGTGTTCGATGGATCTAAAATCTCCATGGAATTATCTCCAGTTCTTATGACATCAAATCCAGGTTGGAAAGCTATGAATGCTTCTTCAGAAGTAGATAATGCGAGAAAGGTCCAGAATGGCTCTGAAGCTGCAGCAGATTTGCAAATAAGTCTAATGATCGGTCAACGCCTGATGGACAACATCTTCATGAGAAGTTTCACTTCAAAGCCCAAGAATCCAGCTTCAGATAACGTGGTACAAGCTACTCCATCCCAGTTATAGACATATAGTGTTGATTCTAATCTTTTTAATTATTAAACCGATTAAAAAAATTGATCTTTTGATTTTTGATGATGTAAAGTGTTTGGGTGAATCGTATTCACTGGTTGAATCATCCAAATCTAGGTTGTATCTTTTAAATTATTTACAATTAGTTCACCCCTCCAATTTGAACAAATAGATTTCATGAAAAAAAAACTCTATAGATCCCTTCTTGCTCCTGTATTTGGGTGAATCGTATTCCCTGGTTGAATCATCCAAATCTAGGTTGTATCTTTTAAATTATTTACAGTAAGGATTTTATCTATCAAAGATACACATAATTTACTTAGATTATTATTGTTTTATGTTGTGAAATTGAATATGATTTTTTTCTTGTGTATTTGATTGTTTACGTGAAACAAAATAAACATATTGTTTCTTCGTTCATTTCTAGGATGAAATCATATGAAGACAACAATTTTGGTCAAAGAATACAGTCTCCATCCTCATGAATTCTTCTCTAGACCTACTCATTCGAAGGTCAAGTTAAACTATTATATATCGTTTTTTTTTCACATGTGTGAGATTGGTCTTTTTCTTGAGGGAAATGAAAATAATGATGTAATTAATTCACTTAGCTATTGACTTGGATACCATATTGTTAAAGAAACTGGTTATAGACACTGGTGTAGAACTGTGTGATAAAGCCACTTCAAAAATGGAATGATTCCCTGTCGTACCACTCATGCAGGTCACTAGGTTGCGCATCATACTGATACGTCAATTGATGTTGCTCTTTTTCTTGAGGGAAATGAAATTATTGTTTAAACTTTCATATTCACATTGATGAGTTGAAAAACTCTTTGATCGTTTAGATCTTACACAAGTTAATCAGAATAATGCAAACGAAATAACAAACAAGAGAATGAATCAATAATAAGCTGAATGATTCAATAGATTCACGCCTCAGCAGAGCTCGACGAAGAACTTCCGTTGTAGACGCTTTTAGGGTTACAGTCAATAAAACAATAATGATCGTTATGAATGATCGAGTAAACCGCTACGTACAAAGATGCATTCAAGCATCTATAAATACTAAACCCTAATAATTAAATCATGGATGGACAGGCCCAATCCGGATACAAAATTGGGCTAAGGACCGAGCCTGATGTTTATCTGCTAAAGCGAACATACATTTCTGGCCTTCATTCCTAGTGAACATAACCGAGTTTCACTTTGGATCAATCCTCCCCATCTGTATTTTATTCAGATCACTTGCAGACCCGACTGGGGAGATGGTGGGCTTCTTCCTGAGTACATTAGCAATTTCCTGATCCATCTTGGCAACCTCCATGATATAACAGACCAACATCCTCTTGAAGTGATCTATGATCGGCCCATACTCGGCTTCATTGGTGAGGAGGATGTTATGTAGAATGATCCAATCGTGAGGATTTAGATTAGGAAGATCAGCGAGAGTAATGGCATGTTCGGCTTTATCTGACCCCCTTAAGACTTTGAATATGACGTTCGTGAAGTTACCCTCCCGAAAGGGTTTGAGGACTGGAACATTGACGATCTTCTGTGTACTCCACGTCTGATACTGAGGCTGAGTAAACCTCAGATAGAAATCAATAAGTTCCTTATCAACCTTCGGGTGAGGATGAGGGACTTCAGCTATGTGGGGAAATGCATGAAAAGTAAATGCCTTTCGGGTCAAGGGCATGTCGAATTGAGAATCAACAGAATTAGCCCTGTCCAACGAGATCACAGGTTCAAGCCAAAGGATGCTAGGGGACTCGATAGCTTCTTTGATAAGCTTCTCAAGAGTCCATGGAGGGAATAGGGTTTTTCGACTTTCAAGGAGATCATGAGCCTCCTTCATCTTCCTTTCATTTGCTTCCACCTCCCTAGCAATCCGAGCATTCATGTCCGGTTCCTTGTCCGTGGCCTGTTTCTTCAAAATATCAGCAATGGTTTCTTTGTCTTCGTCTCCATCACTGTCATCGAGAACCTTTTTGCCTTTGTCTTGAGCACCTGAACCTGATGCATGACCAGTTGTTGGTGGTTCGGTTGCTTTAGTTGGAACTGATGAAGAAATTGGAGGCAGTTGAGACTGAGCTATGGAAACAGGAGGAGGTTGAGATTGATTACTGCCCTTTGAAGCTCCTTCTCCCCCTTGTTTTGGATAGACCACTTGCTCAGGAAGCCCCTTAATTTTGCTAAGTAGGGCAAGGGCAGGAGCATGTTTCTCAGCAAGAGTTCGCCTTACTGAGTAGTTGAGAATCGGGTCATGCGCTTCAATGATGTTCGAGAGGGCTCCGTGGACATCCGAAACACAACTCCTAACTACAGAACGCTCAGATCGAAGAGAATCAACCTCATTCTCAGTTTGGGAAAGTTGAAGACTCTTGATTTTTAGCGCAGTTGTTTTGCGTGCAAGCGCATCCATCACAGAATATTCTGTGGCAAGGTCTTCTTGGAGCTTGGTCAGCCGATCCTCAATGGTTGTCTGGAAGGATTTGTTGTCGGCTCCTAGGGTCCGACGAAGACTGGCGAAGTGGAGCTGTTTTGTTTCAAAGGAAGTAGCTAGCTTCTCAACAACCGAATTAACCTTCGCTGCATTAGATTCGGCTGCCCCCTGCAAAGACTCCAAAAAGATGGTAGCATCTTGAAATAGTTTTTCGACTTTTCGGTCGCAGCAGCACAAGCCTTTGTTGATGCATCAATAGCAACAGTAGTAGAGTTGATGGAAGCTTCATATGCCTTGGTGAAAGTATCAACCATCCCCTGAATGGCAGCTTCCGAGATATGGGACCGAGAGGAGGAGGAAGAAGCGATGAGATCATCAATCTTCTCTTGAAGTTCCTTGATGTGCTTTTTGGTGACATGAGCATCATCATCGTCACTATGAACCTGGTAGGGACTGTAGTAAGCTGAATCGAAGGTCATGTCTTCCCCTCCTAGAAATGTTTCGGTTTTGGCTGAGTGATTGGGAGATAAAGGCGATGTTGGAGGTTGGGTTGTGGGAGTAGGTTCGGGTGTGAAAGTGGGTTTGGTTGTAGGTGTGTGTTTGTGTGCTGAAGTACGATCCCCCGTATCAGATGCGTTGGTTCGCACTCCAGTGGTTGTTGCTTTTGTGGCTTCAGAGAAGATGGGAGGTGGTATAGGAATAGAAGTGGGTGGAATATGAGTGGAGGAAGTTATGGGGGGAATGGAAGTAGGGATAGTGATAGGTGGAGAAGAGACAGGTTCGGTTGTGACTGGTACCTCAGGTGAAGGCGAACGGGGAGGAGAGTCGCCTCGAATTGACCCCTCCGAGTCTGAACTTTCATCCTCTGATTCGCTTGAGGAAGAAGCAAGAATAAGTTTTCGTTTAGGCTGAGTTTTCGCCTTCTTCGGTGGAGGTGATTGGGTTGCCTTTGTAGATTTTCTCTTCTTAGGAGTAGGGCCTTTCACCCCTTTTACCACTTTCTTTCCTTTCCCTTTCTCTGGTTTCTTGCCTCTGGGAGCAGGTTTGTCTGCATCGTTGATGGATTGAACCATCTCTACAGTCAGCTCTCTTGGACCCGAAGGAAGAAACTCCTTGTAGGTCATGATGATGTGGCTCTCCGCTGATACACAAGCATACATGGAGTCAGGAATTGAGCCAACAAAGAGGAACTTGGAGGTATTAGTGACGATGATATTTGTAGTGTGGAACACACCAATCGAGGAGAGTGGAGAAGTGGCCACAGTGGGGACATGATACTTGTCCATTGCCCATTTGGTGACGATCGTGCAGAACCTGACATAGGAGATTTTAGTGTGTCGAGAGGTAGAGGCGAGGCTTTAAATCAACTGCTGCCAGAGAACCGAGCCATAGTCGAGGTTGATCCCATTATACAACCCATAAAGAATTGTCATGAACAAACGACTGGCCCTATCAGAACCTGCACTCCTCTCAGATAACCCTTTGAACAAACTCGTGAAGAAGCCGTTCCATTGAGGAGGAAGGCACGACTTCTTGAACTTCGTGACAGTAGTAATGGTTTCAGTGTAACCCATGTTGTAAAACATGGAGAATAACTGACCCACAGTGATCAAATCAGGGTTAACCCTCGATTCGTCAGGTTCAAACCTTAGAAGCGAGCAAAATCGTTGCTTTGAGATGGAGGTTTTGGTGTCAAGGATGTCGAAGTAGATGCGATCAACAGCTTTGTCTTAGTGAGCTGTGGAGAAAATCTAGGATAGACATTCCATAGGAACAATTTCAACCTTGGTGAGTGCGAGAACCAGTAGAGAGTATTTGAGACACTCCACCATGGGATACATGAAGGCATCATAGGAGATTGGAGTGAGATCGATGACCAGGCTTTACTGAGGTCTGATTAGGAGAATGTTGGAGGTTTCATGAACAGAGGAGGAATCTGCCATTGTTGAATGCTTCGAAGAAGAAGATGAACAGTGGGAGAAAAATCACCTTTGTTTGCTCTCAGAAATTTGGGTTGCAGTAAAAAGGTAAAACAACTAGGTTTAACCCTTTATACCGGGTATGGAGGTGAGAGAAAAATTCGCCGCCAAATCCTCTTGAAACGCGAAACGGTTCCTGATTTGATTGAAATGTGACAGTTGGCAACCCCAATGATTACGCATGAGAGAGAAAATCGTTTCAGTTTAGCACACCTTCCGATCAAATCCCCTTTTTGAATTCTGGAAACCTTTAATCTTCCGGCTGAGTCATCATCTTATCTTTTAAATGAGTTGTCATCATTAAATAAAATCAAAGACTTAGAAAAACCACAACATTCCCTTGTTGAGTATATCCTTAAGAATCAAAGCTAGATAAAGGAAAATAGCTTTAGGGAACCGAACCAGACTTTTGTAAAATCAAAAGGATCTTCGTCCATAGAGTGTCAAAGATAAAGAAATAAGTCGACATCTATGTGGGAATTTGTGATGTCAATATAGACACGAAACTGTGGATCCTAGGCACGATTCGCTTCCTTCAAAGTCAAGAGAGACTTTAAAGTGTCTATGTGGTTTCCCTTTGAATTACGATCAAGCACTTGTTAAGAAGTGTTGAAATGCATCTTTTGATGAGGCTTATAAGGGTGGATCTTGCTTCAGTTAAGAATTCCGGATCTTGACATAAGACCGAAACCGAATGAAGTACCTGTGAGACCAATGTGTTCTGTTGAACAAGTAGGTTTGGATTATATTCAGTGACTTGTTGGAAATGTTTGGTATGAAATCTCAAAAATTTAAAACTGGATTCTATGGGAAGAAATGTTATGGTGTGTAACAATTTCATAAAAATCACACAAAAAAATAGAGATTTCATGGTACATCCACTTGGGTGGTTTCGTTAATTCATTGGTGAAAGCTAGAGCAAATTTAATTGTCCACCGTCAATTCATAGTAGGTATTGAATTTTGGGTTTCACTTAGCACGTAGTGACACGAAGCTAAGATGATAAACACAGATATTCTGTAACCATAAACCTCAGTGGTTATTTCTGAGAGTCTCAAGGGTT
The DNA here is from genome assembly GCF_002870075.4 of Lactuca sativa. Taxonomy (NCBI): domain Eukaryota; kingdom Viridiplantae; phylum Streptophyta; class Magnoliopsida; order Asterales; family Asteraceae; genus Lactuca; species Lactuca sativa. Next base: position 165,927,098 of record NC_056623.2, on the reverse strand, counting down.
ACATTTATGAACCGAAATGTGATGGAGAAAAGTGTTTGAGGTGTTGTAAAGAAACCAAAGTACCTCTGCTTATTAAAAGAATGACCAAGCAGAAAACTCTTAACTCATATGAGAAAAGAGTAAGGTAGCTCATGATCAGAATAAATTTAGCAGCCTAATTGGGAAGACAAGGTTTGTATATACCCATTCAATAAGGCTTTATTCAAAATCTGTTGAAGCTTTGGACAACATGCAGCAACATGCTTCTAGGGACACTTAGCTAGTACAAAGTGTGAGAATGATACCTGCCCTATCGATATTCCAGAAACTGTTAACATAAACAGAAGTAGAGACAAAAGAAAGAAAATACTTTTGAATTTTGATAATTTTGTAAATAGAAAAACAAAACAATCCAAACAAAAAAATTTTTGAACCGAACCAGAAATGGACCGAACGCTCGGTTCATTTCGGTTCCTTAAAATTTTTTTTTGGATTTTTGGAAAACAATTGTACAAAAGTATACAAGCAAAGACATCACCTTTTTAGATAAGCGAAAACAAGTGCAGTGGGACCGAACCCGAAATAGACCGAGGGTTCGGTTCATTTTGGCTCTTGTGTGAACCAAGCCCGAAATAGACCGAGCGTTCGGTTCATTTCGCTTCCAACTTTTAGTTTTAAGAATGTGTTTTTGGTACTGACTCCGATTCCATCATACCTAGGCCTTGTAGGATTTTATTGAAACTTGCTTCAGGAAAGGCTTTGGTGAAGATGTCAGCTAGTTGATCTGTGGTTCGAACAAAGTGAATTTCGACATTTCCATTTTCCACATGATCCTTAATAAAGTGATACCTCAGTGCTATATGCTTGGTCTTGGAATGTTGCACTGGGTTATGACAAATCCTAATTGCACTTTCAGAGTCGCAATATAGTGGGATCTTTTTCATGTTGAGTGCATAATCCTGGAGTTGGCTTTGGATCCAAATCACTTGTGATGTGCAAGAGGCGGTTGCAGTGTACTCTGCTTCGGCTGTAGATAGAGAAACACATGTTTGTTTCTTCGATTGCCAGCTAACCAACTTCCCGTCTAGGAATTGGCTGCCTCCTGTGGTGCTTTTTCGGTCTAGACCACAGCCTCCTAAGTCTGCATCTGAGTAGGCTTGAATGAAGAAACCTGAGTTTGAGGGATACCAGAGACCAAGAGAGGTGGTTCGCTTCAAATATCGGAATATATTCTTCACTGCCAGCATGTGTTGTTCACGAGGATTTGCTTGAAACCTGGCACAATATCATACTGAAAACGTTATATCGGGCCTGCTAGCTGTGAGGTACATCAGGGAACCAATCATTTGGCGATATAGTGTTATGTCGACTGCCGGCTTTTCCAAAGATGGTGTGAGCTTGGTGCCGAACGCCATAGGGACTTTGACCTTTGAATCTCCCATCATGCCGAATTTGGCAAGGAGAGTCTTTGTGTATGCTTCCTGGTGGATAAAGATGCCTTCGGGCCCCTGTCTAATATTTAAATCAAGGAAAAAGTTAATCGGACCCATTGAGCTAATTTCAAATTTAGTCTCCATCAACTTCCTGAATTCAACTGTTAGGCTAGGATTCGTGGAGTCAAAGATGATATCGTTGACGTAGATTTGAACGATCATAAGGTGGTTACCTTCCTTTTTACGAAAGAAGGTTGGGTCAACCGAACCTTGTTTGAGTTTAGACATCTTTAAAAACTTAGTTAGTGTTTCATACCATGCCCTATGAGCCTGTTTCAGACCATAAACTGCCTTATCCAAGATGTTGCGGTGATTTGGATGCTTTTCATTTACAAAACAAGGAGGTTGCTCCACGTACACAGTTTCTTCAAGTTCCCCATTCAGAAAGGCACATTTCACATCCATCTGGTAGACCTCAAAGTTCTTGAGTGCAACATAGGCAAGAAATATGCGAACGGATTCCAACCTTGCAACCGGAGCGAATGTGTCTTCGTAATCGATTGTTTCTTCCTGACAATATCCCTTCACCACTAGTCGAGCCTTATTCTGGATCACATTTCCCTCCTTGTCTATTTTGTTTCTGAACACCCATTTGAGACCGACAACCGAGGCGGCTTTTGGTGTTGGAATAAGTCTCCAGACCTTATTTCTTTCGAACTCATTGAGTTCATCTTGCATTGCCTGAACCCAATCAGAATGATCGAGAGCAATATTGACGGTCTTCGGCTCTATTTTGGAAATGAAAGAATTAAACATGCATAATTCTACTTTGGAGAATAGAGCAGTTTGCTTCGCCTTCAGTTGTGATCGAGTTAGAACCTTTTCTGATGCATCACCCACTATTTGAGATACTGGATGATCTCTGGTCCATTTGGTCAGAGGAGGATAATTTGGATCATAAGAGGGATCCAATTCAACATTTACCATTTCTTCCATATCTGATTGAATATCATCATCATACTGCATATCGGAATTCTCCCCCTCGACATATGATGAATTATTTGGATGTGAACCAAAAATTCTTTCTTAGACTGGACTTTTGGGCTGTTTCGGACTTTTGGTTGCTACAGGACTTTCAGGTCCAACCGGGCTTTCAGTTCTGGCTGGGCTTTCGGGCTGTTCTGGACTTTCGGTTGCTACAGGACTTTCGGGTGCTACCGGGCTTTCGGTTATGGTTAGGCTTTCGGTTCCGTCAAAGATTGGATTCTCCCCCTGGCCATGAGCATTATCGTCGATTGAAAATGATGAACCCTCCCCCAGGATATAAGAGTCCTGTTGATCTGAAGAGAAATGATTCTCCCCATCGACTGAAGTATTGCTCTGAGGAGGTTCGTTTCTAACCGGTTCTTCTTCTACCATTTGTTTGGCTGCGTCTTCGGTAATCTTCTTAAGGTGATCCACCTTATTGTCTGCTGCCATGGCTTCAGAGTGAATAGCCTTCTCAGGTTCATCAAATAAACCCATGAACTGGTCAAACAAATTGGCGATTGAGGCTGTGACCTGAGCGGTTTGAGAGAAAATTTCTCCAATTGCCCTTTCGGTAGACTTCAACTTCTTGACATAATTGTCATCAAACGTTACATAATAGGTTTCTTCAATTCGTTTAGAATGCTTATTCAGAACCCTGTACGCCTTTGAAGTAAGAGAATATCCTAGAAAGATGCCTTCATCGGCTTTGACATCGAATTTGTTGTGATGCTCTTTGGAGTTGAAAATGAAACGCCTCGAGCCGAACACATGAAATAACTTGACATTCGGCTTCCTGTTGTTAAGAATCTCATAGGGGTGAGAGAGAAACGCTTGTTGAGATAAGACCTATTTTGAGTGAAACAAGCTACAGCAATGGCGTCTGCCCAGAAATATAGAGGAAGGGAGGCAAAACTCAGCATGGTTCGGGCCGCCTCACACAGGGATCGATTTCGCCTTTTGACAATTGTTGAGGTGTATAAGGGGCTGAGAAATTGTGACTGGTGCCTTTTTTTGCTAAGAAATCTTCGAATTCTTTGTTCTTGAATTCCAGTCCATTGTCGCTCCTGATGTTTTGAACGACTTTTCTCAGTTGCACTTCGATCTGCTTGATAAAGATCTTCAGCTTGGGAGTCGCCTCAGATTTGTGCTTTAGAAAGAACACCCAGGTGAACCGTGAGAAGTCATCGACAATAACAAGGATGTACTTGTTACCGCCAATGCTCTCGATTGATGATGGACCACATAATTCGATGTGAAGTAACTCATGTGGTTCAACAACTTTGGTGTTTATGGTTGTTGGGTGACTTTGGCGACTTTGTTTCCTCATTTCACAAGCGGCACATAAGTGTTCTCGATCGAACTTAAGAAGTGGAAGACCCCGAACATGATCACCGATGACTAGCTTGTTGATGTCTTTGAAGTTGAGGTGTGAGAGCCTTCGGTTCCACAACCAACTTTCGTCTGAATGAGGTTTAGATAATAGACATATGACTAGGTTCCCTTTGATTAGGTTGAGATTCAGAGAAAACATTTCACCTTTTCGTTCTGAATTGAGAATAACCTTGTTGGATTTCTTCTCTATTATCTCTGAACCTTCGTCATCGAACGAGACTTTGAGACCTGTACCTCCTACCAGTTTAGAAACACTGATGAGGTTATGCTGCAACCCCTCTACATAAGCCACCTTCCTGATTGTAAAATATCCATTGATTATCATCCCATAACCCTTTATCGTTCCATAGGAGTTGTTACCAAACTTGACTTTACCACTGTTTTGAAGGGACCGAAACTCCCTTAGCTCTTCCTTCCTTCCTGTTAGGTGACTTGAGCAGCAACTGTCTATGTACCATTCTTCGTCGAACTGCTCGTCACTTATAACCTGCAAGAATTAAGCAGATTTAAGAACCCAAAGTTTCTTGGGTCCTCGTGAGCCTTTCACAGAAACATCAATAGTAAGAGAAGCATCAACAAGATAAGTTCGTTTTATTAATGTTGTTTTATCTTTCCTCTTAATAGTAAACACTTTGATTTTATTGGAGTTAGATTCAAGTGTTTTGGATTTAGGTTCAGGAGTTTGGGCTTTAGCTTGCTTTTAGTCTTCATTTGCTGAGGAAATCTTACTTTTTCCTTTCAAATCCTTCGTCGATTGTGAGCTTGGTGTCGGATGAGAATTAGGCTTAGAAGAAGTATGAGAACGAGAAGAATTAGAGGAATGGAAATTAGAATGAGAATCTTTCCTGACTTGAGGTTCGAAATGACCCTTTCGGTTGTGATCATTTGAGGGACCGAACCTGGACCTTCGGTTGCTGTTTGTTGATGGACCGACGCTGGGTCTTCTGTTGTAAAAGCTTTAAGGACTGAACCCTGGTCTTTGTCTATTGTTGTTTGCTGGACCGAAACCAGGCTTTCGGTTGTTGTTACTTTCAGGACCGAACCTATCCTTTCGGTCTTATTCTTTCTGTGGTACGTAAGTCTTCTTTTGGTTCTTTTGATCCAATGGACCGAAGCTCCTTTTATCCTTATTCTTTTCTCCTTTTGGCTTGGATTTTCTATCATAGTGAGTATAGTGAGGATTTTGAGAGCGCCAGAACTGCTTTCGCTCTGAGAGATTTTTCTTGTATCTCAGATTCCTCTGCTGCTTTTGACTGTTCACCTGTTTCGGTTGTCTGTGAATATTTTCCTTCTGTTTTCAGCTTCTGAACAACAGGTTCACTTTCCATAGAAGAGGTTTCGCTTGTTGAGGAGACGTGTTCCACTGGAACCTCTTTTGTGTCACTAGTACTGGGCACGTGAAAGTTGGTAGGTTTATTAAGTGGTTCTGCCACATATCTACCTTTGAGCTTCCATGATGTTTGCTTCGACAAACCAACTAGTTCATCTGCATTGTCTATCAGTGCAGTCAAGAAAAACTCATCACAACCATCTGCATTATCTTCATTCACCAATGTAGTGAGTTCGGTTGTCTGATGTTCGGTTACTCCTGTGACTTTATAAACCTGATTAGGAGTTCTTCTTACCTTTTGGTATACAACGGCCTTTTCTTTAAGGATTGGGGACTTATTTTTGGACAGAAGAGCGAATTCCACAGAATTTTCAGAAATCAAGTTTTTGTGGTTTTCAGGTTCGCTCCTAATAAACTCTGAATAGTCAACCTCATCCTCTACAGAGATTTCACTCATGTCATCGTCCTCATTAAGTTTAGATGCATTTTCAGCATCAATTTTATTTTCTGAACGTAATTTGGTACTCAATGAGTCAAATTTTTGTATAGTTTCGGCTCTGAGTTTCAACCTATCATTTTCATCCAAAAGGTTCTTAAGCATGTCCTTATGGTCTTTGGACTTTATAAACGATTCAATTTTGTCTAGACCAAACATATAAGTGGGATTTACATCATCAGAAGATACAACACTTTCACAGTTGTATGCTTCGGCATCGATTTCATCCTCCTTTAGCTCAAGGAAGGGAAAAATCATGCGATGTATTTTCTGGCCTATTTCACAGTCTAAATGTAGTTGTGTAATGTTAGTATAAAGTCTTTTTGCAATCAAACAAAAAACATTTCTCTGTTTTAATAACTTAAGATTGTCTCTTTGCAAATAGATATTTTCATCCTTAGACTTAACCAGCTCCAACTCCTTCTGCTCAATCCACATTCTTCGCTCCTCACTCTTGGATGACACCCTGCTTATTTGGTCAGTCAGATTAGAATTCGTGACTCGAGTTTGAGTTAAAAAACAATCTAGATTTGAAATTCTTGAATTCAAGTTATTTAATTCTTTTTCAAATGATGTTTGTGGAATTTTAAACGAAACAAAAATGGATTGTACCTTCTTGATCAGTTCATCAAGTTCACTGATCTGCACAGTGAGAGGCTTCACTGTAAAGCACACGTCCTCTCGCTCCTTAGCCACTTCGTTTCCACCATCAGTTTTGTATCCCCTCATCTGGGACACATCTGTCACCATCAAGCATCTTCCACTAGCATCACCACTCTTCACCACATAAGCCTTTCCATAAGTAGGCTTTCTCGCTTCATCATCTTATGAATCGGTCGACCACACCTATACACCACCGAACTCATCATCATCTACCGAACCCTGCATAATTAGAGCATTCGTAGAGGGATTAGTAGAAGCTTTGTTCCTTTTAATCTTCTGAAGTCTTTTCAGGAGATTTGCTTCTTCATCCTTCTCCTCGTCTTTCTCCGCCATTTTCTTCAACACACAATCTTTTACGTCGTGATTTTTCCATCCACAGTAAAAACAGCTGACACCAAAATCAGCTTCACCCTTCGCTTCTTTCTTCGGTTCTTCAACCTTCGGCTCCTCTTTCGCCTTTTCAGAGCTGTAGCTTCCCTGCCAATTACGGTTCTTATAGGTAGGGAACTTCTTCTTGATGAACCTCCTGGGATTTGACACCATCATTGCATAATCTTCAGATGTCAGATCATAGTCTCCCAGATTCAGATCTTCTTCTTCTTCTGCGCTCTTACCTTTAGACAGAAGGGCTAAAGACCCCAAGTTTGAAACCATGCTCTTCTCTTGCAGCACAATCTTTTCCTAGTATTTTAGAATCCCCACAAGTTTCGCCAAAGAATATGATTTGAACTGCTTATGTGCTTTAACCATTGACACAACTGCCCTCCATTCGGGTCTTAGGCCATTTAAGAAAGTGACCTTCTGTTTGATGAGCTTTCTTTCTATGTCATGTTTGATCATCTTACTGAGAAGATGATTGAACCGATCGAACGTTTGTGTAACAACCTCCTCTGGCTTCTGCTTGAACTCTACAAATTTTGAGAGAAGTAGGGTCTGAATTGAATGCTCCAGATCTTCTTCTGTGGAGTACAACTCTCGCAGCCGATCCTAGATTTCCTTTGCTGTACCACATGAACTTACTAACCAAAACGTGTTGGATTGAAGGGCGAATCGAATTAGTCTCAATGCCTTAATGTTGCATTGGAACTTCTCCTTTTCGTCCTGAGCGACGTCCTTTACATCTTTTAATAGATCATTGTACTCCTTCTGAGTTTTAATGATTCTTGAAGTGCTTGAGTGAGCAAAGGGGCCAGCTGTGATTGCATCCCATATCAGATACCCGTTATCTTCCGATCCAATAACGTAATCTTCAAAATGATGCGTCCAGACTTCATAGTCCTGAGTGTAGAGGATTGGGATCTTGGTTGTTGATCCGATGCTGCTAGAGATGTTGATGGGGTTGGATTGAGAATCGTCCATGCTTGATCGTTTAACCTGTTATAAGGTCAGACTTTGTAATACGTAATATTAGGGCAAGATTAATAATTAATGAGATACGTCAATTATGGAGTGACGGCTCAATAAATATCAATGAATGCCGAATGAACCCTAATCACTTCTTTGACATAAAAGATGTGTATGAATTACACAGCCTCCTGCTCTAATACCAATTGATGAGTTCAAAAACTCTTTGATCGTTTAGATCTTACACAAGTTAATCAGAATAATTCAAACAAAATAACAAACAAGAGAATGAATCAATAATAAGCTAAATGATTCAATAGATTCACGCCTCACCAGAGCTCGACGAAGAAATTCTGCTGTAGAGGCTTTTAGGGTTACAATCGATAAAACAATAATGATCGTTATGAATGATTGACTAAATAGCTACGTACAAAGATGCATGCAAGCATCTATAAATACTAAACCCTAATAATTAAATCACGGATGGACAGACTCAATCTGGATACAAAATTGGGCTAAGGACCGAGCCCAATACGCAACACATAATGGACCCAACACACATATTCATATTTGTCCAATAAAATTTTTAGGGGTATTTTGGTCCTTTTCTGATGTTTGATGGTTGAAAGCCGTGGCAAAATTATAATTTCTGATGACATTTTGGTTTTTCTTTCTGGATAATTACAACAATGTTCCTTTGGATATTTATAGCTCTTGGTATGATGTTTTGAAGTTTTCGAGTAAGAATAAGAAGAAAGGGCAATATGGTCCTTTTCTGGTTACTGTCAAATATAACACGTGGTTCAAAGTTTGTTTGAAATTTCAAGTTTTTTGGTAGGCATGAGGGAAAAAAGGGTATAGTGTGATGCTTTGAAGTTTTGGTGTGATTACTCAAGCAAAGGACATGATGGTCTTTTTTGTTCATTGTTATTTATGCCTAACTTTTTCAAATCAACATGAAAATAAGAGACTATGGCACGCAGGGGAAAAGAAGTTGGTATTATGCTATAATATATAGATACACATAGGCTATAAAGATTATACAAGTCTCATATGTGATTCAAAATACGTACATAAAAATATATAAGAAGCAAATAAGTTCATATTTTGCACCATCATCATTGAAAGAAAAGTATTTCCTGTAATGTACTTTTCTTTATAACTTAAGAAAAGTTATTTTCATCCAAAATAACATGATACATATATTTTTAAATAAAAAAACATATTTATATCCGTCGTCCAAAAAATCTTCGGTGAATGGAAAGTTTTTTATTGCACCACAGTATCTTTTTTTTTTTTTGTTTTGGTAGTATGTCATGTTTTTCGAAAGAAGCAATTCCCCAAAATAAAACTATTTACTGTCCACCAAAAGAAAACTAATTGCCGAAATCAAAATATTCATCCAAATCGACAAAACAATCACATGGTTTCACACAACTTATTTAATTTTTAACTAAGACAACATTATATTTTTGTTTTAAACCCCAAATAATCTACCTAAATGGATTAATTTCTAAGTTACACGTTATAATCTTTAAAAGCAAATTAAATTTCACTGTTAGGTTTGCGTTTTCATTAACTTTGTGTCAAAGTTAGGTGTCAAATCTTAAATGTTTCCAAACATAAATAATTACTAAAATAAACTATTCGCACCTGTCGCTCGGCGCGGGTAAACAGTTAATATATATATATATATATATATATATATATATATATATATATATATATATATATATATATATATATATATATATATATATCAAATTGTCTTACTTAATGAAATATTATTTATGATAAAAGGTATTATGTTATTGTTATATTATTGTATTTTTCTATTTGAAAAAACATGTAACTTTAAAAAAAAAACACTTTGTCGAACAAATGATATCAATATTGCTAAAATTGTGATCCTGATCATACGATCCTACAATGAGGATCACAATTAACCAGCTAGGTATATGAGGTTTTTTCATCTCCAACCCTACTCAATTTTTATCCCATTTTTTACCCCAAAAATATATTCCTAGTATATTCTATTATTCCAACTTACTTAGATTGTCAAACACACTCTTCCACTAATTTAGTTTTAACAAATATATAATCTATATTTTTTTTCATTACATTAATATTAAATAAACAATATTATACTTATAATGCACTTATAAATAAATATTATACATGCATTTATAATAATATTACACATATACATTTTAAAATAAATATTATACATACATTTATATTTTAATTATAAGTTTTTGTAAAATACGTTATGTTGGGTTACTGGGACCTATTTTTGCGCAAACATATTTTAAAGTATTTCGAACTATATCAGTCGTACTTCTAAAACTATCTTAGCGAGGGGTGTGCCGATATATAGTTTAGGTATCATGGTGTTTGAATCTGTTTTTAATAAAACATAATTATTATTTTGGATTTTATCTTGGTATTAAACCTATGGTTACTAAGGCTATGTTTGACGGACTAGTTAAAAAGCCAACTAAAAAATGAAAACTAAATAATATTAAAAGATTTATATGCTCAATAATCATTGTGAAGTGATATTTGCTATTGACATATGATTCTATAGGGTCACACCTTAAGCAAGCAGACATTTATTATTTCTTAAGTAATTTTATTATTAATAGATACTATCCACTCTTTTGTTTTAATTAGGTAATTATTGTTTTATAAAAATAATAATATAAGAGAGTATAACTAACTATTTAATCATATGGTTCGATTTAATATGTTTTGTAAATTATTTTAGACGTTTAGCAGTTTACTTGACAAATACATGTATGTATAATTAATTAGATAAAGTATTTAACACTCCATTCACACCCTTTCTCCTAGAACTAGCCATAGATGTGTCGAATGAGCTTTGTTGCTTTATTTGATTTATCTTACACATGACATGTTGCTTACAAGCCATCATTTGCATTTAACGAAAACATGGTATTTAACTCATATTTATATGTATATAGATGAGCATAAGTCTTGCAAATTTTGGTTGCTTCTTCTCTTACTTGTCTTAAGCTGAGAGCATATTCTTCTACTATCTTTTTCTTGTCTTTTAAAGTATAGTTAAGATATTGTGTGCATAAGGGTTTCTCCTTTTAAGCCAATTTTGTTATTACTTCTTAAAGGATTAAGAAGTATTAAACACAACTGAAGACTAACACCTTTGGTAGTGAAGACTTGCAAGTTGGATAAACATAGTAGAGCTCTAATTTGAGTCTTTTCCCTTCTCATTTAACATCCTAGCATCCACATGAGTTTTCAATGTAAACCAAGATTGTTAATCTTTTTCTCTCTTTAGTTGTTTTAATCTTTCCATTGATTTCAAGATGATGCTTTGGTCGAAATAAACTACATTATGTTATTAGTTTTAAAATGATTTCATTGCTAGTCTTGAGATTTTGAAAATTATTTTGACTGAAGACCAACAGTTGATATCAGAGTTATCTAGTAAGCTTGGTTAGATTATTAGATTATTTGTATAATCTTGGTTCTTGGAAAATATAGATAATTTGGTTTCATTAAAAGCAAGTTCATACATATTTTCTATGACAACTTTATAGCTGTTATTTTATGAGACACAAATTTACATGCATATTTGTCATTAAATTTATCTTAGAAACACGAATGTTGTTTTTTTATGTGTTAACATTTTTAGAGTGCATAAAGAAGCCAGTATCATTTATTATCTTGTTTGTGTTAATTTATTAGAGTTGTAATATTTTTTATTAATATGGTATACAATAATTTAATAGCTAGTTTTTCATCTTTATTAGTTTGTAAGTAATATTAGTACTAAACTAGTTTACTTTATACAAATGTAATAAGATAAAGAAGGTAACCATTTTAGAGCAACACTTTGGTGCCTACGGTGTTTATAAGGGCTTTATAGCCACTAGAAATTCTTGAAGTTTTGTTACAAGGAGTTGCTAAAGCTAGTAGGATAATGAAGAGCATTATGAAAAAGATTTCGTCCACTTTGACCCTTCATTAAAAGACTTGGAACTTTTGTTATGACTCACAAAAGTGTTTTTAAATAAGATTTCACTTGCTAAATAATATTTTGAACATAAATATCATTAAATAGATTTTGGTTTTCAAAGTTCAACTTGTATGTATAAAATTGAAGTTTTAAAATACAAATGTTTTTTTGTAAAAAATTGGGGTTTTAGTATATAAATGTTTTTTTTTTATAAAAAGTCTATTACATCAAATTTTGAAATTTTAAAATTTATATGTTTAAAATGCTGATTTTGAAACACATCCAAACTCTATGTCTTTATAATAAAAGGAAGTTTTTGTTGATAAAAAGATATCACCACTTATTGTATGCATGCAATAATCATAATATTACATGCTTTTAAACTATAATTATAAAACATATAAATCCCTTTCAAAATGCAAGTGTAAGTCATCTAGTTATGGGAACATTTTCACATCATTTGTATAATCCATGTGGGATAAACGATATATAACCACTTGTATTATCCTTTTATGGGTGAAGTGTATTCGCAATTCCTATAACTAGTTATTGGCCGATTACATAAGTTTCTCCAAATAGATGACTTGATCGAAAATCTTTTGTGTTAGAGAATACCTACGTAAAAGAGGTTTGAGGAATAGATGGGATCAACCATGTCAATTAACAAAAGGGTTGTTAATAATATCATACATCTAAGAATTACAATTGTTGAAATTAATAATGTGTTATTTACCTTTTTAAATTAAATAAAAGTGCTAAAGGTCACATAACCATTTTTTTAAACTTGGATCATATACTATAGTAATTAAATTTTTAGAAACATAATGGTATTAATTTTAAACAATTAAATACTAAATAAAACACTGCTAAAATTTTGTAGATGGTGTGACAACCCGACACTTTTACACTGAGCAATCGATGCATATATCTATAATTCACTTGAATTTAGCATCTTTTAATAGTATATTGAGTCCGCGCTAGTGTTTTAGGCTCAATATATCATACATATGGACCTTAGGAAGGATTAGGAAGGATGTTGCATCACAAAATCCAGCCAAGCACACCAAGAGAGGTGTGTGCGGCCGCACACTAGTGTGTGCGGCCAAGCCAGCCGCACACCCAACAGCAAACCCCTCCAGCCTCACACTCAACCTTATATAAAATGGAGGACCTACTTCCATTCACTTTTGGCTGCATCCTTCTATACTTTCTCTCTCTAGAAAACCACCCAAGAACACCTAGAAGGCCTCCAAAACGTGAGGAACACCATCATTTAGCTTGTCATAGAGTTAAAACACTTGAATCCAAACCTCAAACTCATAATGTTCTTCATGTTCTTCATCCTATGAAAGAGTGCGGCCACACATCTTCATCAGGTGGCCTGTCACACCCCCAAACCTGAACGGCGGAAACGTTCGGGGGCGGATGACTTCATGTGGTAACGTAACAAATGAATACATAGTAAAGAAAGCAATACAACCATCATATATATAATTGAAAGTTTACATTTGTCAAAAGTTACATGTTCAAAACCAATTACAATATGATGTCAAAATATGAGATTAAACTGGCGCCGCAACATCTCTTCTTCAAAAGCATATTAGTACCTGAAATTACTGAATCCCTGGGACATACAAGTAATTTTGAAAGAGTAGATCAGCATTTAAGCTGGTGAATTTCATAAGTATTTAAGTGACAATGTTTGAATGAAATGAAATGTTTTATCTTTGTTTGTTTGTGTTTAGAAAATCCTATATTTTCTACTAGTATAAAAGTAGCCTTCACTCAAGACCAATGTTTGTTTCCAAAATGTATGTAAATGTAGAATAACCAATGAGTTTGAAAAACCTTGTAAATCAATGCATTTTTAATACCCCTTGTGAGTTTTATAACCATACTATTGACTCTGAATGCCTATACACAACGTTCTTCAGGCGTTGGAATGTTATGACGTTTGTCACCCCCAAACGGTGGACTGCAGCTAACAGTCAGGGCGCGGGTTGTCAAGCCCGTATAGATCTATACACAAACACCATGCTCCCCCTCCAAGGGATTCTGGTATATAATACAGGACTTGAAATGTGTACTCGAACGTACATGAAGTTAGTGTCTCACAAACCCGTGGTATAAAAACAGATCTACTTGTTAAAATGTTACGTTTGTTCTTGTATACGAAAGTAAACTTTTTGAAATATATGTTTCTAGTACATAAGAGTTAGAAATCTGTTCGTAAAACCATACATTTTATAGTTTCCAAAAAGCGTGTCTTGTTTGTTTAGAAATATTGAGAAAAGGAATCACTTGTTTATGAAAGTATAGATTTTCGGTGTAGAGTCCAGGATAGACAAGAAAAATCTAAGAACAGTTTAGTTTATACATGCATTACAACAACATTATATTTTAAAAGGTAAAATGCTATGGTGACATATGTTATATATATATAAAAGTTCCTTTAAATGTTTATAAATCGCATGTGATTTGAATATATAACAGTATATGAAAGAGTTTCTTTATGTAACACACGATAATACTCGTGTGTTTTACTTGTAATCACCCCCTTGAAAGCATATAAAAGTATTTAGAATAATTAAAAAGGTTGATTAAGGGGTATGAAACTCACTTGAAAGTTTGAAGATAGCGAGATGGAAAACCGGCAGAGTTTCGTCTCGGGAAACGGATTTTCCTCGGGATTCCCGGGAATCTCGGGAGTAAAATTGACCTTCGGGACTTGAGCCAAAAAGACCAGAGCTTCGGGTTTGAACGGACACGGAAAACGAGGCAAATTTGAGAGAGAGAGAAGAGAAATGAACCCTTTCTTTGGAAACCCTCGCCTCCTATTTATAGTAAGGCTGGTCTGCCTCGGTACGCGGGGCGTACGCTCGTACGCAGCGCGTACGCGTACGTCATGCATGACCGAAGCCTCGACTGCCTCGGTTCGGATGGGACGGGTTGCTGGGTACGCGGGTCGGATGGGACGTCGGGTCGGACGGGTCGGTTTCCTTCGGATAGCGCGACGTGGACGATCAGAGGGCAATCCTCTCGGTTACGCGGGGCGTACAGGAGTACGCAGCGCGTACTTCGGAGGAGGATGCTGACTCCCCTTCGGATAATATCCGAATTTTGAATTAAATAAATAATTAATTTATTTAATAAACTTCAAAAATCCATATCTTCTTCATACGAACTCCGTTTTCGATGGTCTTTATATCCTCGCGTAGGTGAGACTACGCTCTACAACTTTCGTTTAGACTCCGTCGGCAAATTCCAAAATTATTTTTTTATTATTTATTAAAAATCCATCGTGTTTAAGGAATTTCTTAGAAAATTCATAACTTCTTTATCTGATGTCGGTTTTTGCCAGACTTTTTACCGCTGGAATACCATTGTCGAGACCTTCGATTCTCGTTTAGGTCATTCCGGCCAAAAGTCGCTCAATTTCCGATTCGAGTTTTTAGCTGTCTGTTGCTAAGCCGAACTTGGAAAATTTATAACTTCGCTATGTGAAGTCGGATTTGGGCGTTCTTTTCACGTACGAACATGGTTCAAAGACATTTAATCATAGAAGGAAATTAAGTAGAACTTATTTATACATGTTATTATGAAAGTAACTTTTTATTATTCAGAAGTGGTTACAATACTTGACCCATTTTGGTCGTTACAAAGAGTTGAAATATCAGGTTGTCACATCATCCCCCCGTTAGAGAGAATTTCGTCCCGAAATTTAAAGTAGTAAAGATACTAGTGAACATGAAAGAGATGAGGGTACTTTTGTTTCATCTGATCTTCGCGTTCCCATGTGAATTCGGGTCCCCGCTTGGCGTTCCAGCGAACCTTCACGATGGGTATGCGACTTTGTTTTGTTTGTTTGACCTCTCGGTCCATGATTTCTACTGGTTCTTCCACAAAGTTGAGGCTCTCGTTGATCTCGATCTCGTCGAGTGGAATAACAAGAGTCTCGTTGGACAGACACTTTTTCAAGTTTGAGACGTGGAAGGTTGGATGGATGTTACTAAGTTCGCGAGGTAGGTTAAACTTGTAAGCCACAGGGCCGATTCTGGCAAGAATCTCGAAAGGCCCTATGTATCTTGGATTCAGTTTCCCACGCTTTCCAAATCGTATTAAACCCTTCCATGGTGAGACCTTTAACAAGACGTGGTCTCCTACCTGGAATTCCAAAGGTTTTCTCCTTTGGTCAGCGTAGCTTTTCTGTCGGTCTCTTGAGGCTTTCAATCGTTCACGAATTTGAACGATCTTTTCTGTTGTTTCACGTATGATCTCCGGACCTGTGAGAGTGCTTTCCGGAACTCTTCCTCTAGCTAACTGGGTATCGCCAACTTCAGTCCAACACAGAGGGGATCTTCACTTTCGACCATAGAGGGCTTCAAACGGAGCAGCCTTTATGCTTGTATGATAACTATTGTTGTATGAAAATTCGACAAGGAGTAAATGAATATCCCATGCCTTTCCAAAGTCAAGCACGCAGGCTCTCAGCATGTCTTCTAAAGTTTGTATTGTTCTCTCACTTTGTCCGTCTGTCTGTGGGTGGTAGGCTGTACTCATGTCTAGCCTAGTTCCCAGGGAACTTTGTAGTGACTGCCAGAATCTTGAAGTGAATCTACTATCTCGATCGGAGATAATGGATATCGGAACACCATGCAGTCGCACTACTTCCCTTAAGTAAGTTCTTGTAAGCTTCTCCATTTTGTCAGTCTCTTTGATGGGTAGGAAATGTGCGGATTTGGTCAATCTGTCGACAATGACCCATATGGTATCGAGTCCACCTGTCGTCTTGGGTAACTTGGTTATGAAGTCCATAGTAATCCGCTCCCATTTCCATTCTGGTATCTCTGGTTGTTGTAGTAGTCTTGACGGTTTCTGATACTCGACCTTAACCTTAGCGCAAGTAAGACATTTACTCACGAAGGTAGCAATTTCTGCTTTCATGTTAGGCCACCAGTATAGTTTCTTAAGATCCGGATACATTTTATCTGAACCCGGGTGAACGGAATATCTTGAATTGTGAGCCTCGGTCATGACTACATTTCTGAAACCACCATGATTTGGGGTCCAGATTCGGTCCATGAGATAGTAGGCTCCGCCACCCTTGACTTCTAAATTTTTCTCCATTCCTCACAGGGATTCACCCGCCACATTTTCAGGTTGCAAAGCTTCCATTTGTGCTTCCTTAATTTGTGTGGATAGGTGGGAATGGATAGTCATGGTCAGAGATTTGACCCTCCGACCAGTGTATTCCTTTCGACTGAGGGCGTCGGCTACTACGTTGGCCTTGCCAGGATGATAACGAATTTCGCATTCGTAGTCATTTAGTAACTCAACCCATCGTCGTTGTCGCATGTTGAGTTCCTTCTGATCGAAAATGTGTTGAAGGCTCTTGTGATCGGTGAATATAGTACTCTTTGTTCCGTATAAGTAGTGCCTCCAGATCTTCAGAGCAAACACCACTGCTCCTAACTCGAGGTCGTGTGTCGTATAGTTCACTTCGTGTGTCTTAAGCTGTCGGGAGGCATAAGCGATAACCTTCCCTCTCTGCATAAGAACACAACCAAGTCCTTGATTTGAAGCATCGCAATACACTACGAAGTCTTCTATCCCTTCGGGGAGGGATAGTATCGGTGCGGTGCACAAGGCCTGTTTTAGTGTCTGGAATGCCTTCTCTTGTTTCGCTTCCCAGTCAAAGGCCACTCCTTTCTGGGTTAATGAAGTAAGAGGTTTCGCAATGCTCGAAAAGTTCTTTATGAATCTGCGATAGTAGCCAGCTAGACCTAGAAATTGACGAATTTCTGTAGGTGTCTTTGGTGCCGACCAGTTCTCAATAGCCTTAATTTTGGAGGGGTCCACGTGTATACCTTTCTCGCTAACAACGTGACCTAAAAATTCGACTCTTCGAATCCGAAATTCGCATTTAGAGAACTTCGCATAGAGTTTCTCCGTTCGCAGTGTTTCTAGGACTTTTCGTAGGTGTTGACTATGCTCTTCCTCACTTCGAGAGTAGATAAGTATATCATCGATAAAGACGATGACGAACTGATCCAAGTAAGGGCGGCATACCCTATTCATTAGGTCCATAAATACTGCTGGTGCATTGGTTAATCCGAACGGCATCACCACGAATTCATAGTGTCCATAACGAGTTCGGAAGGCTGTCTTTGGAATGTCTCCCTCTAGAACTCGTAATTGGTGATATCCGGATCGCAGGTCTATTTTGGAGAAGTAGCTCGCCCCTTGAAGTTGATCGAATAGGTCGTCGATACGGGGTAGAGGATAGCGGTTCTTGACAGTAAGTTTGTTCAGCTCTCTATAGTCGATGCACATACGGAACGATCCGTCTTTCTTCTTTACAAACAAGACCGGTGCTCCCCAAGGTGAGAAACTTGGTCTTATGAATCCTTTGTGAAGGAGTTCATTAAGTTGACTGGAAAGTTCCTGCATCTCTGCTGGTGCAAGACGATAAGGCGACTTCGCTACTGGGGTAGCTCCTGGAATTAAGTCGATTCTGAACTCGACTTGGCGTTGCGGTGGTAATCCTGGTAGTTCTTCTGGAAAGATATCGGGAAAGTCGCGTACTACCGAGATGCTCTTGATGTCCTTCAGTTCTTGACTTGTATCGACGATGTGCGCTAGGAATGCTCGACAATCCTTCCGCAAGCACTTTCGAGCTTGGATGCACGAAATGATGCGAAGGTTTGTACTAGATTTGTCGCCGTAGACAACTAATGTTTCGTTGTTAGGGAGGTTAAGACGGACAGCTTTCTCAAAGCACATGATGTCGGCGCGAAGAAGACTCAACCAATCCATGCCGACGATGACGTCGAAACTTTTAATTTGAACCGGCATGAGATTGATTGGGAAAGAATGGCCGTCTAATGTTAACGTACATCCCATGTATATGCAATTTGTGTTTTCGGTTTTTCCATTGGCCATCTCTACAGTGAATGATTTTTCTAACTTGCTAGGTTTAGGTTTAAGTAAATGAATAAAGTTTTGACTCACGAAGCTTCTCTCCGCTCCACTATCGAATAATATGCATGCGGATGAATTATCGAGAAGGAACGTACCAGCAACTATAGTTGGGTCAGCTACAGCTTCGTCGTGGCCTATTGCCAAAACTCGTCCCACACCTCCGGTGCCTACTGCCTTAGGACAGTTTCTCTTGTAGTGGCCCACCTCGCCACAACCGTAGCAAGCCTGCCCTACACCCGCACCGGGAATTTGAGTGATCGGCTTTGCGGGTTCCTTGCAGAAACGGGCTGTGTGTCCTTTCCTGCTGCAGTTGGCGCACTGCATATCTCGACAAGGTCCATGGTGGTGGTAATTGCATTTGGTGCATTTTGGGAGGTTACCTATATAAGGCTTTGTTGGGTAGGTATTTGTAGGGGCTGTAGCAGGTACAGTGGCAGCATTTACTGACACCAGTTGTTTCTTTGCGGATTCTTGGGAAGACCCACCCTTCCCTTTAATCCACGCTCTCTTCCTGCCATTGTTGTTGTTGTTGTTGTTGTTGTTTCCTTTCTGTGGTGCTGGTGCAGAAGTGGTTGAGTTCTGATGACCTCCGTAGTCGATCAGAGATTGTGCCAGTTCCTTAGCACTTACAAAGGTGTTAGGTTTAGAAGCTAACACGCTTGATCGCATTTGGGGCGTCAGTCCCCAGATGTACCTTTCTATCTTCTTGCTCTCGGGAGCAATCATATCTGGACAAAGGATTGCCAGTTCGCAGAATCTGTTGGTATAAGTAGCGATGTCGGTACCCACCATTCCGAGAGTCCATAGCTCGTGTTCAAGCTTTTGAATCTCTCCCCGTGGGCAGTATTCTCTCATCATCATGGCCTTCAAGCTCTCCCAACTTATGGAGTTTGCCACGATTAGGGTAAGTACTTTAACGTGGCCATTCCACCAAGTTAAAGCTTTATCGAGAAGGGTGAAAGTTGCAAATTTGACCTTGCTGTGCTCGGGGCAGGAGCATATTTCAAAGACTGCCTCCTTCCTTTCAATCCACTGCCTTAGGGCCATCACACCACCAGTACCATAAAACATTCGGGGCTTGGCATTAGTGAAGTCCTTATAGGTGCATTCTCGAGGTGGTCCATGACTCTCGCCATGGTTGGATAGGTGTGTGCCAGATCCCGAGCCATTAGTATTCGAGTTATTGATCTGTGACATGGCAGCTGCTACCGCTGCGGTGACTGCTGCTTGAAACATAACAGCATCAAATTGGGGTGGTGGAGGTGGTGGTTGTATAGGTGCTTCCTCACCGTTGTTTCGCCTCGGATTCCTACGCGGAGGCATCCTTCAACTATAGATTGAAAAGACAAGGATAAGAATTTCATAGAATGGAAAAATGTATGTGTCTCATGAACTAAATCGCTATAGATCAACAACAGATGATAGTATGAGTCTTAAAATAGAAGAATGAAAGTTATTTGTAAGACTGAAGGTATGAAACAAGTATTTGGGTTCACAAAGACCATTCAAGGTTCAAACGAAATACTTAACATAGTAGTAATAGTGCCACTTATATTAATATAAAAGTTGTTACAACGATCATGAAAATTTGACCCCTATAAGGGTCTCCGATTACAAAGTTCGAGAAATTTAAAGACTTTTAGCCAAGGTCCTAAGCTATAACAAAATTTGAGTCCTAGACAAGCACTACTTGCGTCGAAGGTTGCGCTTGGAGCTTGACTCCGTATCTGATTGCTTTGACTCCATTAGACGCCTATCGAAAGCGGCTTGTTGTTCCCTTAGTTCGGCGAGGGCTGCAATCATTTGCGCTTGAAACGCTTCAGCTTGGAATAGGGCGTTGTCTTGCATCTTGTCCAGCCTACGGATGTCAGAAGTGTGAACCTGCACTTCCACGTTGATATCCCGGAGTCGACTAGCTTGTACTCCAGACTGATAGGACTGATTGGCTAACTTACCCACCATTACCGGGAGTGCTCGATCAGCCGAACCTCCGCCGCGGACATCATAGAAGTCCCGGCACATGCCGTAGGGAGGGCGTAGGTTTTGCTGTTGGCTCCAATGGTGGAGGTGACTTCCCCAGACGGGAGTCGGTCCATGAAAGTTCCTTACGAAGACGGGAGGCTGAATGGGTGGTGGATCGATAACTTCTGGCTCTAAGTCGGTACCGGAGTCATCACCCACTTCTATGGATTCCTCGTCCTCTTCGGGATCATCTTCGATCCATCCTCCGTTGCCTTGGTTGGGAAAGTAGGGGTCGCCAGGGTGGTGAAATCCAGCCATTTGACTGTACGAGAAATAGGGTTATAAGAATTGGGTAAAGTCGGAACATGTAAACCATGTAAGTTAAACTAGTTTAGATAGCAAATACTCCTATAGTATTTAAATTCTTGTGTTTGATTCTTGTAATGGTTTGGTAAGTTTTGACTTGTTGCTTACTACGATCATTCCTCGATATACGTTGGTCCAATCTTGGGCAAATATAGTTGATCACGCTATATTTGTCCAAAATCTGATTACATATATCGAGTCGCAATCGTAGTGTCAACTTGTCTAAATACTTGTATAGTTGTATAACATGAAAATAGTTTGTGGTATGCATGTAATTGTACTTAGGTGAACTATCAATTTAAGTTGAACGAAATGCTGCTTAAGTGTAAAAAGAAAATTTGTTTTGTCAGAGAGTATTAGTCCCTTAAGCATTTATAGTTTGTATATCTTATGTGGTTCGATATACTTAGTTCACTATAAACATTGCTCTGATACCAATCTGTCACACCCCCAAACCTGAACGGCGGAAACGTTCGGGGGCGGATGACTTCATGTGGTAACGTAACAAATGAATACATAGTAAAGAAAGCAATACAACCAACATATATATAATTGAAAGTTTACATTTGTCAAAAGTTACATGTTCAAAACCAATTACAATATGATGTCAAAATATGAGATTAAACTGGCGCCGCAGCATCTCTTCTTCAAAAGCATATTAGTACCTGAAATTACTGAATCCCTGGGACATACAAGTAATTTTGAAAGAGTAGATCAGCATTTAAGCTGGTGAATTTCATAAGTATTTAAGTGACAATGTTTGAATGAAATGAAATGTTTTATCTTTGTTTGTTTGTGTTTAGAAAATCCTATATTTTCTACTAGTATAAAAGTAGCCTTCACTCAAGACCAATGTTTGTTTCCAAAATGTATGTAAATGTAGAATAACCAATGAGTTTGAAAAACCTTGTAAATCAATGCATTTTTAATACCCCTTGTGAGTTTTATAACCATACTATTGACTCTGAATGCCTATACACAACGTTCTTCAGGCGTTGGAATGTTATGACGTTTGTCACCCCCAAACGGTGGACTGCAGCTAACAGTCAGGGCGCGGGTTGTCAAGCCCGTATAGATCTATACACAAACACCATGCTCCCACTCCAAGGGATTCTGGTATATAATACAGGACTTGAAATGTGTACTCGAACGTACATGAAGTTAGTGTCTCACAAACCCGTGGTATAAAAACAGATCTACTTGTTAAAATGTTACGTTTGTTCTTGTATACGAAAGTAAACTTCTTGAAATATATGTTTCTAGTACATAAGAGTTAGAAATCTATTCGTAAAACCATACCTTTTATAGTTTCCAAAAAGCGTGTCTTGTTTGTTTAGAAATATTGAGAAAAGGAATCACTTGTTTATGAAAGTATAGATTTTCGGTGTAGAGTCCAGGATAGACAAGAAAAATCTAAGAACAGTTTAGTTTATACATGCATTACAACAACATTATATTTGAAAAGGTAAAATGCTATTGTGACATATGTTATATATATATATATATATATATATATATATATATATATATATATATATATATATATATATATATATAAAAGTTCCTTTAAATGTTTATAAATCGCATGTGATTTGAATATATAACAGTATATGAAAGAGTTTCTTTATGTAACACACGATAATACTCGTGTGTTTTACTTGTAATCCCCCCCTTGAAAGCATATAAAAGTATTTAGAATAATTAAAAAGGTTGATTAAGGGGTATGAAACTCACTTGAAAGTTTGAAGATAGCGAGATGGAAAACCGGCAGAGTTTCGTCTCGGGAAACAGATTTTCCTCGGGATTCTCGGGAATCTCGGGAGTAAAATTGACCTTCGGGACTTGAGCCAAAAAGACCAGAGCTTCCGGTTTGAACGGACACGGAAAACGAGGCAAATTTGAGAGAGAGAAGAGAAATGAACCCTTTCTTTGGAAACCCTCGCATCCTATTTATAGTAAGGCTGGTCTGCCTCGGTACGCGAGGCGTACGCTCGTACGCAGCACGTACGCGTACGTCATGCTTGACCGAAGCCTCGAGTGCCTCGGTTCGGATGGGACGGGTTGCTGGGTACGCGGGTCGGATGGGACGTCGGGTCGGATGGGACGTCGGGTCGGACGGGTCGGACGGGTCGGGGCTTCGGACGGGTCGGTTTCCTTCGGATAGCGCGACGTGGACGATCAGAGGCCAATCCTCTCGGTTGCGCGGGGCGTACAGGAGTACGCAGCGCGTACTTCGGAGGAGGATGCTGACTCCCCTTCGGATAATATCCGAATTTTGAATTACATAAATAATTAATTTATTTAATAAACTTCAAAAATCCATATCTTCTTCATACGAACTCCGTTTTCGATGGTCTTTATATCCTCGCGTAGGTGAGACTACGCTCTACAACTTTTGTTTAGACTCCGTCGGCAAATTCTAAAATTATTTTTTTATTATTTATTAAAAATCCATCGTGTTTAAGGAATTTCTTAGAAAATTCATAACTTCTTTATCTGATGTCGGTTTTTGCCAGACTTTTTACCGCTGGAATACCATTGTCGAGACCTTCGATTCTCGTTTAGGTCATTCCGGCCAAAAGTCGCTTGATTTCCGATTCGAGTTTTTAGCTGTCTGTTGCTAAGCCGAACTTGGAAAATTTATAACTTCGCTATGTGAAGTCGGATTTGGGCGTTCTTTTCACGTACGAACATGGTTCAAAGACATTTAATCATAGAAGGAAATTAAGTTGAACTTATTTATACATGTTATTATGAAAGTAACATTTTATTATTCAGAAGTGGTTACAATACTTGACCCATTTTGGTCGTTACAAAGAGTTGAAATATCGGGTTGTCACATGGCCGCACACACTCATAATACCCTCCAAAGTGAGAGTAAGGCCACACAATCGAGACATGGGAATCAAACAAGGAGTGTACGGCCGCACACCCATGTGTACGGCCGCACACACATCCTGTACGGCCACACACTCTAGTGTGCAGCCTCACACACAAGTCTGGCCGCATACCCCAGCCGCACACTCACCTTTATGGCCATACACACACCCTAACACCCATATTTGGTCTTAAACTTGTATAGATAATTGAGTATAGAACACGGGACACTTAGCCCTAGTGATTTCAATCCCTTAGGGTGATTTGTCATCATGTTTAGTCATGAAACACCCTAGCTCTGGCTTATTTATGTGTCACCATATGATTAATAGGGGCTACTTGTGTTCAGAACATCCGTTGACACTCGACACTTATACGAATCGCATACTCGAACCCTACATTAAACGGTGAGTTCATACCCCCTTAATTAACCTTTCAAATGTTTTAAAAGTTTTTTTTATGGGGGGGGGGGATAAAAGTTGAATTCAATACATTACAGTATCAATCACACGTGATTTAAAACTTGCTAACAAAAGGATTTTCTACATTTCAAAGTACCTGGTCAGTAAAGTTATTTCAAATGTTTGTCAACCTCGTTTTCACAAATCAATTGTCTTAAAACAAATTTTCAATGTTTTCAAAACTTAAATTATTTTCAAATCATTTCTGCACCAATATATTTATATAAGTAAGTATTGAAGGACTTAGAACTGATGATCGACCTAATTTCCTGTTCTTGTTTGATTGTGGACTTAGGGTGCTAGGTTATCTGTTCGACTGTCATTGAATACTTAGTTATATATCTTCTATATTTGTGTTAGATATAAAAGTTTTCACTCTAGTTCGATGTTCCTACATATCGAAGACACTCAATTAAGTACTCTATTTAACTATAATAGGTATAGTTAAGGATTACCACTCATTTGTTATGTTACTATGATACATACTATGGTCAATACAATTACAAGGCAATAAGTACAATACACAATGCGAAGAGTACAATATACACTATACTAAGGAAACACTATCTACTAAAAGGAGAAATACTATAAACTACTTCAAGAGTACAGAACACGATATACTAAGAGAACACTATATACTATACGAGAGAAAATACTACAACATAATGTGATGCATTATTTCTATATACGACCTATCTCTATGCGATCGTCGGGTAATCATCGTCTCCTGGAGGGAGAGCGACCACTAAGAGTATAGATCTATACAGGACATATTTTCCCCCATCTCGACTGGTAGCTACAGTCCAAGCCTTTTGGGCCCATGGATGACAAAACACTACTACACTATTAGTAACCTGGAAGGTCAGTCACTACACTACTATCACATAGTATGGTTACATACGAGCTCACATTCAAACCTTAATTAAATACACATCCCGAGGTGTACACACAACTGATACTATCCAGAGTTTATATAGACTAATGCACTTAACCGGCAGTAATGCTGCTGGGGTGGAACTCTATTATTTCTCTATATTGAACAAGTTTAAAACTATATTTTTAGTCCTGATATTTTCACGAGAAAACCATTACATTTTCAAAGAAACAACTTACAAATAACTAAGTCTCGGTAGAAGACTACTTTTGTTGGAAAATATGGGGTTTTCTAGGGATCAAACCATCTTCAAACTTTGTTAATAAATGTCATACTATTTGAATTTTAAACACTTTTATACAAGCAATGAAACTAAATACTTATGAACTCACCAGCTTTATGTTGATACTCGTTTTCAAAATAACTTGTATTCTCAGGTCAACAATAAGCAGGTATTGGTACAACTTCTGGAAGATGGAGCACATATAAGACTCATCTTTTATTTTTTTTATACTTTCGGTGTCTATATAAATGTACGGAACACGCTTGTATTACAAATATTATATTAATGCAATGGGTGTGGTTGCTTGCTTTTACTATTATGCATTGTTATGATACTGAACTTGACGTCCTCCACCCCAGAACGTATTCCACCGTTCTTGGTTTTGGGGTGTGACAGATTGGTATCAGAGCCTTGTTTATAGTGAATCAAGTATATCAACCCATAAAAGATATACGAACTATAAACACTTCGGGACTAAAACACTTTGACCAAGAATATATACTTTTAAATGCTAAAATATTTAACTAAGTATATATATACATCCACAAGTACAGAGGGTCAGTATCATACTAGAACAGAAACAAAAGTATTAAGATTGTTGAGCAGGACAATTAGGATTAGAGATACATAGTCACATCTAGGCAGATGTAGCCTGATGAACTGCATTTTCCTAGGAGTGACTAGCATGTGCCTAAGGATGGTTGTGGTGTTACAACAAGTCTAAAAACTTACCAACACTACCACAAGAACGATTAGAACAAGAATAAAATAGGAGTATTCTGCATTCTACTAACTACATATGTGATAACTAAAAGGGTCGTTCTTGTAGGGAAATAGTTGCTAAGTGGATACACCACAATTACATGTGACTAGGGCGCTATAGACCTAGAATCTGTGATCTTTGCTTCATTTCCTATTCTTGTTTGATTGGGGATCTGAAGTTAGGGTCGCTTATTCGAAGGACTATCTTGCTTCGGCTACATGTAATTGGTATGCACTATGCAAGTATTGGGTCGACTAATAACGACCACCTTATAAGTATCCTAGATTAGTACGTCTATTAACCTTTCTTTCCCCATTCTCGTGTAGATAGCATGGCTAGTTTTCACCTTCCCGGCGATCCATACTTCTCAATCCACGGCAATGGAGGATGGCTTGACGAGGAGCCAGATGATGATCATCAGATCCCTTTGGATGATCACCGCGCAGAGGGCTTTTCGGATAGCTCCGAATCCGAACCAGAAGTCAACAACCTTCCCCCGGTAGCTCCAAACTCCAACCCTCGTCCGACATTTCAAGGTCCTACTCCCATGTAGGCAATAACCTTGAACCGATGGAGCGATGAGCAGGGTCATCCCTTACCTTTGAATGGAGACCGAAGCTTCTACAACATAAGCGAGGGAGGCTCAGCGGACCGAGTCTTGCCCATCATGGTCCGAAGGATTGCCAGGAACGTCGAGCAAGGTCAAGCAGCCATTGGCCGAGTTGTGGAAGTGGATGCCAACTCTAACCTCAACACTATTCGCATTCGCCAACTGGAAGAAGCCATGGATAGGACGAGGAGGACCAATGAGGCTCTGCAGCAACAGCTAGCTGCATCCCGAGCCGAAGTTAGGGAACTCCAAGCACACCAACGGGCTCATGAGCGACATCTTTTAGAAGTTGTACACCAACTGACCGATTTGAGGATTCACCCAAGGGGTACCCGTCGCCAATAGAAGATGTCAAATCATCCCTCTTTTGTTTAAAGGACTAGCCTCTCCTTTTATACTTTCAATAGGACACTTGTCTATAAACATTTCCTAACTCTGAAAGTACCCTAACTGAACTCCTAGGCTGCCAACGTTTTCCCTTATGGTTTGATGTAAGACCTACTGTTAGGTCATTTTTCCTGAACTCATTTTACATCATGAATACCAGTAATATTGGCAGTTAACTTTTTTGTTGCTATGACTCTCTCTCTGATTATGGGTCTATGTTGATTTAGTCCATAATACCCTCTTATCATACTTGCAATAGACTCTTAGTATTGTCAACATCTCTATGAACTTTCAGTAGAAGATGCCTCCTCGCAAGTGCCCAAAGAGTGGCAGACCTGCAACTCAAACCCCACCTCCACCACCTCCTCCTCCGCAGTTTGATCCAGTGTTGTTTCAAACGGCTGTAACTGCAGCTCTGGCCCAAATAAATTCCGGTGATGCAAGTGGTGCTGGAATGGGCGGAAATTCTAGACATGGTGAAGTTCACCAGCGGACGCAGGGATGTACCTATAAAGATTTTGTGAACTGTAAACCAACATTTTTCATTGGGACCGGAGGAATCATTTCTCTGTCCCAATGGATCGAAAGAGCCGAAGCCATTTTCGAAATGTGCTCATGCCCCAAAGAAAGCAAAATCAAGTTCGCTGCTGCCACCTTCACTGAAAGGGCCCTGACATGGTGGAATGGCCATGTCAATTCACTCTCCTTGGTAACATCCAACGCCATGGGCAGGGACACGCTGAAGGACTTCCTGAGAAAGGAGTACTGCCTTAGGGGTGAAATCCAAAAGCTTGAGGAAGAACTCTGGAACCTCAAGATGAAGGGGACAGATATAGTGGCTTATACGGCCAGGTTCTGTGGCCTGGTAGCTATGTGCCCTAACATGATCCCATCTTAGAGCAAGAAAATCGAACAATACATCTGGGGTTTGGTGCCCCGTATCAAGGAAACGTTCTATCTTCACATCCTGCAACCTTTGACAGCGCCAAAGAGTTGGCCCACAGGTTGATTGATCATGAAACTCCCTCCACCCCAGCAACAACCACAACAGTTGCCACCGCACCAACCACGTCATCCAACAACAAAAGGAAACGGTGGGACCGGAAGAAGGGCAAGTCAACTCAATCATTCTCCAAAAACCAACAGACGGTGGCTGTCCATGCTGCCACTACTCCTGCTGCCCGTGTACCAGCCAAAACATATGCTGGAAACCTACCCAAGTGCAACAAGTGCTCTTTCCATCATCACGGCCCCTGTCGTGAAATGCATTGCACTAACTGCAACCGGAAGGGTCATACCATTCGGTTTTGCAAGTCTCAACCCAAACCTATCAGTCAAGTTCCTAGCACTGGAGTGAGCCAAGCCTGCTATGGCTGTGGAAAGGTCGGACACTTCAAAAGAAACTGTCCGAAAGCTGGGAATGCGGGATAAACAGGAAGACCACTTGCTATCGGTTACAATGAAGCGGTAGCAGACACCACAGTAGTCATGGGTAGGTTCCTTCTCAACTACTCTTATGCTTGTGTGTTATTCGATAGTGGTGCAGAAAGAAGCTTCATAAACCAAAACTTTAAACACTTACTTAAACAATCCCCTCAACCACTAAAAGAAACATTCGTCATAGAAATGGCTAACGGAAATACAGAAAGCGCTAACGAAATCTACATAGGTTGTACCCTCACGCTAGATAATCACTCGTTCCCAATCGACCTCATACCCGTATCAATCAAGAGTTTTGACGTCATCGTAGGCATGGATTGGTTGAGTCTCCATCGCGCCGAAATCCTGTGTTCCGAGAAAGCCATCCATCTAAATCTACTAAATAACGAAACCCTAATAATCTACGGAGACAAACCCAGTACGAGTCTTCGTATCATTTCCAGTATTCAAGCCCAAAAGTACTTGCGCAAAGAGTATCAGGTGTTCCTTGCACACGTTGTTGACACGAGCCAAAAAATGAAAGATCTAAAAGACTTCCCCGTAGTGTACGACTTTCCTGACATCTTCCCAGAGGAGTTACCAGGTTTACATCCTCAACGCCAGGTCGAATTCAGGATCGACCTAATCCCGTGAGCTACCCCTGTAGCCAAATCACCCTATCGTCTAGCGCCTGCCAAATTGCAAGAACTGTCTGGTCAACCTATTGAGTTGATCAATAAGGGCTTTATAAGACCAAGCTTCTCACCCTGGGGAGCACCGAGCTTGTTCGTAAAGAACAAGGACGGTTCATTTCATATGTGCATCGATTACAGAGAACTCAACAAACTCAAAATCAAAAATCGTTACCCTCTTCCACGTATCGACGACCTATTTGATCAACTACATGGGGCGAGTTACTTTTCCAAGATTGATCTTAGGTCCGGGTATCATCAGTTGAGATTACTCGAAGAGTATATCCCAAAAACTGCCTTCCGAACTCGTTACGGACATTACGAGTTCGTAGTGATGCCATTTGGATTGACCAACGCGCCCCCAGTATTCATGGACTTAATGAATAGAGTGTGTCGTCCTTACTTGGATCAGTTCGTCATCGTCTTCATTGATGACATACTGGTTTACTCTCGAAGTCTGGAAGAGCATAGCTGTAACAACCCGGCATTTCAGGTCCTTGAAATTCGAGTCTTGTAACCACTTTGAAAAAGTAATTAGAATATCATCGAAAAATGAAGTATTCAAAGGCTCTGTTTGGAGTACGCTATGTAATAGATATCGTCTTAAGGTTTCCAAGCATATAAAGAACACAAAAATCCGAGTTATAACGAAGAAGTTATGACCATTCTAAGTTTTCCAACAAAAACCGGCAATACGAAGTTACGTAAAAACTCGAATCGGAGATCGAGCGACTTTTGGCCGGAATGACCTAAACGAGAATCGAAGGTCTCGACAATGGTATTTTAGCGGTAAAAAGTCTGGCAAAAACCGACGTCAGATAAAGAAGTTATGAATTTTTAAAGAAATTCCTTAATCACGTCATTTTAATAAATAAATAATAAAAATAATTTCATAATTTGCCATCGGAGTCTAAACGAAAGTTTTAGAGCACAGTCTCACCTACGCGGGGATATAAAGACCATCGAAAATCCGGTAATATCCGAAGGAGGAGTCAGCGTCTTCATCCGAGGTACGCGCCGCGTAACCCAGTACGCCCCGCGTACCCGAGGGCCTTGGTCTCGGTCCGTCCACGTCGCCCCTATGCGAGCCTACCCGACCCGTCCCATCCGAAGCGAAGCAGTCGATGACTCGGTCACGGGTGACGCACGAGTACGCGCTGCGTACGAGCATACGCCCCGCGTACCGAGGCCTCTCAGCCCCTAAAAAAGGGATGCGAGGATTTTCGGAAAACTTGCTCATTTCTTCTCATTTCTCTTGCGTTTTGCCTCGTTTTCCGTGCTCGTTCAAACCCGAAGCCCTGGTCATTTTGATCAAGTCCCGAAGGTCGATTTTACTCCCGAGATTCCCGAGAATCCCGAGAAAAATCCGTTTCCCGAGACGAAACCCTACCCGGTTTTCCATCTCGCTATCTTCAAACTTTCAAGTGAGTTCATACCCCTACAAACACACTTTAAATACGTTTTTAAATGCTTTTTATACTCTTTTAGGGGGGGAATACCAGTAAACACACGACTAAAATCGTGTGAAACATCGATCTTTTACTATACTTTTCATACTGTTATTTTAACTATCTTATGAAGTCATTATCATGCAAAACACCTCACAACACAGCTTTACCCTGTTGGGATACAATACGTTTTATAAATAGAAATAATGTTTTATTTATACGTTTACATATAAACACATCATATCAAGGGTAACATTCTTTACTAAACCGTTTTGTACATTCAAAGAACTTATGATTTATGTTTTGTCAAACATTGTGAAAAAGGATAAACTTTGCATACAAAACTACTACTTTAATACAGACTTAGTTGAGAATCCGTGAGATGTGTACATCTTCAAATACTGCCTTTTGTTAGAAGGTATCGCTACAAGTCCTGTCTATAACCAGAGTCTCCCGTTCGGAGAACGTGTCAAATGTGTATAGATCTATACGGGAAGTCATGATCCCGCGCCCTGACTGTTAGCTACAGTCCGTCCTTTGGGGTGACAGTTTGTCATAATGCTACAACGCTTGAAGAACGTCGCTACAGGCATATTATGTTTAGTATGGTTATAAAACTCATCGGATATACAATTATTATGGTGTTATGTTTTTATGAACGAGTAGCTATTAAATCTATTCTTCATCTAACAAGTGCGATCTTCGTATAGCTTTATTATATAAAACTCTGCCACAACTTTTAAGCACATCGGTTGTTTGCGATTTTCGGTCTTAGAGGCTGCCAGTTATCTTAGGAAAATAAGGGTTTTTCCTGGATACAAACCAAACAACTAATAGGAAAATAAGGGATTTTCCTGGTGCAATTACTTACAACTTATAACACGAACATTCATATGCATTTCATAGTTTTATAAGAAAATAAGGGTTTTTCTTGGAAAACACAACAATTCATATCTCAACCATTAGGGAAAATATGGGATTTTCTGGATCTAATACATTCATTTTCAACACAACAAATCATAACTCTTTACATTTGAAACACTGCGTTTTCTGGAAAACATGCACGAACTTTCGAATGGCGTACATTTTCTCAAAACACTACTCATGAACTCACGAACTTAATTGTTGACACTTTTTCTTTGAAATAACCTGGATTCTCAGGGAACCGCTAAGCATATTTGGAAATCAAATTTTGGAGATTAACGTGCTGACGTTAATTACTTCTTTTGAAAGATGTTTATGTATTTAACTTTTGAACATGTAACGAATACAATTATGTAAACATTTTGGAAACTTTAATATAGATGGTGGTGTGTACTTTCCTTTCTATGAACTGTTATGATACTGAATATGACGTCCTCCGCCCCCGAACGTTTCCGCCGTTCTGGTTTGGGGGTGTGACAGATTGGTATCATAGCATTGTTTATAGTGAATTAAGTATATCAAAACCGTTTTAGTATACAACTATAAACACAACTGGGCAAAAACACTCTGAGTAAGAGTCATACTTTTAAAATTAAATTTATTTAGTTTTTGTAAAGTAGGCATGCATTCGTTTCATATTAATAACATGGTCAGTATCATAATTAAAACAATATAGAAGTATTATAAATAAGTTGTGCAGTGCAGGTATGCCTTGGGACATGTAATCGGAACTGGGAAGAATATAGCCTGATCAAAGCCGACTACCGTATGCCAAGGAGTGTCTGCAATGGACAACAAATTTAAAACTTACCAAAAGCATATCGTTAAAGAATACTAAGGGAGTATTCGAGTGCCTTCAACTCTTAAACTTAAAGAGTAAATTCCATGTGCTTTAGCTTATAGTCAATTCTTAACCCTATTCTTGTATAGACTCAAATGGTTGGATTCCATCACCCCGGTGACCCCTACTACCCCAACCAAGTTAATGGAGAAGGGATAGAGAATGATCCTGAAGAAGGAATGCAAGAAGAATCAGACTCAGATCCAGAGAACAATAACCTACCCTTAACGGCTCCAATTCAAAATCCTAATTCTCGACCGGAATTTCATGGCTCGACGCCCCTTTGGGCAACTTACCTGGATAGGTGGAGCCGCGAACAGGATCAACCTCTTCCATTCAACGGAGACCGAAGCTTCTACAACCTAAGCGATGGAGGCTCAGCAGACAGAGCCCTTCCTATATTGATTCGTCGGATTTCTCGCATTGGTGAGCAAGGACGGACGACCATCCATCGAACTAAGGAAAATGATGCGAACACTGGAGTCAACACAGTTCGCATCTGACAGTTAGGATTAGCTCACGGGAGAATCGTAAATCGAAATGAAGCATTATAGAGAGAGCTAACAGCAACTCAAACCGAAGTGATAGAACTTCGGGCACGCCAGGCAAGACATGAACTATGTATACTCGAGATGGAGCGTCAGTTGGCAAAATCTAAGGCCCATGTAGCCAACTCGCGTAACAAATAAAACCTGTCTGACTTCCAAAATTTTGTCATAGCATAAGACCTCGGATAAAGTCCTTACTTTTGTTAACCTTGTAATCGGAGGCCTTTAGATAGGTCAAAATTTTCCTAATTACAAAATGTAACGCACCATGTTTTATAATATATGATGTATTTCCTTTATTTAAACCCTTTTGCATATCCCTCAAATTCATGAGTTTATCTACTCTCCTCATGAGTCGAACTCAAAACCCTATTCAGGGAACAATGTCTCCTCGTAAATCAGCACGTAGAAATGCAACCCCACCACCACCTCCTCAATATGACCCCAACATAGTGCAATCTGTTATCGCTGTGGCAATAACAGCTGCACTGTTTCAAGCAAACTTTAGCGGCACAGCAAGGGCCGGAAATAATCAACTTACCAACGCAACCCCATTCTTACATTTGGACACCGCCACTTTGCAAGCTACAGTTATAGCCACAGTGACAGCCATTATAGCATACGATATCTCTGTCAACTCAAGCAGGGAAGGAAACAATATCAAAAATCCTAATCAAAGAAACAATCGAAGCCACCTATCAGTAGCTACCTACAAGAATACCGCAAGGTGCAAACACAAGAACATGAAACGAAAACCCTGGAGCAAGAGGGGAGGCAAATCAACTCAAAGAAACGTCAAAAAGCTATCAACAAACCATACCCCTACACCCAAAAGGTCGTACAACGGCAACCAGCCTAAGTGCAACTGATGCAACTTTCATCATCACGGATCCTGCCGTGAAATGTATTGCGTTAGGTGCAATAGAAAGGGACACACCGTCCGCTACTACAGAGAACTAGCCCAACCAACTGCTCTAGCCACAAATATAGGAGTAGACTGCGCTTGTTATGAGTGCGGAGTATCGGGACACTTCCAAAGGGACTGCCTGGAGTCGAGCATCATGAATGCTGGTGGAGAAGGCCAAGTATTCGCAATGGGGCAAGAGGAGGATATTGCAGACCCCACGGTTATTCTGGGTACATTTCTCCTTGATAACTTATTTGCATACATTCCATTGGTAGTAGGAACGCAGAAGTGTTCCGTGAGTCACAAGTTTAAAATTCTACTCGAGCAAACACCCTAATCATTAAACAAAACTTTCATAGTAGTAATAATAGAGATAGACTAAAAAGCACTGAAAACACATACGTAGAATGCCCTATCCCACTAGAGAACGTCTTACAATGAGAAGTACCGACATTGGCATTCGACGTGGATTGGCGTTGCCCTACCCATACCAGTTCCATGTGTTATAAAGGACCCTTTCACTTTAACCATCGACTAACGAAACTCGATCGATTTATAATGACAAACCCCACACAAACCCTAATTGGTTTCTAGTTTCAAAACCCCGAAGTACTCATATGAGGAATCTTTACAACCTTCTCGTAGTATCCCCCAACAAATCATTTAGAAATACCACGCATGCAACAAGTCAAATCCAAGCCCAGAAACTAGTAGTGAATTCAACCATGAACTTCAAAATGTAGCTACCCTAATGCATCGAGTGAATATGCTAACATTTAGAAGAACATAAGTAATTAAACCCAAAACCACACGATCCCGATCAGTTGAAGTGATAGGTGGAGTAATAAAGGTCCGCTGAAACACGCACATTAGGATCTAGATTCATAAAGGAACAAGTGGCAACTCCTGTAGAACGCCTTAGGAAGCAATTTCCAAGGTGGGGTATTGAGGAAGGCACTCGTGTCCACTTAACACTGGCTAAACACCTCACTCCCGCCACTAAGGCTAGCACTAGCCAGTCATGCCGCCAAGGCGAGGAGATAAGGGCACCTCAAGAAGGATTGCCCTATCACAAAGAATTCTGGCATAGACGGTAGGATTCTCAGGACCACAGTTGTAGGAGAACCAACTATGAACCCACATTAATGTAATTTAGACGTTTCGTTGTAACAGACTTATAAACCATCCAAAACTAGTGCAACCAGAGCCTTGTCTTTTGCGGGATCCCGTCAGTATAGGGATACTCATGCTGCGTATACTTGCCTTTGTAGTCTAACTTATTCGCAGCAATAGTCTTGTAGTAGTCTAAAGTACTGTAACTCTATTGATGGTTGCACGGTTGTGTTTTGTCGGTAAACGTCTTATGTTCAAATCTAATGTCTTTAAGTTTCCTTATGATTCCAACATTATCATACCACTTGATTCAATTTGATTCTCACAAAAACAGTTTCATATGTACATCTCTTTCTTCGAAATCGCCTTTCCAGCGAAACCGTCATATCAGAAAACCAATTACTCATGAATGGAGTACCTCATAATTCTTTTCCTTTCCGAAGAAGCCACTGAAGTGCCACTCGTACAGTACGTCAAGTTCAAATCCAAAGATCCATACAGTTGATCTGTCACTGATGAATGTATATGTAGGGGTGATATATAATCAAGGTTCTACAGGTTTAGAATTGACGATTCCACTTTAACTTCTTTTTCCCGATGAGGTGTGAGCTTAAAGAAGAATCAGTTATTCGACTACCTTTTCAATATTAATTATATACAACTAGTATACATGAGATTATGATCGTTGAACCATGTATGAATTTCTAATATGAACTTCAGGACGGAGACTGCCTAAGACTACGAGTGATCGTGCTGCCATACATATAAACATAGAAGCGCAACACATGCCCCTTTCTGTCGATTGGTTCAAGAGAGACAGATAGAACAAAAATACCCATCCTTTTTCCTTAGTTCGGGAGTAATTATTCTTTCTTTTAGATCTTCATCACATCTAATCCACTTCCAATATTTTGACATCATAATCAGTATGAATTGGTTATGTTCTCATGCAAAACGAAAGGTCACTGCCTATACCTCAAGACAGCTTAAGACACAGGAAGTTAACTATACAACACATGATCTTGAGTCAGGAGCATCGGTAATTACTACGAAGATCTGGAGACACTACTTGTAGGGTACAAGATGTACTACTCTCACAGTCCACAAAAGCATTCAACATACGTTCGACCAAGAAGGGTTATCATGCCAGTGAAGTCAAACGAAGGAAGCAAAGTCGTATCCCGATAGTGAAAGGTTCGCTGGAATGCCAAGCGAGGAACCGAGTTCAATTAAGAACACGAGGAGCAAATAAAACTTCTATCCGTAGCATGAACTCTAATTTCGGGACGAAATTCCCTCTAACGGGGGGATGATGTAACAACCCGGCATTTCAGGTCCTTGAAATTCGAGTCTTGTAACCTCTTTGAAAAAGTAATTAGAATATCATCGAAAAATGAAGTATTCAAAGGCTCTGTTTGGAGTACGCTATGTAATAGATATCGTCTTAAGGTTTCCAAGCATATAAGGAACACAAAAAACCGAGTTATAACGAAGAAGTTATGACCATTCTAAGTTTTCCGACAAAAACCGACAATACGAAGTTACGTAAAAACTCGAATCGGAGATCGAGCGACTTTTGGCCGGAATGACCTAAACGAGAATCGAAGGTCTCGACAATGGTATTTCAGCGGTAAAAAGTCTGGCAAAAACCGACGTCAGATAAAGAAGTTATGAATTTTTAAAGAACTTCCTTAATCACGTGATTTTAATAAATAAATAATATAAATAATTTCATAATTTGCCATCGGAGTCTAAACGAAAGTTGTAGAGCATAGTCTCACCTACGCGGGGATATAAAGACCATCGAAAACGGAGTTCGTATGAAGAAGATATGATTTTTTGAAGTTTATTAAATAAATTATATATAAATTTAATTCAAAAATCCGGTAATATCCGAAGGAGGAGTCAGCGTCCTCATCCGAGGTACGCGCCGCGTAACCCAGTACGCCCCGCGTACCCGAGGGCCTTGGTCTCGGTCCTTCTACGTCGCCCCTATGCGAGCCTACCCGACCCATCCCATCCGAAGCGAAGCAGTCGAGGACTCGGTCACGGGTGACGCACGAGTACGCGCTGCGTACGAGCGTACGCCCCGCGTACCGAGGCCTCTCAGCCCCTATAAAAGGGATGCGAGGGTTTCCGGAAAAATTGCTCATTTCTTCTCATTTCTCTTGCGTTTTGCCTCGTTTTCCATGCCCGTTCAAACCCGAAGCCCTGGTCATTTTGCTCACGTCCCGAAGGTCGATTTTACTCCCGAGATTCCCGAGAATCCCGAGAAAAATCCGTTTCCCGAGACGAAACTCTGCCCGGTTTTCCATCTCGCTATCTTCAAACTTTCAAGTGAGTTCATACCCCTACAAACACACTTTAAATACGTTTTTAAATGCTTTTTTACTCTTTTAGGGGGGGAATACAAGTAAACACACGACTAAAATCGTGTGAAACATCGATCTTTTACTATACTTTTCATACTGTTATTTTAACTATCTTATGAAGTCATTATCATGCAAAACACCTCACAACAAAGCTTTACCCTCTTGGGATACAATATGTTTTATAAATAGAAATAATGTTTTATTTATACATTTACATACAAACACATCATATCAAGGGTAACATTCTTTACTAAACCGTTTTGTACGTTCAAAGAACTTATGATTTATGCTTTGTCAAACATTGTGAAAAAGGATAAACTTTGCATACAAAACTACTACTTTAACACAGACTTAGTTGAGAATCCGTGAGACGTGTACATCTTCAAATACTGCCTTTTGTTAGAAGGTATCTCTACAAGTCCTGTCTATAACCAGAGTCTCCCGTTCGGAGTACGTGTCAAATGTGTATAGATCTATACGGGAAGTCATGATCCCGCGCCCTGACTGTTAGCTACAGTCCGTCCTTTGGGGTGACAATTTGTCATAACGCTACAACGCCTGAAGAACGTCGCTACAGGCATATTATGTTTAGTATGGTTATAAAACTCATCGGATATACAATTATTATGGTGTTATGTTTTTATGAACGAGTAGCTATTAAATCTATTCTTCATCTAACAAGTGCGATCTTCGTATAGCTTTATTATATAAAACTCTGCCACAACTTTTAAGCACGTCGGTTGTTTGTGATTTTCGGTCTTAGAGGCTGCCAGTTATCTTAGGAAAATAAGGGTTTTTCCTGGATACAAACCAAACAACTAATAGGAAAATAAGGGATTTTCCTGGTGCAATTACTTACAACTTATAACACGAACATTCATATGCATTTCATAGTTTTATAAGAAAATAAGGGTTTTTCTTGGAAAACACAACAATTCATATCTCAACCATTAGGGAAAATATGGGATTTTCTGGATCTAATACATTCATTTTCAACACAACAAATCATAACTCTTTACATTTGAAACATTGCGTTTTCTGGAAAACATGCACGAACTTTCGAATGGCGTACATTTTCTCAAAACACTATTCATGAACTCACCAACTTAATTGTTGACACTTTTTCTTTGAGATAACTTGTATGCTCAGGGAACCGCTAAGCAGATTTGGAAATCAACTTTTGGAGATTAACGTGTTGATGTTAATTATTTCTTTTGAAAGATGCTTATGTATTTAACTTTTGAACATGTAACGAATACAATTATGTAAACATTTTGGAAACTTTAATATATATGGTGGTGTGTACTTTCCTTTCTATGAACTGTTATGATACTGAATATGACGTCCTCTGCCCCCGAACGTTTCCGCCGTTCTGGTTTGGGGGTGTGACAATAGCGAACACCTGCGACGAGTTCTAGAAACCCTATGATCGGAGAAGTTATACGCGAAGTTCTCTAAGTGCGAATTTTGGATCCGAAGAGTCGAATTCTTAGGACACGTGGTTAGTGAGGAAGGAATCCACGTGGACCCATCCAAGATTAAAGCTATCGACAACTGGTCAGCACCGAAGACGCCTACATAAATTCGTCAATTTCTAGGCCTCGCTGGCTACTATCGCAGGTTCATTCAGAACTTCTCCCAGATCGCGAAACCTCTTACAACATTAACCCAGAAGGGTGTAGCCTTTGACTGGGGAGAGAAACAGGAGAAAGCATTCCATACCCTGAAACGAGCCCTATGCACCGTGCCGATACTATCCCTTACCGAGGGGACAGATGATTTTGTGGTCTACTGCGATGCGTCCAATCAGGGGCTCGGTTGTGTTCTGATGCAACGAGGTAAGGTCATCGCCTACGCATCGAGACAGCTAAAGACACACGAGATTAACTACACCACGCACGACCTCGAGTTAGGAGAGGTCGTATTCGCTTTAAAGATCTGGAAACACTACCTGTACGGTACGAAGAGAACGATATACACCGATCACAAAAGTCTCCAACACATACTGAACCAGAAGGAGCTCAATATGAGACAACGACGGTGGGTCGAACTACTCTATGATTACAACTGCGAGATTCATTATCACCCGGGAAAAACCAATGTAGTAGCAGACGCCCTAAGTAGAAAAGAGTATTCTGGTCGAAGGGTCAAGTCGTTAACAATGACTATCCATTTGCATCTATCCGCACAGATTAAGGAAGCTCGGCTCGAAGCTTTAAAGCCTGAGAATGTGGCCGGAGAATCCCTACGGGGAATGGATAAGAACTTGGAGGTCAAAAGTGACGGAGCCTATTACCTCATGGACCGAATTTGGACGCCGCGTCACGCTGGTTTCAGAGACTTGGTCATGAAGGAAGCACACGACACATGATATTCCGCTCACCCAGGTTCGGATAAGATGTATCTGGATCTCAAAAAGTTATACTGGTGACCTAACATGAAAGCAGAGATTGCTACCTTCGTGAGTAAAAGTCTTACTTGTGTGAAGGTCAAGGTCGAATACCAGAAACCATAAGGTCTTCTTCAACAATCGGAGATACCGGAGTGGACGTGGGAGCGGATCAATATGGATTTCATAACTAAGATACCCAAGACAATGGGTGGACTAGATACCATATTGGTCATTGTCGACAGATTGACCAAGTTCGTGCACTTCCTACCCATCAAAGAGACAGATAAGATGGAGAAACTCACAAGAACGTACATTAAGGAAATTGTACGACTGCATGGTGTCCCTATATCTATAATCTTCGATAGAGATAGTAGGTTCACTTCGAGATTCTGGCAATCACTATAGAGTGCCTTAGGAACGAGGTTGGATATGAGTATAGCCTATCATCCACAGACCGACGGATAGAGTGAAAGGACTATCCAAACTCTGGAAGATATGCTACAAGCCTGTGTGATCGAATTTGGTAAGGCATCGGATACCCACTTACCCCTTGTAGAGTTTTCTTACAATAACAGTTATCACACAAACATCAAGGCAGCCCCGTTCGAAGCCCTTTACGGTCGGAAGTGCAAATTCCCTCTGTGCTGGGCCGAGGTGGGTGACACTCAGTTAGCCAAAGGACGAGTTCCTGACAGCGCTCTCACGGGTCCAGAGATCATTCGAGAAATGACCGAGAAGATTGTATAGATTCGTTAACGATTAAAAGCCGCTAGGGATCAACAGAAAAGCTACGCAGATAAACGAAGAAAACCTTTGGAATTCCAGGTGGGAGACCGAGTCCTTTTGAAAGTCTCACCTTGGAAGGGCACGATACGCTTTGGAAATCGTGGAAAGCTGAAACCAAGGTACATAGGACCTTTCGAGATTCTCGCCAGAATAGGCCTCGTAGCTTACAAACTCAATGTACCCCACGAGCTTAGTAACATACATCCTACCTTCCACGTCTCGAACTTGAAAATTTGCCTATCTGACGAG
This sequence comes from Lactuca sativa, assembly GCF_002870075.4. Taxonomy (NCBI): domain Eukaryota; kingdom Viridiplantae; phylum Streptophyta; class Magnoliopsida; order Asterales; family Asteraceae; genus Lactuca; species Lactuca sativa. Next base: position 165,886,177 of record NC_056623.2, on the reverse strand, counting down.
ACTCTTGTAATCCCACTCGACGAAATCAAAATCAACGAGAGCCTCAACTTCATGGAAGAACCTGTGCAGATTATGGATCGAGAAGTCAAGAGAACGAAGCAAAGCCGCATCCCAATTGTAAAGGTTCGCTGGAATGCCAAGCGAGGATCAGAGTTCACTTGGGAGCGCGAGGATCAAATGAAACATAAATATCCTCATCTTTTTTCTTAGTTAATATGTAATAGCTTAGATTCTTGAACTATAATTTCGGGACGAAATTCCCCTAACGGGGGGAGGATGTGACAACCCGACACTTTTAAACTGAGCAATCGATCCATATATCTACAATTCACTTGAATATAGCATCTTTTAATGTATATTGAGTCCGTGCTAGTGTTTTAGGCTCAATATATCATAGATATGGACTTTAGGAAGGATTAGGAAGGGTGTTGCATCACAAAATCCAGCCAAACACACCAAGAGAGGTGTGTGCGGCCGCACACTAGTGTGTGTGGCCAAGCCAGCCGCACACCCAGCAGCAAACCCCTCCAGCTTCACACTCAACCTTATATAAAGTAGAGGACCTCCTTCCATTCACTTTTGGCGGCATCCTTCTATACTTTCTCTCTCTAGAAAACCACCCAAGAAGACCTAGAAGGCCTCCAAAACGTGAGGAACACCATCATTTAGCTTGTCATAGAGGTAAAACACTTGAATCCAAACCTCAAACTCATAATGTTCTTCATGTTCTTCATCCTATGAAAGAGTGCGGCCGCACATCTTCATCATGTGGCCGCACAAACTCATAATACCCTCCAAAGTGAGAGTAAGGCCACACAATTGACACATGGGATTCAAAAAAGGAGTGTACGGCCGCACACCCCTATGTACGGCCGCACACTCTACTGTGCAGCCTCACACACAAGTTTGGTCGTATACCCCAGCTACACACTCACCTTTATGGCCATGCACACACCCTAACACCCATATTTGGTCTTAAACTTGTATAGATCATTGAGTATAGAACACGAGACACTTAGCCCTAGTGATTTCAATCCCTTAGGGTGATTTCTCATCATATTTAGTCATGAAACACCCTAGCTCTAACTTATATATGTGTCACCATATGATTCGTAGGGCCTAGTTGCATTCAGAACATCCGTTGACACTCGGCACTTATACGAATCGCATACTCGAACCCTACATTAAACGGTGAGTTCATACCCCCTTAATTATCCTTTCAAATGTTTTAAACGTTTTTTTATGGGGGGGGGGGGATAAAAGTTGAATTCAATACATTACAGTATCAATCACACATGATTTAAAACTTGCTAACAAAAGGATTTTCTACATTTCAAAGTACATGGTCAGTAAAGTTATTTCAAATGTTTGTCAACCTCATTTTCACAAATCAATTATCTTAAAACAAATTTTCAATGTTTTCAAAACTTAAATTCTTTTCAAATCATGTCTGCACCAATATATTTATATAAGTAAGTATTGAAGGACTTAGAACTGATAATCGACCTTATTTCCTGTTCTTGTTTGATTGTGGACTTAGGGTGCTAGGTTATCTGTCCGACTGTCGTTGAATACTTAGTTATAAATCTTGTATATTTGCGTTAAATATAAAAGTTTTCACTCTAGTTCGATGTTCCTACATATCGAAGACACTCAATCAAGTACTCTATTTAACTATAATAGGTATAGTTAAGGATTACCACTCATTTCTGATGTTACTATGATACATACTATGGTTAGTACATGTCACACCCCAAAACCAAGAACAGTGGAAACGTTCTAGGGCGGAAGACGTCATGTAAAGTATCAGAACATAGAATAATAGCAAACAAGCAAACAACATCATCCATTGCATTAAATATATAATTTTAATACAAGCGTGTTCTGTATAGTTATAGACACCAAAAATGTAAATCAAAATAAAGAGATGAGTCCTAAATGCGCTCAATCTTCTCAAAAGCTGGTCTCGGTACCTGTCTACTGATAACCTGAGAATACAAGTTATTTTGAAAGAGTTTATCATCATTAAGCTGGTGAATTCATAAGTATTTTAGTGTCGGTGTTTGTATCAAAACGTTTGAACATAGTTTTAAACAATAGTTTGTAAACATTGTTGATAACAGTATGTAAATGTTTGTACGCGTTTGTAAAAGTTTGAATCCCTCAGAAAAACCTATATTTTCTATTAAAAGTAGCCTTCTACCAAGGCATAACTGTTTTGTACGTTCGTTTATCGTAAAAGTGTGTAATTTTCCCAAGTATAACTATCATTATCAAAATATAGTTTGTACATTATTGTTTAAGTGAAAAGATCACTAAATAATTGTAAAGGGTAAATTAATGTAGTACTATAGTGTTGCATTATAGAAACTACTGCCGTACTAACTACGTTAAACCATATATGTATCAAGGTATGTGATTAATTGTACCATACTATCGACTGAGTAACAACGACAAATGTAGGTCATAAAAATGGTATGACGTTTGGCACCCGCAGACCTCCAGGTCCGCCTGTAGCTAACAGCAAGGTGAAGGATAGTCAATCCAGTATAGATCTATACGTAAACTCATGATCTCCCTCCAAGAGACTCTGGTTACAACTCGGGCCATGACATTTATGGCATGCTCCGATACAGTGGATCACATTTATGTAAATGTATGTATGTATATGTAATGTATTGTTTCTGTTCTAGTATCGTTGTATATGTTCTCTTTCTAGTATAGTTGTATATGTTCTCCTTATAGTATAGTTGTATATGTTCTAATAGTAATATCATGTATATGTTCTAGTAGAAATAAGTATTGAATTATAAATGAACTGACTCCTTGTATGTTTCTTGAAACTAAAAGTAGTAAGTAGTATAACCCTAACTATAACTATTATAGTTTATTAGTAATTTGAGGAATGACTGAATGTATTGAACTAAGATATAAATCTTTATGTCAATACATATACACATAATATATAAATAAGGATTCAATGACACTCGGACAAATAACCGGGTACTTTAGGACCACAATCAAACGAGGAACAGGAAGTAAAGTGGGTTATTTCTCCTAAGTCCTTCAAACTCTATTTATATAACTATATATATGTATTAAGCATGGTTTTTAACAATATAAGAGTTTAAAACATGTGGAGTAGTTTAATGACAGTTTAAAGTCACTTTCTTGGTAAAACAATTTGAAGTATTTAAACTTCCAATAATATACTAGTTATTAATCACATGTGATTGATCTAATAACTTATCAAGATTTAACTTGTATTCTCCTCCATAAAAGCATTTAAAACATTTCAAAGGTTGATTAATAGGGGTATGAACTCACCTGTAGTGAGTGGTTCTGATGACAATGTTGGATTAGTTTCTAGGTGTCAAGTGTTGACTTGATTACACACGCGAATCCTATTTAGCATATATTGGCACATATATGGATATAATTAGTGTTATAAACAACTAATTGATGATTTTGGGACTACCTTAGGGACTAGTAAACACTTATAATGAAGTGTTACAATCATATATGATTGTATGAAGGGTTATAAGGCTATACAAGAAGGTGTATGGCCAAAATACACACTATATGTGTTTGTGCGGCCAGGTGTGCGGCCTGGTGTGCTGCCAACACATGTGTGCGGCCAGGTGTGATGCCAGATGGTGTGTGCTGCCAGAAACATGGTGTTCTTGGTGTTCTTGGTGAAAGTTGTTACCTTTTGGATGATACTTGAGAGGATTTGGAGTCCTCTCTTTGAAGAAATGTAAGAAATGATCAAGAGACCAAGGATTTCATATATATAGGAGGTGAGTGCGGCTGGAGATGTGTGAGGTTGGGTGTGTGCGGCTGGCTGGCCGCAAACTCTAGTGTGCGGCCGCACACACCTAACTTGGTGTGTTTGGCTCGATTTTCCAAAGCTATCCTCTAACTGTTCCATCCTCCGACAAGTATTCCAATTATACTAGGCTTTATGCACTCATTTAGACTCATAAACCTGATTATAGAATAGCAAAACGAAGCTAATCTTTGATAACATTGAAGAATGAAAGTTAGAAATTTTGGGTTGTCACATCATCCCCCTGTTAAAAGGGAATTTCATCCCAAAATTAGAGTCTAAGTAAATAAGTTATTTACAGGAAACTAAGCGAATAGATGAGGATATTTCAATTTCATTTGGTCCTCACGCTCCCTTGTGAATTCCGGTCCCCACTTGGCGTTCCAGCGAACCTTCACAATCGGGATGCGGCTTTGTTTCGTCTGTTTGACTTCACGGTCCTTGACCTCTACAGGTTCTTCCACGAAGTTGAGGCTCTCGTTGATCTCAATCTCGTCGAGTGGGATTACAAGAGTCTCGTCGGATAGACACTTTTTCAAGTTTGAAACGTGGAAGGTAGGATGTACGTTGGTAAGTTCGCTCGGTAGGTTGAGTTTGTAAGCTACTGGACCAATTCTTGTGAGAATCTCGAAAGGCCCAATGTACCTTGGATTTAGCTTTCCACGCTTTCCGAAGCGTATTAAGCCCTTCCAGGGTGAGACCTTCTATAAAACACGGTCGCCCACCTGGAATTCCAACGGTTTTCTACGTTTATCGGCGTAGCTTTTCTGTCGGTCTCTGGAGGCTTTCAATCGTTCACGGATCTGAACGATCTTCTCTGTCGTTTCTCGAATGATTTTCGGGCCTGTGAGTGTACTGTCAGAAACTTGCCCCTTTGCTAACTGGGTGTCACCCACTTCAGCCCAACACTGAGGGGATCTGCACTTTCGACCATAGAGGGCTTCAAATGGGGCATCCTTGATGCTCGTGTGATAACTATTATTGTAGGAAAATTCGAAAAGAGGTAAATGAGTATCCCATGCCTTTCCAAAGTCAATCACATAGGCTCTCAGCATATCTTCCAGTGTTTGAATGGTCCTCTCACTTTACCCGTCGGTTTGAGGATGGTAGGTTGTGCTCATGTCTAGCCTTGTTCCTAGGGAATGTTGCAACGATTGCCAGAATCTTGAGGTGAACCTATTATCTCTATCGGAGATAATGGATATAAGAACACCATGCAGTCGTACAATTTCCCTAATGTATGTTCTCGTAAGTTTCTCCATCTTATCATTTTCCTTGATAGGCAGGAAGTGTGCAAACTTGGTCAATCTATCGACGATGACCCATATGGTATCAAGTCCACCCGTTCTCTTGGGCAACTTGGTTATGAAATCCATAGTGATCCGCTCCCACTTCCATTCTGGGATATATGGTTGTTGCAGTAAACCAGAGGGTTTCTGGTACTCGACGTTAACCTTTGCGCAAGTAAGGCATTTACTTACGATGGTAGCAATCTCTGCTTTCATGTTAGGCCACCAGTATAACTTCTTGAGATCCAGATACATCTTATCTGAACCTGGGTGGACGGAATATCGAGTGTTGTGCGCCTCGGTCATGACCAAGTCTCGGAAACCACCGTGTTTCGGGGTCCAGATCCGGTCCATGAAATATAGGGCTCCGCCACCCTTGGCTTCTAAGTTCGTATCCATTCCTCTGAGGGATTCGCTCGCCACATGCTTAGGTTTCATAGCTTCAAGCTGGGCTACATGAATTTGCTTAGACAAGTGTGAATGGATAGTCATTGTCAACGACTTGACTCTTCGACCAAAATATTCCTTCCGACTTAGGGCATCCGCTACCATGTTGGCTTTACCCGGATGATAACGAATGTCACATTCGTAGTCATTGAGTAGCTCGAACCATCATCGCTGGCGCATATTGAGCTCCTTCTGATCGAATATGTGTTGTAAACTGTTGTGGTCAGTGAAAATGGTGCTTTTGGTGCCATACAGGTACTGTCTCCAGATCTTCAGGGCAAACACAACTGCTCCTAGTTCAAGGTCGTGTGTGGTGTAGTTGACTTCGTGTGTCTTCAGCTGTCTCGAGGCGTAGGCGATGACCTTACGCCGTTGCATTAGAACACAACCGAGCCCTTGATTTGACGCATCACAGAAGACAACAAAATCTTCTATCCCCTTGGGGAGGGATAGTATTGGTGCGGTGCACAAGGCTCGCTTGAGAGTTTGGAACGCTCTCTCCTGTTTCTCTTCCCAGCCAAAGGCCACGCCTTTATGGGTCAGTGTTGTAAGGGGTTTCGCAATGCGGGAAAAGTTTTGTATCAATCTGCGGTAGTAGCCAACGAGACCTAAAAATTGACGAATTTTTGTAGGTGTCTTCGGTGCTGACCAGTTCTCAATGGCCTTAATTTTGGATGAGTCCACATGGATTCGCTCTTCTCTTAACACATGTCCTAAGAATTCGACTCTTCGGGTCTAAAATTGACATTTCGAGGACTTCGCATAGAGCTTCTCCAGTCGTAAATTTCCTAGAACTTGTCGCAGGTGATCGCCATGCTCTTCCTTACTTTGAGAGTAGAGCAGGATGTCGTCAATAAAGACAATAATGAACTGATCCAAGTAAGGTCGGCATACTCTATTCATCAAATCCCTGAAGACTGCAGGCGCATTGGTCAATTCGAATGGCATCACTACGAACGCGTAATGTCCATAACGAGTTCGGAAGGGTGTCTTCGGAACATCCTCTTCTAGTACTCGTAACTGGTGATATCCGGATCTCAGATCAATTTTGGAAAAATAATTCGCCCCTTGCAGTTGGTCAAATAAATCATCGATGCGAGGCAGAGGGTAACGATTTTTGACCGTCAGTTTGTTGAGTTCCCTGTAGTCGATACACATACGGAATGATCCGTCTTTCTTCTTAACGAACAAGACCGGTGCTCCCCAAGGTGAGAAACTCGGTCTTATAAAGCCTTTGCTGAGAAGTTCATTAAGTTGACCAGATAATTCCTGCATCTCAGCTGGTGCTATGGCGATTTGGCTACTGGGGTAGCTCCTGGAATTAAGTCGATTCCGAACTCGACCTGTCGTTGCGGAGGTAAACCTGGTAGCTCTTCTGGAAAGATGTCTGGAAAGTCGCTCACTACTGGAATGTCTTTTATTTCTTTCGTTTCTAGGCTTGTATCGACAACGTGAGCAAGGAATGCATGATATTCCTTACGAAGATATTTTTGTGCTTGAATACTGGAGATAATACAAAGACTTGTACCGGGTTTGTCGCCGTAGACGACTAGAATTTTGTTAGATGGGAGGTTTAGACGGACTGCTTTCTCATAGCACATAATGTCCGCACGATGAAGACTCAACCAATCCATGCCGATGATAATTTCGAAGATATTAATTGAAACCGGCATGAGGTCGATTGGAAATGAATGGTTATCTAGAGTTAGGTTGCATCCTAAGTATATGCTCCTGGTGCTTTCAGTTTTCCCATTAGCCATTTCTACCGTGAATTGTTCTTTAAGTGCGTGCGGTTGATGTTTAAGTACGTGAGCAAATTTATGGTTCACGAAGCTTTGCTCCGCTCCACTATCGAACAGAATGCATGCATAGGAGTTATCGAGAAGAAACATAGCATTCACCACCGTCGGGTCAACAACCCTTTCCCCATGGCCTATTGCCAGTACTCTCCCTGCTCCACCTACATTCTTTGCTTTGGGGAAGTCCCTCTTATAGTGGCCCACATCGCCACAACCATAGCAAGCCTGGCTTACGCCCGTACCAGGGACTTGGTTAATCGGCCTCGCTGGAGATTTACAGAAATAGACAATGCGTCCTTTCTTGTTGCAGTTAGAGCACTGCATTTCACGGTAGGGGTCGTTGTGGTGGAAGTTGCATTTGTTGCACTGAGGCAAACTTCCAGCATACTGCTTCACCTGAGCAGTAGCATCAGTAGGGGTTATCGCAGCATGTACAACCACAATTTGCTGCTTTTTGGCAGCTCGCTGCTTCTTCTCTTGTCATCCCAGAACTTCCGCTTAGTGTCAGCGGGTTTGGAGGGTTCTGAGACGGCTTGGGTTGTTGTTGCTGTTGGGGATTGAATTCCATGGTCGATGAGTCGATGTGCCAGTCGCTTGGCACTGTCGAAAGTAGCGGGGTTTGATGATAGAACATTTCCTTGATACGGAGGCACCAGCCCCCAGATGTACCTCTCGATCTTCTTCCCTTCAGTGGGAACCATATTGGGGCAGAGAGCCACCAGTTCGCTAAATCTGGCGGTATATGCGACTATGTTGGAGCCCTTCATGGTTAGGCCCCATAGCTCCTATTCCAACTTCTGGATTTCACCCCTCGGGCAGTACTCCTCAATCATGAGGTCTTTCATTGTTTCCTAGCCCATGTCGTTGGCTCCGACGAGCGTTATAGCTTTAACGTGGCCGTTCCACCACGTTAGAGCTTTTCCCTCAAAGGTGCATGCGGCATATTTAACCTTGCTCGCCGCAGGGCATGAACAAATTTCGAAGACTGATTCCGTCTTCTCGAACCATTGCGAGAGGGAAATGACTCCACCGGTCCCATGAAAGGACGTAGGCTTGCAGTTGGTGAAATCCTTGTACGAGCACTCTCTCGTGTGCACAGGGATCTCAGCATGAGTAGATTCAACAGGGGCTCCACCTCGGCTGTTGTCAGTTGAGTGATATTGAGCCATGGCAGTTGCCACTGCCGCAGCTACTGCAACATTTAGAGCCGCGGTATCAATGACAGGAGGAGGAGGTGGTGGTGGGGTTGGAGGATTACGTCTTGTTGACTTGCGAGGAGGCATATTTTAGCTATAAGTTTATAAAGACAAATACAATGGTAAGAATCAATTGTAAGTAGGGTGAGAGTGACACACAGACTAAATAGCCATCGTCCAACAGTTGAATGAGCGTACAAGTTGAGTTTACAATAGGGAATAATAGTAGGAAAACACAAGTGCAAGGATTTTCCCACAGAATAGATAGTTGTCAATATTACTGGTATTATTGATGTAATAAGTTCGGGGAAAAATCGACCTAGCAGTAGGTCTTACATCGTACCATACGGAAAAGTTGACAGTTTCTAGATTCCTAATTAGAGTACTGAAAGTTAGGAATATTTTACAGACAAGTGCTACCTAAGGCCCAGATACTAAAGGCTATTCCTTAACCAAAAGACAAAGATGCGCTAGACATCTTCTACCGGCGACGAGAATTCCTTGGGCGAATTCTCATATCTTCCAGTTGACGAATCACCTCTCGGAGGTGTCGTTCGTGAGCTCTTTGGCGAACTTGAAGTTCTGCGACTTCGGTGGTCAATTGCTGTCGTAGTGCGTCATTGGTTCTCCTTATCCCTTTGAGTGCTTCTTGTAGATGTCGAATACGGATGGTGTTAATGCCTGAGTTGGCATCAATTTCCATGACCCGGTCTAGGCTGGTCGACCTTGTTCAACGTTATGTGAAATTCTACGGACCATGACGGGCAGAGCTCTATCCGCAGAACCACCTTCGCTAACGTTGTAAAAGCTCCAGTCACCAAAGTAAGGTAAGGGTTGACCCTGTTCGTTGCTCCAGCGATTCAAGTTGTTTACCCAGAAGGGTGTGGGACCTGGAAAAGCTGGTCGGAGATTGTTGTTTGGGGCTTCACCTACGGGAGGTAGATTGTTGACTTCGGGTTCCGAGTCAGAACCATCAGAAAAACCTTTAGCTTCATGATCATCCAAAGGAATCGGGTGATCATCTTCCGGTTCCTCTTCTAGCCATCCTGCATTGCCGTGGTTGGGGAAGTACGGGTCTCCGTGGATATGGAATCCGAATAAGTGCATCCTAACTTTAAGCCCACAATCAAAAAGGAATAGGAAATAAAGCAAAGATTTATAGAGTCTTAGGCAATGACATCCTAGGAAAATATACCCGTAATGTCTCCACTAAGCAACAATTGACATACAAATAAAGATCTTTAATCCTTAGATAAGTGATTATTGTAACACACAATACTCCTATAGTATTTTAAACCTATGCTCTGTTCTAGTGTTCCTATTGTAGTAGTGTTGGTAAGTTTTTAGACTTGTTACTATATCACAACCATTCTAGGGCATATGCTTATCACTCCTCGGACCAGCATAGTTGATCAGGCTATGTCATTCCCAAGACCGACCATACATCCCCGAGCTCACTTGTGATATCTAACAATCGCAATACTTTTGTTCTTGTCATTGTGACATTGATTTTAGTATGAATGCAGACTTGTTATACTTAGTTAAATATTTTAGTATTCAAAGTATAGACTCTTGGTCAAAGTGTTTTAATCCCAAATGGGTTTATAGTTAGTATATCTTTTATGGGTTGATATACTAAATTCACTACAAACAATGCTCTGATACCAATCTATCACACCCCAAAACCGAGAATGGCGGAAACGTTCTAGGGCGGAGGACGTCATGTAAAGTATCACAACACAGAATAATAGCAAACAAGAAAACAACATCATCCATTGCATTAAATATATAATTTTAATACAAGCGTGTTCTGTACAGTTATAGACACCAAAAATGTAAATCAAAATAAAGAGATGAGTCCTTAATGCGCTCCATCTTCTCAAAAGCTGGTATCGGTACCTGTCTACTGATGACCTGAGAATACAAGTTATTTTGAAAGAGTTTATCAGCATTAAGCTGGTGAATTCATAAGTATGTTAGTGTCGGTGTTTGTATCAAAACGTTTGAACATAGTTTTAAACAATAGTTTGTAAACATTGTTGATAATAGTATGTAAATGTTTGTACGTGTTTGTAAAAGTTTGAATCTCTCAAAAAAACCTATATTTTCTATTAAAAGTAGCTTTCTACCAAGGCGTAACTGTTTTGTATGTTCGTTTATCGTAAAAGTGTGTAATTTTCCCAAGTATAACTATCATTATCAAAATATAGTTTGTACATTATTGTTTAAGTGAAAAGATCACTAAATAATTGTAAAGGGTAAATTAATGTAGTATTGTAGTGTTGTATTATAGGAACTACTACCGTACTAACTACCTTAAACCGGATTTGTATCAAGGTATCATGTGATTAATTGTACCATACTATCAACTGAGTAACAACGACATATGTAGGTCGTAAAAATGGTATGACGTTTGGCACCCGTAGACCTGCAGGTCCGGCTGTAGCTAGCAGCAAGGTGTAGGATAGTCAATTCAGTATAGATCTATAGGCAAACCCACGATCTCCCTCCAAGAGGCTCTGGTTACAACTCGGGCCATGACATTTAAGGCGTGTTCCGATACAGTGGATCACATTTATGTAAATGTATGTATGTATATGTAATGTATTGTTTCTGTTCTAGTATCGTTGTATATGTTCTCTTTCTAGTATAGTTGTATATGTTCTCCTTCTAGTATAGTTGTATATGTTGTCATAGTAATATCATGTATATGTTCTAGTAGAAATAAGTATTGACTTATAAATGAACTGACTCCTTGTATGTTTCTTGAAACTAAAAGTAGTAAGTAGTATAACCCTAACTATACCTCTTATAGTTTATTAGTAATTTGAGGAATGACTGAATGTATTGAACTAAGATATAAATCTTTATGTCAATACATATACACATAATATATAAATAGGGATTCAACGACACTCGGACAAATAACTGGGTACTTTAGGACCACAATCAAACGAGGAACAAGAAGTAAAGTGGGTTATTTCTCCTAAGTCCTTCAAACTCTATTTATATAACTATATATACATATTCAACATGGTTTTTAACAATATAAGAGTTTAAAACATGTGGAATAGCTTAATGACAGTTTAAAGTCACTTGCTTGGTAAAACAGTTTGAAGTATTTAAACTTCCAATAATATACTAGTTATTAATCACATGTGATTGATCTAATAACTTATCAAGATTTAACTTGTATTCTCCCCATAAAAGCATTTAAAACATTTCAAAGGTTGATTAATAGGGGTATGAACTCACCTATAGTGAGTGGTTCGGATGACAATGTTGGATTAGTTGCTAGGTGTCAAGTGTTGACTTGAGTACACACGCGAATCCTATTTAGCATATATTGGCACATATATGGATATAATTAGTGTTATGAACAACTAATTGATGATTTTGGGACTACCTTAGGGACTAGTAAACACTTATAATGAAGTGTTACAATCATATATGATTGTATGAAGGGTTATAAGGCTATACAAGAAGGTGTATGGCCAGAATACACACTATATGTGTTTGTGCGGCCTGGTGTGCTGCCAGCACATGTGTGCGGCAAGGTGTGCTGCCAGAAACATGGTGTTCTTGGTGTTCTTGGTGAAAGTTGTTACCTTTTGGATGATACTTGAGAGGATTTCGAGTCCTTGCTTTGAAGAAATGTAAGAAATGATCAAGAGACCAAGGATTTCATATATGTAGGAGGTGAGTGCGGCTGGAGGTGTGTGAGGTTGGGTGTTCGCGGCTGGCTGGCCGCACACTCTAGTGTGCGGCCGCACACACCTAACTTGGTGTGTTTGGCTTGATTTTTCAATGCTATCCTCTAACTATTCCATCCTCCAACAAGTATTCCAATTATACTAGGCTTTATGCACTCATTTAGACTCATAAACCTCATTATAGAATAGCAAAATGAAGCTAATCTTTGATAACATTGAAGAATGAAAGTTAGAAATTTTGGGTTGTCATAGTACAATTGCAAGGCTATAAGTACAATACTCTATGCAAAGAGTACACTATACACTATACTAAGGAAACACTAAATACTATAAGGAGAAATACTATAAACTACTTCAAGAGTACAGAACACGGTATGCTAAGAGAACACTATATACTATACGAGAGAAAATACTACAACAGAATGTGATGCATTATTTCTATGTACGACCTATCATTATGCGATCGTCGGGTAATCATCGTCTCCTCGAGGGAGAGCGACCACTGCGAGTATAGATCTATACAGGACAGATTTTCCCCCATCCCGACTGCTAGCTACAGTCCGAGCCTTTTAGGCCCAGGGATGACAAAACACTACTACACTACTATCACTCAGTATGGTTACATACGATCTCACATTCAAACCTTAATTAAATACACATCCCGAGGTGTACACACAGTTGATACTATCTAGAGTTTATATACACTAATACACTTAACCGACAATAATGCTGCTGGGGTGGAACTCTATTATATCTCTATTTTGAACAAGTTTAAAACTATATTATTAATCCTGATATTTTCACGAGAAAACCATTACACTTTCAAAGAAACAACTTACAAATAACTAAGTCTTGGTAGAAGACTACTTTTGCTGGAAAATATGGGATTTTCTAGGGATCAAACCATCTTCAAACTTTGTTAATAAATGTCATATTATGTGAATTGTAAACACTTTTATACAAGCAATAACACTAAATACTTATGAACTCACCAGCTTTATGTTGATACTCGTTTTCAAAATAACTTGTATTCTCAAGTCAACAATAAGTAGGTACTGGTACAGCTTTTGGAAGATGGAGCACATATAAGACTCATATTTTATTTTGTTTATACTTTTGGTGTCTATATAAATGTACAGAACACACTTGTATTACAAATATTATATTAATGCAATGGATGTGGTTGCTTGCTTGTACTATTATGCATTATTATGATACTGAACATGACGTCCTCCACCCCATAACGTATTCCGCCGTTCTCGGTTTTCGGGTGTGACAAATGGCCCCGCCTGCTACTATCCTACATTACACTCACTTTATGTCTATATGATATCTCCTTGAGAAGGAGAAACTGTCACACCCCAAACCGAAACAGCAGAAACATTCGGGGGTGGATGACGTCATCTGTAGTATCACAACAATTGCATCATAGTAATCATAGTAAACATAACCAATATAAAGACGTGACTCTGTACGCTCTGTCTTCTCAAAAGTTGCGGGAATACCTTTCTACTGACTTCCTGAGAATACAAACAGTTTTGAAAAGATTATCAGTATTAAAGCTGGTGAGTTCATAAGCATGTTTTTGAATGTTAACATGTCTTTGAATTTCTAAAATATTGTTTGAATGCTTTCCAAGAAAATCGGGATTATTTTCTAACATATGAGTTTGTTACTGGGTTAGTTTATATGCCTGGTTACCACCAGCTGTATTGTATATCGTTATTTTGAAAGAAAACTCTTAGTATGAAAACCCTGGCTACCACCAGTAATGTATAGATGTTTTGTTTGAAAACCCTGGTTACCACCAGTAATGGAAAGTAGTTTCATTACTTCAAATAAAACCATGTATTGTATTCCTAGAATCCTCCCGTGTAATGTATAGTAGTTCTATTAATTAAAATAAAACTGGATGAAGAATGAAATCCCATAAACAAAAACATTAATTTATACTATTGTGAGTCCTATAACCATGCTTGATATGACCGATGACCTCTACGACGTTTCATCAGGCTTCGGACGGTATGATATTTGTCACCCCAAGCATGCGTACTTATCTGTAGGTAGTAGTTTAGTTGCGGGATTGTCAATCCCGAATAGATCTATTCACAAATCTCACGATCCCCCTCCCGGAGACTCTGGTTACAATTGTACCCCGATAGGTACAATTGAAGAGTTGTCTCACAATCCGGTATTAACTAGTTTACATGTAGTGTTGTACTCTTGAAATCCAAAGGTAGTAATGTATTTAATAAACTAAGTCTATCATACTTTGTATGTTTATCAATGTATAAGTTTTGAATTTGTAAAACTATATATTGAAACCCCAAACTATACCTATTATTGTTTGCATGAATGTTATGTAATTGGTTCATATATCGATCTGAAAGCCATCAAATTTTGGCTGTAAGTTGAAAATGTCCCTTATGCTCAGCATGTTAAAAAAGGAATAAATGTTTAAATATTTTATAAAAATTTGGATACCGAATGGTTGTATCAATTGCATCAGTTTTAAGCGTGTTAAAATTCTTTTGCATAAGTTCACAAAATAATTTGTGTTTGGCTTGTATTCCCTCCAAAAACGTTAAAATAGTAAAATCATAGGGCTATGAACTCACTGTTAGTTGCATGAAAGTGTCGGACAACGAAACTGGAAATGAAGACCCTCGGGTTGATGTACGCGACACTTAATGGGATCTCAATACAATTAAATACATATATGCATTTCATTAGTGAAACCATTAGTTATAATGTTGGAAAAAACACTTGCTTTCGGTTTAGGAATGTTACCGGGACTCAATGGAATCGGGAAAAGCGTGTTTTCAGCCAAGTTCACGACTTGGGGAGGTTTGCGGCCGTAAATTATTCTCGGTCGTGAACAGTTTACTACCTTTAAAGGGTTTATGGCTTTTGAAAGTTTGAAGGGTTCACGACCTGTTCTTGATGAAATATGAAGATTTGAAGGGTTGACGGCCATGAACTCAAGAATAGCGATGCTTGATTTGATGAAAAACAGATGTTTTGATGCTCCAAAACAGGTTCCATGGCAGATGGGGTGATAGATGAAGATAAATCGTGAGTTTTCGGGTGATAATTTTTAGAGAGAGGAAGGGTGTTCGTGACCAGAAAAGTATAAATGAGGGTAGCACACACACATATATAGGGGGTTCATGGTCGATGGTGGGGCCACCAGCCGTGAACGGGTTCACGACCATGATCGGGTTCACGGCCATGAACATCACTTAGGACGGAATCTGCTGATTTTTAAAGGAAACTCGGGTTTTCGCGCGATTTTGGTTCTGACTCTTATATAAAATTTAATTATATACCACTTAAATCATTTTCCAAGCCATAAGAATTTGATGGAACTAAATAAAAATTCAAATTTATTTAACAGAATTAGCTAACGTTAACGGAAAAAGGTTCGGGTTGTCACATCCTCCCCCTGATAGATGGAATTTCGTCCCGAAATTCTAACATAGAATAAAAATCATGGACTCAGAAAAAAAGATGAGGGAACTTTTGTTGCATTGAATCCTCTCGCTCCCAAGTGAATTTAGGTCCCCGCTTGGCATTTCAACGGACCTTCACTATCGGTATGCGACTTTATTTCGTTTGTTTCACTTCCCGATCCATGATTTCGACTGGGTCTTCCACGAAGTTAAGGTTCTCGTTGATCTCGATCTCATCAAGAGGGATCACCAGGGTTTCGTCGGATAGACACTTTTTAAGGTTCGACACGTGGAAGACATGATGAATGTTGCTAAGCTCTTGGGGTAAACGATGTTTGTATGCTATGAGACTGATCCTAGCAAGGACCTCGAATGGTCCTATGTATCTTGAATTCAGCTTCCCACGCTTTCCAAAGTGTATGATGCCTTTCCAGGTGAGACCTTTAACAAAACATGGTCACCAACCTGGAACTCCAATGGTCTTCGTCTTCTATCGGTATAGCTCTTTTGTCTATCTCTTGAAGCTTTTAATCGTTCTCGAATTTGTACGATCATTTCTATAGTTTCACGGATGATTTTTGGGCCAGTGAGAGAGCGATCAGGGACTTGACCTCTAGCTAGTTGCATGTCACCCACCTCAGCCCAACACAAAGGGGATATGCAGTTACAGCCATAGAGAGCTTCAAACGGCGCAACCTTGATACTAGTATGATAGTTGTTGTTATAGGAGAACTCGATCAACAGAAAATGGGTGTCCCACGACTTTCCAAAGTCTATAACACATGCTCTCAACATGTCTTCCAAGGTGTGAATGGTCCTCTCACTCTGTACATCGGTTTGTGGATGGTAAGTTGTGCGCATATCCAGCTTAGTTCCAAGAGCCTTCTGCAGTGACTGCCAAAATCTCGAGGTAGATATGCTATCTCGATCGGAGATAATGAACATAAGGACACCATGTAGATGGACTATCTCCTGAATGTAGATTCATGTCATTCTCTATCTTGAAGGTTTCGTTGATTGGCAGGAAGTGGGCGGATTTAGTCAATCGGTCGACAATTACCCAGATGGTATCGTACCCACTCGGAGACTTGCTCAACTTAGTGATGAAATCCATCGCAATCCCTACCTACTTCCACTCAGGTATTTCTGGCTGCTAAAGTAAACCTTAGGGCTTTTAGTATTCCACCTTCACCGTGGCAGAAGTCAGGCACTTGCCCATGAAGGTAGCGATCTCTGCTTTCATGTTTAGCCACCAATATATGTTTTTGATATCCAAATACATCTTATCTGAATCTGGGTGAACGGAGTATTTGTTGGATAAGGTGTCTAAGTCCATAACTTATTTGGTATATATACTTGACCCGACCCGGCATGGTCTATTTGGGTTGCATTTCATCCAAACTATTTATGGATAATTTTATGAGAGTTATACACATATGTTTATTAATATATTATAAGTTATAATATATTAATATGAAGTCATGTTATTTAATTAGTCTTAGTCTTAAATTAATTATGAATTAATTTAGAGATTAAAAGGAAGACTAATTAAATTGTGGGCTATTGATTTATATGGTGTGGGCTAATACTCATTAGTTAATGGGCTAGACTTATATGGAAGTCCATGGATGATCCATGGAGCTTTTAACCCATGGATCCTTGGAAAAGGAAATGTCATAGGTTATTAGGGTTTCACCCTAATCATGTACAATATATAAGCATGCTTATGTTGCATGAAATAGCCACTAGTGTCACTAGTGTGTGTGTTTGTGTGTGGCCGACCTTTTATGTGTGTATACACTCTCTCTCAAAGTTTTCCAAAAGTTTGTGGTGATTTGTGATTCCATTTGAGGCATTCACACTATTGGTGCTTGGCCCTCAAACTCCTTAGGATTCAAACTCATCATCAAAAGGTATGTAATCTCATCTAATTCTTTTATGTTTAAAAGTACCCCATGCCATGTTAGATAGGTTATGAACCTTGGAAAATTATTATTTTGCATGTATTTAGACAAACATAGATCCAAGGTTTATTAGGGTTGCATGCACACTTAGGAAGTGTAAGATTGCTCAAAACCCAACAGTGGTATCAAAGCCTAGGCTTGCTTGTTTGATACTTGATGCAAAATAGTGAAAAAAGTTGAAATTGTTGCTGTCTGGCTGATGGACTCGCCGAGTCCATGGGGGGAGTCGCCGAGTACAAGGAAAAATTCATCCTACTCGCCGAGTAGGTTCGTGCCCTCGGCGAGTAGAATGATCAGAATGTAGAATTTCGACTTTTGCTGCTGGAAATGGACTAGAAACATTACCCTAAACTGTTTTGGTGTTTTAAAACTTGTTTTAGTTGGTGTAATGGTTGTTATAATCCATTTACAATAGCATATATCAAAATTCAATGTTTTTATGTGTTCATATAATTCTTGAAATTTTGATGATCATGTTCATGTTCTTATGAATTTAGAAAATGATAGGAATTATTTGCTGAATTGTTTAGAATTAATTCTTGATCATTTATGTGTTTTAATGGAGTCCATAATTTGTCCTCAAGTTATGGATATCCAAAGGTCACTTTCTTTAACACACACATTTAAACACATAAGTTACATGAAAATGAAGAGTCTTCATTTTTATGAACCTTTAATTCATAAGTTATGAAATGAAAAGTTTTGGATAGTTACAAAACTTTCCCTCAAGTTTTGGAATTTGTAAAGTTTCACACACTTTAATAAACTTTAATTCCACACCCTAGAAGTTTTAAAAGTTAAAATTCTACCCTTATACTATTATAACATTAATGGTTAATTATTATATATATGTATAAGAACAAGTCGTTTTACCGTTAGTAGGCCTCACTCACGAAGCCGGTCTATAAGGTGGGTATAAGGTTGTTGCCTATAAAATGGCGACTTAATGGGTGTCCACTCTCACCCACCGCTTGCTTGATCGGTGGAGGGTCGTTAGCCGAACGGGTAGGACAATGACTTTAAATTCTCATTAAAAGTATAATGATTATTATAAAGTAACTAAATATTTTTTTATTTAATTCCCATTCTTAGTTACTTTAGGAAAAATGTGAATTTGGTGCTAGCCCATGGAATTCACACTTTGTAGCTTACCAAGTCGTTGGTGGAGCGTGTGTGGCTAACCGGCACACTAACTTGGACTGGTAAGGATCACGAAGGGTGACTTAATGTTTGTCATAGATCAATGGAGCGTGTGTGGTTAACCGGCACATTGATTGGGTGATAATATTAAGGGTACCAAGTGAATTGGTATGGTTATTCACACCTTGTTTTGTGATCCTCGGCATCCTAGTCACAAAATTTTAGAGGGCACACTCAAGATTGAAACATGCCATTGAAAAGTTCAATGAATCTCAAAAGATCTAGGAATTTCAAATCCAATTAAAACCTAATTAATTATTTCGTTTTTCATGGTGGAAATTGGTGAATCGTCATTCCCTACCTTCAAATATTTTATAGCTTGGATTACGGCATCCCTCTTCCAAGTTATAAAATATTGTGTTGGGTCCTAGCCTTAATATTTCATATTAGGTGTTATATTAAGGACTTTGAATCAACTAACTTGATTTTCTCCCATTATAGATGTCTGGTTCAGACAACTATGATCTTCCCAAATCACTTGAAGATGGTGTTCCTCAACATCATGCTTCACTTCCTCCACCTCCTCCAATTATTCTCCCTCACCCACAAGTTCTTGAAAAGTTTAAAGTCACTCAATCCCTATTGGCAAGCATAGTCTATGTGTGCTCACATCTTGGAGATAAAGTCACATATTGACAAGCCGGGAGAGTTGGGTGTCAAAGTCTCGTGAAAGTTGGATGTTCAAACACTTTCTTAGTAACATAGTGAGTCTCTTTGGGGCTACTATGAGACAGACTATGACATGACCCTTAAAGATCTTATCTATTTGCTTGGTGTTGTGGAATCAGCAATGATTTGGAACACTAGTAAAGCAAATTTGATTAAAAGAACAACTTCCTAAGTCTTAAATGGACATTGACACTGGTAGCATTGGATATCTAGAAAAAGATTTCTCTTCCCAATGGAAAGGGATCGGCCATAGTCAACTCGGTTGACCAAATGATAAAGAGAAAGGCTAAGTCTGAGATAGTCTCATGTGCCATTACCAAAGGGTCCATGTGTTTTGTTGCCAAAGGAAGGGGCATTGGTTGCGAAGCTGCCCTATTCACCTGAAAGGTCATAAGGTTGATCAAGTCAAGAGGTTTGACTCTACTTCAGTTAAAGTCCACTGACTAACTCTATTAAGTTTCTATTTGGAGATTCTTATTACATAATGTGAATGGGTCACATGTTGATGTTTTTAAGAATCAAAGAAAGGATAGGAAGCTTAAAAGAAGTATATGTTCATTCTGATTGCAAAGGCGGGTTTCGATCGCAAGGTTCGGTAATCAGAATTTTGAGTTGTTGCTTAAGAGTTATAATTTACTGCTTATGAATAGATAACAACAAGGTTTTCATGTGGATTGTAAGGATAAGTTTTTCCGCAAAGTTTTAAAAAAAAAGAAAAAAAAAGGGTTTTAATTTTATCCTTACAATGACATCTGTGGAAAATTGTTGCTTATATGTTTCCAGTAATAGCAATATTGGAAAGTGGATTTGATTCCTTCATTTGTGGTAGTGTCTGAGTTTACCAAATGAAGAAAGTTTTTCATCACCCAAGTTTCAATTGGACAGAAACTTGGAATCATACAAGTTGTATTGTATGATGAATGATATTTTTCATCTTTGAAAATTAAGACTAATTCTTTGATCACATGTATATGTGAGTCAATTGAAGGACTAAGGAATTAGGTACACTGGGTGTGCGCTGGTCAAGGTCCACCACAAAGACTGATTTGTCATGATTTACTAAAGATTAGTAAATATGATTATACTTATGAGGTTAAGTATAATTCTATAACATTGGAAAGGTTACAATGTATGACAAAACAAATGAGAAGAATCAAATTACGCAGAAAGATAAAAGTTTCTCAAATCTGAAAGGATGGGAGAGTACTTTAGTATCATATTTCATGATCATCTTAATGATTATGAAACCATATCACAAATTCGTACTCTAAGGATGTCTTAGTGCATTGTTATGGCTAAGAAGAGAGGTCATGAATTGTTGGAATAGTTAAAATCAAGAAGATGAGTCATACTTCGTTCCAAAACAATTCTTAGAGTCATACTCCAAGATTGTAACTTTGAGTGACATAAAGGAAGATTTATTAACACTAGTCAAATGTAAGAGTAAAATGTTTTCTACTCTTGTACATTTGAGATTGGTAAGTTGTGATGTCCTGGATGAGACAAAGACCAACTAAGACAAATTGTGTAAAGTGTTAGTCTTGATAAGAATCCGCACTATCCCTTGAATATTTGTTTTGTCAAGGAATGGTTCTTGACTGGGGAAACTTATATGTCAAGGGGACAGTGGGAGCCTTAAATATCCTGAAAGAGTTTCAAGATTTAATCAAGAGTAAAACCTGTAATTTATCACTAGCACACGACTTAAGGTTTGCAACCTATCGTGTTGACATAATTCTTATTTTTGTACCTACTTCAAATAAGTTGAATTTGCATGTAAGTTATCAGAGTTCAACTTGGAAGCATTGGTGGGCCTTGTGCTACCAAGGTGACAAGAAACTAAGATTGAACAAGTTTAATCCATGTAAGGCTGAATTTGTCACTAACCTTATCTTGTGATTATAGTTTTGACAAATTCACATGGATAGGAACTCATACATCTAAGTATCATAAGGTTTCTCTTTGTGACAACTGTCAATTTTCGGTCAAGTGAAAGTCAACTAAAGTCAACAAGTCAAACCAGTCAACCCAATTTGCCCGTAGGTACTAGAGTTTACGTTATGTAATTTCTAAACAACTCTCTATTCTAAAGAGAGATCATAAATCGAAAAGTGCGTACATCTAGATCTCCTTAACCTAAAACGGTGGTACGTGGAGAGCCAAACCGATAAATCAATGTTACATACTCATCAGGAGTATGCAAGATCCTTAAACAAGGCTTAACGGGGTTCACGGACCTTGCATTGCAAAGCCGGACACTCAAAAAGGTCACCAATGAAACCTCTCTCAATCGTTTTCACTTTATCTCTTCTTATCGAGAATCTCTCCCAAATCTCTCTTAGTATGTGAGATCTCTCCCAAATATCTCTCTGTATGTGAAATCTCTCCAAGTATACCAAATCTCTCCCAAATCTCTCTAAGTATGTGAAATCTCTCCCAAATATCTCTTTGTATGAGAAATCTCTCCAAGAATGTCAAATCTCTCCCAAATCTCTCTAAGAATGTGAAATCTCTCCCACATATCTCTTTGTATGAGAAATCTCTCCAAGAATATCAAATCTCTCCCAAATCTCTCTAAGTATGTGAAATCTCTCCCAAATATCTCTTCGTATGAGAAATCTCTCCAAGAATGTCAAATCTCTCCCAAATCTCTCTAAGTATGTGAAATCTCTCCCAAATATCTCTTCGTATGAGAAATCTCTCCAAGAATGTCAAATCTCTCCCAAATCTCTCTAAGAATGTGAAATCTCTCCCACATATCTCTTTGTATGAGAAATCTCTCCAAGAATGTCAAATCTCTCCCAAATCTCTCTAAGTATGTGAACTCTCTCCCAAATCTCTCTTTGTATGAGAAATCTCTCCAAGAATGTCAAATCTCTCCCAAATCTCTCTACGAATGTGAAATCTCTTCCAAATATCTCTTTGTATGTGAAATCTCTCCAAGTATTTCAAATCTCTCCCAAATCTCTCTAAGTATGTGGAATCTCTCTTAAATCTCTCTCAACTTTCTATAATCACTCGGGGCATTCCGACCCTCGAATTTGGCGAAAATAGCCCAAAAGTGGAAGTCTACGCGAAAAACGGGCTTGAGGAACCGAAACCCCTCTTAGGACCCGAAAGTCCTCTTAGGAACCGAAACCCCTCTTAGGAACCGAAAGTCCCCTTAGGAACCGAACCCTCCTGATGAAGAAGGCTGCTGAACCGAACCGAACCTCACTCAAAGAACCGAACCGAACCTCACTCAAAGAACCAAACCGAACCTTCGCTTCTGACCCTTCGGACCGAGCCTTCGGACTGAGCCCCTCGCCTTCGCCTTCTTCTTCTGGTTCGCATTTCGCTTTCGGCTCAGCACCAGCAAGGACCGAACCTCGGCCTAGGACCGAGAGGTCTCGCTGGGAACGTTTTTTCTACCGGTTTTCGACTAAATTCACATTTTAGGCCCGTTTTTAATTGTTTTAACATGGGATTTTCACCCAAAACTTTATTTTATCATATAAGGACCCTTAAATATTAATTAATCACATTTTTAAGGATAAAACCTTATCCAAAAGAGAGTGGGTGAAGTACAAAGGTAAAGTGTTGACTTTACTTATTTCTATGACACAAGCAACCACTCCCATACCCACTCCATGTCACTATTCACCACCAGCCCATCCCTAGTCACTTCATAGGTCCTTTCTCACTATTTTCAACTATTCCCACGTTCTTAGGGCTGGAACATCCATCCTCTCTCCTCACACTTTAATCATTCTCTCATTTTTACCAAGAATCACACTCCAAACTCTCTCATCTTTTTCTCTCTAATTCGAGAATTTCAAGGCATACTGCAAGACTCTTCTCCTACAATTAGTAAGTATCATCATCTTTCTTATGATTATTACACATCCTCCTACTCAAAATCAAAGATTGCTTACACAAACATCATCACATTGTTGTTAGATCTTCGAATCTTCAAGTGATTCTTCAAGTGTTCTTGGGTTGAACACTCATCTTCTTCAACACTTACCTACTGAAATCACTCAAGGTGAGTTCATACCCCTACATTTTTATGTTTTCTTAAGTTTTTAGGGGGGGAATACAAGTTAAAACACCAAGAACATAACTAAATTTTTCTAACAACTTTCATCAGAAAAGTTGGACTCCATTCACGGACTGTTTTGGACAACTTAAACATTTTTGTTTGAAAAACTGTTTTAGGTGTAAGTAGTTCCAGTTTATAGCTTTGAAATGACTACTTTCACATCTCAATACGATTTTTCTACAATTTATGGTGATTTTTACAAAACTGCCTATCATTTCAAACACCAATCCGGACCAGTCTGTGATTATGGACTTTTTCACCCAAGTTGGAGGTCATTAAAAATCATGATAAAAATTATGAGTAAACTAGACACATTTTGGGAACTCTCAGAATTTACGGATTTAGTTTTCAACTTCGTATAATTTTTCTATGACTTTTCAAAAACAGTGTAGAAAGGTTGAAAATTTGTTAACAGCTTATAACTTTCATAACACTTTGTATTATGTTGAGCAAAGTGTATAACGATAAGTTCCAAATATTGAATGTGTTTCCTTGTTAGTTTATCATCATAAACTGAAATATAGTCATTCATGATAAGATTATTCATTCATTTAGAACACGTATATTAAGCTATAATGAGCATAGTTTATGGGTTCATATCATTAAAGCATTCATAAAAGAATTCTTATACATTACAAACGTTTTGGATAAACTATAATAGGTATAGTTTATGTATCATTTACTTCTCAAACTTATTTACCAAAGGTTTTCAGTTTAGTTCACGTAAATCTGTTAATGAATAAATTTGTGAGTCATTCCCTTCGGGTTACTTCCAAAGTAACAAAGTCGAAAAGTCCTGTAAATTGTAACCAGAGTCTCTTGTAGGGAGAACGTGATAGTTGTGTATAGATCTATATTGGGTTTGACAAACCCACACTAGAGCTGCTTGCAACAGCTAGACCGGCAGGTCTGTGGTGACAAGTGTCATTTAACGGCGACGCCTGAAGAACGTCGTATTACGAGGCCGTCTATGTCAAGTATGGCTATGATAGCTCACATGTGGTATTAACAATCATAAGGTTTACGGGTTCTAACTTTAAATTAGCGAGTTATGTCTATTTAGCTCACTGAAATTACTTTAAGTATGGAAAAATACTTGTACGCCTTCATATCAAAAAGGGTTTTATGTCAATTTAAAATCACTTTTTACATCAACAATTACATACTTTATTGTATACTTTTGGTCTTGGTATTTAAAACTACACATCATTCATTACGGAATTTTTTTCACATCTGAAAGGGTTTTATGCCAATTTAAAACCACTTTTATGTTTTTAAGTGTGACAAATATTTGTTCATTTTCGGTCCTGCTTTTTAGGACTACATAACTTTTGTAAGGAAAATATTGGATTTTCTTGGTAACATACATCTCTTTACAAAGATCGATTTTCAAACTCTTACTGCCAAAAGCTTATGAACTCACCAACCTTTGTGTTGAGACTTTTCAAAACTACTTGTATCCTCAGGAATTCAGTGAAACAGGAAATCAACCACGTTTTGAGGATGGGACGATAAGTCGTCGAACAGTTCACTTTGTATCATAATGTAATTGATTTGAATCATGTAAACATATACATTGGTGTAACTTTTTCAATTATATTTATGATGGTTGTATTTACTTTGATCACTATTATACTTGTTGTTGTGATACTCCACATGAAGTCCTCCATCCCCCGGACGTTTCCGCCATCCTTGGTTTGGGGGTGTGACAGATTGGTATCAGAGCATTGTTTATAGTGAACTCAGTATATCGAACCACATAAGATATACTAACTATAAATGCATTGGGACTAGAGTCTCTGATTTAAAGTTTTCAAACAACTACACTTTTAGAAATAAGTAGTTTCTTATTAGAAAGTATACAGGCATGCATACATACTAAGGTCAGCATCATTCTAGAACAAAACAAAAGTAACGATTGTTGAATATCACAGGTAAGCTCGGGGGTGTATGATCAGTCTTGGGAATGGCATAGCCTGATCAACTATGCTAGTCCGAGGAGTGATTAGCACATGCCCAAGAATGGTTATGATATGGCAACAAGTCTAAATAATTACCAACACTACCACAATGAGATCATTAGAACAGAATACGAGTTTAAAATACTATAGGAGTATTTTGTAATATCATAACTTATATGAAAACTAAATAGATCCTTAATAATAGATCTATAGCCCCTAAGTGGATACCCTATGATATTATATAACTTAGAAATCATAGACTTAGAATTTGTGGTCATTGCCTTACTTCCTTTTCCTTGTTTGGATGTGGATCTAGGGTGGGATCACTTATTCGAAGGTCTATCATATCTTGTTATATGTAATTAGTATGAACTATGTCATTATAGAAGTAAATAATAAGGATCACCCCTATAAGTAATTAATTATAGAGTTAGACGTCTAGTAATTATCTCTTCCACTCTTATTCTCGCAAGTACAACATAGCAAGATCCTACTTACCGGACGACCCCTATTTTCCCAATCCGAACCCAAGAAGTGGTGAATGATTATGAGGAGAATCAGAATCGGAACCGGAGGTAATCAATCCTGCATGCATAGCAAGGGTTTCCGCGAACCGTTTCGACTACATCGCACCTGTGCCCCGTTGGGCAATCGTGATCGAGGGTTGAATGTCGATAGCAATGGCAACAACCACCACATGGAGACCAACGAGGGTGCTATGACCTCAACCACGGGGGATCGACTGACAGAGCCCTCCCGGCGAAGACCCGGCAGATCGCAAACATCGGGGATTAGAGCAGGTAGACTATAACCCGAGTTCGGAAACTACACGCTACTACAGGCCCTACTGTCTCATGTACCCGAGACTCGGAAGGAGACTACTATTTCAGAAACCAACTCTCTATTTAGGACCTTATCACCACTTAGGCAGAGGCAAGAGACTAACGGGGTAGACACATAACATTCAAAGAGAGGAGGATTGCAGCCAATCATCAATTTGCAAGGTGCATCGACTTTGCCTCATGCATCGCAAGGGACAGATCGTCGTAAGTAGAGTTCATACCTCTCTCAAGACCTTGTAAATTAGATTCGTGAGTATGCGTTGGTGCTACTCTATTCTAGGCGTAAGCACGACACTGGGATTTAAGCGGTCATACTAAACGAGGGATCTAGTTGATATCAAAACTTTTCCATGCACAGATGTGAGGTAAACCTACATCTAGGTCAAAATTTTTCACCAAAACCCAAATTACTACAGTCATATTAACAAGATGGGCTTAGGACACACCTAACAGACTCGAAGGACTACTTAGCCTTAATTATATAACTAAGCATACATCAATTGGTCATAATAAGGACCTAGCTTGGGTCAAGTATAAGGGTTCACTTGGATACAGAACTACTAAAAATTCATGGGTTTACCATATAAAGACTCCCGTTATGAATTGTTTTCAGAACGCCCTTAACGACCGAATGACGTTACAAATCGATATAAGATAAAACTTACTTAGAAACTCGCGACGTATAGCCATTCTAAAAACTCATTATCATCTCACCCTTAATCATTTTGTTGAGAAGTTCCTTCTTCATAGACTTATGGGTGCGATCATACCAACACTAATACACCGGGTCCCATCAAAACTCCTCAGCCAAGCGTGTTTGGACACACATGATTCTAAGATGAGTAACGCTTAACGCCCGTATGAAACCTACTCCTACCCACTGCTGTAACTCCATTTCAAGAATGTTAGCGGAAACAGTAGGAATAGTACAGTAATGAGCAAAAATTTATATGCGTAAATATAAATCGTAAGAACGCTCTTGAGATAATTATCCCCGCTAACGAAGTTGTTTTTCATCATGGAACAGAGCTATGTCTTCACCAAAGGGAAATCAACCAACTAGCAAGGCGCCAACTCTCAAGATAGACGCTGCTACTTTTCAGGCTACAGTCACGGTAGCCGTGGCAGCCGTCATGGCACAGTTCAATGCTAACAACGCCAGCAGAAATGGAAGCGGTACTGACAATACAGATTGTGGTAATAATCAGGAACACCAAAAGGTGCCTGCCAGCAAAAATACCTCGGGCCACAAACCTACGAGCAAGAAGAGAAAGTTTTGGAACATGAAAGAGCGCCACCAATCCCAAAGATCCACTAAAAGACAACAACCTATGGCCACCCCTACCATTACAACAGCAGTCACGACACATGCGCCGACACTAGCCACAGGGTCTGCCACCCATACGTCGGCTAGACCATATGAGGGATCACTCCCAAAGTGTGTCAAGTGTGGGTTCCATCACCATGTGGCTTGCCGAGAAATGCATTGTAAAAACTGCAACAGGAAAGGGCACACCGCCCGTTTCTGTAGGACCCCGACTCAGTACATCACACCAACCCCCATTACCAAAGTAATTTCAGTGTGCTTCCTATGTGGTGAAACGGGACACTTCAAGAGAAACTGTCCAACTGAGAGGAATGACGGGGAAAGCGGAGGGGCATAACAAACGAACCAGCAAGGGTAATAAGGAACCATATTAGGACTTTTGTAATGTTTCCCAACGACAAAAACGTTTAAGTATCATATGTTTGTAATGAATTTTTATATGCTTGCTAAAATCCATGACTTTTTAAAAGTAGTTAAAATACTCCCTCGTCTAAATCAAACCAAAGTCATTCATATATGATCTTAGGATCATTATCTGTAAGATGTGATGACTTTGTGCATACATCGGGGTTAATTATAATCAAAATACTGAAGTCTTGAAACAAATAATTTCATCCTGACCCCTATTACGTGTCTAGTAGTAAGAATTGAGTGGGGCCACCCACTCGACAACCTCGCCAACATCAACTTACATACGACGTTCATATACCGCTCGATCGTAGGAAGACCTGTCAGGGATCATGATATCAAGTATCATTACTGGCTATCGAAACACACCCACTGCCAGTGCTAGACACTGTGGTATAAATCATCTACAGTAATAATAACATCAAACAAAATGTAATACGGAAAAGAAGCACAAGAATACTCCATCACTTTAGTGATCTCTTCTTATAAGTATAGCTTGGCTCATGTTATCTGAAAAGATTCAGTCGTCTCCATTCAGTTTCAATTAAGTATAATCCTCACCTTATCGATTTAACATCTACAAAAGGGCTTTTCACCTAACCCTCCGAATGTCGTGACCTTTTCCTCACATAAGAACCCATCACGTATCTCCGGTTCGTCTCTCGTGGTTAGATCCCAAAGCACGCACTAGAGAAGTGTTACACTTCCTGAAAACCTACCACAAGTATTTACAGGAGACTTTCGGGAATGACACGCATGTAGCGAACAAGGTTCAAGCACAGAAGCTTGGGACGGATATGGTTAGTCTACCACTACTACGTGTATACGCGAGGATAATGTATAATTAAGATTCTACAGACATCGGATGGGTGTTTCCGCCTTATTTCCTGTTCCATGTCTGGTTGTCGATTTGGGGCAGAGTCACCCATCCAACTGCCTTGCCAATCTTAAACACATACACCTATATGTGCAAGTTAATGATAGATAGACCGGGTACGAGTCCTACCTTGAACTTCAGGCCAAGGTTGCCCAGAGGGACGAGTAAATGTCCTACCATCTAAGAAGGCCTAGTCGTGTAAACCAAACCCACATGTTTCCTACCGAGCTACAAAAACTATCAAGTCCAAACCTGTCGAACTACTCAAAAAGGAAATTGAAGAACCAAGTTTCTCACCCTGGAAAACATCTGATCTTATTCTTCAAATAGAAAGGCAAATTGCTCATAGTTCCATCAACTGCAGAGGCCCCGACAATATCTTCAGTAGAAACCTTTAGTACCTGCCTCACATAAACGAATAGGCCGACCAACCACAAGGAACGAGGTACCCTTCAGGAATCGGACCTGAGATCTGAATATTACCAGTCGCGAGTATTGGAGAAGGATGTCCGAGAACAACCCTTTAGATTCGATGCGGACGCTGCAAGTCCGTAGTGATACCCCTCGGATGGGACCAACCCGCTCGCACTATTCATATGTTATGCCATTCTTACTAGGATCCGTTAGTCATTATCATTGTAAGTGACTTGCTTATCTACCCTCGCAGTAAGAAGGAAACCAAGGAGAGCAACTACAACAAACCACGAAAGCAATACGATCAGAGAAGCTTTACCCGAAGTTCTCTAGATACGAGTTTTGGAACTGAGGACTCAAATTCCTAAGACACATCCTTATCAATGTGGAAATCCTTAAGTACCCTTTCAATTGATCAAAACCGTTGAGAAATAATCAGCACCAAAGGCGTCAGTAGGAATACCCCAAAATTTCGGGTCTCGCTGACCTACTGTCTTAGTTCCTTTAGAACTTCTCGTAAATTACAGAACCCCCTTATGACTTTGACCCTGAAGGGAGCAACCCTCAACTGGGAAGAGAAACAAAAGGAAGGAACCTTTAGAAGTCCAGAATAAGAGACCAAATTCCTCTAGAAACCTCACTCTGGGCAGGCTTAGTACGCTTCAGAAAGCGTGGAAAGCAAAAACCCCAGATAATTATGCCTTTCGAGATTCTAGTAAGAATCAGCCTTGTAATCGCAACTTCAATTTACTCCCGCGAGCTTAGTAAAGTACATTCTACCCGACACATCCCGAACTTGCAGAAGTATTTATCCGACGAGACTCTTGTAATCCCCCTCGACGAGATCGAGTTCCACAAGAGCCTCATCTTCATGAAAGAACCATAGTGACCATGGACCGAGAGGTTAAGTGAACGCAACAATGCCGCTTCCCATTAGTGGAAGTTCGCTGGAATACTAACCAAGGACCTGGAGTCACTTGGGAGTGCGAGAATCAGTCGATTAGGAAGTATCCCTACTTCATGGTTCGATTATTCGTGACTACTCCTTGCCTAAATTCAAATTTCGGGACGAAATTCCCTCTAACGGGGGGATGATGTGACAACTGTCAATTTTCGGTCAAGTCAAAGTCAACTAAATTCAACAAGTCAAACCGGTCAACCCAATTTGCCCGTAGGTACTAGAGTTTATGTTATGTAATTTCTAAACAACTCTCTATTCTAAAGAGAGATCATAAATCGAAAAGTGCGTACATCTAGATCTCCTTAACCTAAAACGGTGGTACGTGGAGAGCCAAACCGATAAAACAATGTTACATACTCATCAGGAGTATGCAAGATCCTTAAACAAGGCTTAACGGGGTTCACGGACCTTGCATTGCGAAGCCGGACACTCAAAAAGGTCACCAATGAAACCTCTCTCAATCGTTTTCACTTTATCTCTTCTTATCGAGAATCTCTCCCAAATCTCTCTTAGTATGTGAAATCTCTCCCAAATATCTCTCTGTATGTGAAATCTCTCCAAGTATACCAAATCTCTCCCAAATCTCTCTAAGTATGTGAAATCTCTCCCAAATATCTCTTTGTATGAGAAATCTCTCCAAGAATGTCAAATCTCTCCCAAATCTCTCTAAGAATGTGAAATCTCTCCCACATATCTCTTTGTATGAGAAATCTCTCCAAGAATGTCAAATCTCTCTAAGTATGTGAAATCTCTCCCAAATATCTCTTCGTATGAGAAATCTCTCCAAGAATGTCAAATCTCTCCCAAATCTCACTAAGTATGTGAAATTTCTCCCAAATATCTCTTCGTATGAGAAATCTCTCCAAGAATGTCAAATCTCTCCCAAATCTCTCTAAGAATGTGAAATCTCTCCCACATATCTCTTTGTATGAGAAATCTCTCCAAGAATGTCAAATATCTCCCAAATCTCTCTAAGTATGTGAAATCTCTCCCAAATCTCTCTTTCTTGAGAAATCTCTCCAAGAATGTCAAATCTCTCCCAAATCCATCTACGAATGTGAAATCTCTCCCAAATATCTCTTTGTATGTGAAATCTCTCCAAGTATTTCAAATCTCTCCCAAATCTCTCTAAGTATGTGGAATCTCTCTCAAATCTCTCTCAAAATCTCTCTCAACTTTCTATAATCACTCGGGGCATTCCGACCCTCGAATTTGGCGAAAATAGCCCAAAAGCGGAAGTCTACGCGAAAAACGGGCTTGAGGAACCGAAACCCCTCTTAGGACCCGAAAGTCGTCTTAGGAACCGAAACCCCTCTTAGGACCCGAAAGTACTCTTAGGAACCGAAACCCCTCTTAGGAACCGAAAGTCCCTTTAGGAACCGAACCCTCCTGATGAAGAAGGCTGCTGAACCGAACCGAACCTCACTCAAAGAACCGAACCGAACCTTCGCTTCTGACCCTTCGGACTGAGCCCCTCGCCTTCGCCTTCTTCTTCTGGTTCGTATTTCGCTTCCGGCTCAACACCAGCAAGGACCGAACCTCGGCCTATGGACCGAACCTCGGCCTAGGACCGAGAGGTCTCGCTGGGAACGCTTTTTCTCCCGGTTTTCGATTAAATTCGCATTTTAGGCCCGTTTTTAATTGTTTTAACATGAGATTTTCACCCAAAACTTTATTTTATCATATAAGGACCCTTAAATATTAATTAATCACATTTTTAAGGATAAAACCTTATCCAAAAGAGAGTGGGTGAAGTACAAAGGTAGAGTGTTGACTTTACTTATTTCTATGAAACAAGCAACCACTTCCATAC
This sequence comes from Lactuca sativa, assembly GCF_002870075.4. Classification (NCBI taxonomy): domain Eukaryota; kingdom Viridiplantae; phylum Streptophyta; class Magnoliopsida; order Asterales; family Asteraceae; genus Lactuca; species Lactuca sativa. The sequence goes on along the minus strand of NC_056623.2, from coordinate 165,853,935 downwards.
CCACTCCATGTCACTATTCACCACCAGCCCATCCCTAGTCACTTCATAGGTCCTTTCTCACTATTTTCACGGACTGTTTTGGACAACTTAAACATTTTTGTTTGAAAAACTGTTTTAGGTGTAAGTAGTTCCAGTTCATAGCTTTGAAATGACTACTTGCACATCTCCATACGATTTTTCTACAATTTATGGTGATTTTTACAAAACTGCCTATCATTTCAAACACCAATCCGGACCAGTCTGTGATTATGGACTTTTTCACCCAAGTTGGAGGTCATTAAAAATCATGATAAAAATTATGAGTAAACTAGACACATTTTGGGAACTCTCAGAATTTACGGATTTAGTTTTCAACTTCGTATAATTTTTCTATGACTTTTCAAAAACAGTGTAGAAAGGTTGAAAATTTGTTAACAGCTTATAACTTTCATAACACTTTGTATTATGTTGAGCAAAGTGTATAACGATAAGTTCCAAATATTGAATGTGTTTCCTTGTTAGTTTATCATCATAAACTGAAATATAGTCATTCATGATAAGATTATTCATTCATTTAGAACACGTATATTAAGCTATAATGAGCATAGTTTATGGGTTCATATCATTAAAGCATTCATAAAAGAATTCTTATACATTACAAACGTTTTGGATAAACTATAATAGGTATAGTTTATGTATCAATTACTTCTCAAACTTATTTACCAAAGGTTTTCAGTTTAGTTCACGTAAATCTGTTAATGAATAAATTTGTGAGTCATTCCCTTCGGGTTACTTCCAAAGTAACAAAGTCGAAAAGTCCTGTAAATTGTAACCAGAGTCTCTTGTAGGGAGAACGTGATAGTTGTGTATAGATCTATATTGGGTTTGACAAACCCACACTAGAGCTGCTCACTGAAATTACTTTAAGTATGGAAAAATACTTGTACGCCTTCATATCAAAAAGGGTTTTATGTCAATTTAAAATCACTTTTTACATCAACAATTACATACTTTATTGTATACTTTTGGTCTTGGTATTTAAGACTACACATCATTCATTACGGAATTTTTTTCACATCAGAAAGGGTTTTATGCCAATTTAAAACCACTTTTATGTTTTTAAGTATGAAAAATATTTGTTCATTTTCGGTCCTGGTATTTAGGACTACATAACTTTTGTAAGGAAAATATTGGATTTTCTTGGTAACATACATCTCTTTACAAAGATCGATTTTCAAACTCTTACTACCAAAAGCTTATGAACTCACCAACCTTTGTGTTGACACTTTTCAAAACTACTTTTATCCTCAGGAATTCAGTGAAACAGGAAATCAACCACGTTTTGAGGATGGGACGATAAGTCGTCGAACAGTTCACTTTGTATCATAATGTAATTGATTTGAATAATGTAAACATATACTTTGGTGTAAGTTTTTCAATTATATTTATGATGGTTGTATTTACTTTGAGCACTATTATACTCGTTGTTGTGATACTCCACATGAAGTCCTCTGTCATACCCCCAAACCTGAACGGCGGAAACGTTCGGGGGCGGATGACTTTCATGTGGTAACGTAACAAATGAATACATAGTAAAGAAAGCAATACAACCATCATATATATAATTAAAATTTTACATTTGTCAAAAGTTACATGTTCAAACCAATTACAATATGATGTCAAAATATGAGATTAAACTGGCGCCGCAGCATCTCTTCTTCAAAAGCATATTAGTACCTGAAATTACTGAATCCCTGGGACATACAAGTAATTTTGAAAGAGTAGATCAGCATTTAAGCTGGTGAATTTCATAAGTATTTAAGTGACAATGTTTGAATGAAATGAAATGTTTTATCTTTGTTTGTTTGTGTTTAGAAAATCCTATATTTTCTACTAGTATAAAAGTAGCCTTCACTCAAGACCAATGTTTGTTTCCAAAATGTATGTAAATGTAGAATAACCAATGAGTTTGAAAAACCTTGTAAATCAATGCATTTTTAATACCCCTTGTGAGTTTTGTAACCATACTATTGACTCTGAATGCCTATACACAACGTTCTTCAGGCGTTGGAATGTTATGACGTTTGTCACCCCCAAACGGTGGACTGCAGCTAACAGTCAGGGCGCGGGTTGTCAAGCCCGTATAGATCTATACACAAACACCATGCTCCCCCTCCAAGGGATTCTGGTATATAATACAGGACTTGAAATGTGTACTCGAACGTACATGAAGTTAGTGTCTCACAAACCCGTGGTATAAAAACAGATCTACTTGTTAAAATGTTACGTTTGTTCTTGTATACGAAAGTAAACTTCTTGAAATATATGTTTCTAGTACATAAGAGTTAGAAATCTGTTCGTAAAACCATACCTTTTATAGTTTCCAAAAAGCGTGTCTTGTTTATTTAGAAATATTGAGAAAAGGAATCACTTGTTTATGAAAGTATAGATTTTCGGTGTAGAGTCCAGGATAGACAAGAAAAATCTAAGAACAGTTTAGTTTATACATGCATTACAACAACATTATATTTTAAAAGGTAAAATGCTATTGTGACATATGTTATATATATATATATATATATATATATATATATATATATATATATATATATATATATATATATATATATATATATATATAAAAGTTCCTTTAAATGTTTATAAATCGCATGTGATTTGAATATATAACAGTATATGAAAGAGTTTCTTTATGTAACACACGATAATACTCGTGTGTTTTGCTTGTAATCCCCCCCCCCCTTGAAAGCATATAAAAGTATTTAGAATAATTAAAAAGGTTGATTAAGGGGTATGAAACTCACTTGAAAGTTTGAATATAGCGAGATGGAAAACCGGCAGAGTTTCGTCTCGGGAAACGGATTTTTCTCGGGATTCTCGAGAATCTCGGGAGTAAAATTGACCTTCAGGACTTGAGCCAAAAAGACTAGAGCTTCGGGTTTGAACGGACACGGAAAACGAGGCAAATTTGAGAGAGAGAGAAGAGAAATGAACCCTTTCTTTGGAAACCCTCGCATCCTATTTATAGTAAGGTTGGTCTGCCTCGGTACGCGGGGCGTATGCTCGTACGCAGCGCGTACGCGTACGTCATGCATGACCGAAGCCTCGACTGCCTCGGTTCGGATGGGACGGGTTGCTGGGTACGCGGGTCGGATGGGACGTCGGGTCGGATGGGACGTCGGGTCGGACGGGTCGGGGCTTCGGACGGGTCGGTTTCCTTCGGATAGCGCGACGTGGACGATCAAAGGCCAATCCTCTCAGTTACGCGGGGCGTACAGGAGTACGCAACGCGTACTTCGGAGGAGGATGCTGACTCTCCTTCGGATAATATCCGAATTTTGAATTAAATAAATAATTAATTTATTTAATAAACTTCAAAAATCCATATCTTCTTCATACGAACTCCGTTTTCGATGGTCTTTATATCCTTGCGTAGGTGAGACTACGCTCTACAACTTTCGTTTAGACTCCGTCGGCAAATTCCGAAATTATTTTTTTATTATTTTTTAAAAATCCATCGTGTTTAAGGAATTTCTTAGAAAATTCATAACTTCTTTATCTGATGTCGGTTTTTGCCAGACTTTTTACCGCTGGAATACCATTGTCGAGACCTTCGATTCTCGTTTAGGTCATTCCGGCCAAAAGTCGCTCGATTTCCGATTCGATTTTTTAGCTGTCTGTTGCTAAGCCGAACTTGAAAAATTTATAACTTCGCTATGTGAAGTCGGATTTGAACGTTCTTTTCACGTACGAACATGGTTCAAAGACATTTAATCATAGAAGGAAATTAAGTAGAACTTATTTATACATGTTATTATGAAAGTAACTTTTTATTATTCAGAAGTGGTTACAATACTTGACCCATTTTGGTCGTTACAAAGAGTTGAAATATCGGGTTGTCACATCATCCCCCCGTTAGAGAGAATTTCGTCCCGAAATTTAAAGTAGTAAAGATACTAGTGAACATGAAAGAGATGAGGGTACTTTTGTTTCATCTGATCTTCGCGTTCCTATGTGAATTCGGGTCCCCGCTTGGCGTTCCAGCGAACCTTCACGATGGGTATGCGACTTTGTTTTGTTTGTTTGACCTCTCGGTCCATGATTTCTACTGGTTCTTCCACAAAGTTGAGGCTCTCGTTGATCTCGATCTCGTCGAGTGGAATAACAAGAGTCTCGTTGGACAGACACTTTTTCAAGTTTGAGACGTGGAAGGTTGGATGGATGTTACTAAGTTCGCGAGGTAGGTTAAGCTTGTAAGCCACAGGGCCGATTCTGGCAAGAATCTCGAAAGGCCCTATGTATCTTGGATTCAGTTTCCCACGCTTTCCAAATCGTATTAAACCCTTCCATGGTGAGACCTTTAACAAGACGTGGTCTCCTACCTGGAATTCCAAAGGTTTTCTCCTTTGGTCAGCGTAGCTTTTCTGTCGGTCTCTTGAGGCTTTCAATCGTTCACGAATTTGAACGATCTTTTCTGTTGTTTCACGTATGATCTCCGGACCTGTGAGAGTGCTTTCCGGAACTCTTCCTCTAGCTAACTGGGTATCGCCAACTTCAGTCCAGCACAGAGGGGATCTGCACTTTCGACCATAGAGGGCTTCAAACGGAGCAGCCTTTATGCTTGTATGATAACTATTGTTGTATGAAAATTCGACAAGGGGTAAATGAATATCCCATGCTTTTCCAAAGTCAATCACGCAGGCTCTCAGCATGTCTTCTAAAGTTTGTATTGTTCTCTCACTTTGTCCGTCTGTCTGTGGGTGGTAGGCTGTACTCATGTCTAGCCTAGTTCCCAGGGAACTTTGTAGTGACTGCCAGAATCTTGAAGTGAATCTACTATCTCGATCGGAGATAATGGATATCGGAACACCATGCAGTCACACTACTTCCCTTAAGTAAGTTCTTGTAAGCTTCTCCATTTTGTCAGTCTCTTTGATGGGTAGGAAATGTGCGGATTTGGTCAATCTGTCGACAATGACCCATATGGTATCGAGTCCACCTGTCGTCTTGGGTAACTTGGTTATGAAGTCCATAGTAATCCGCTCCCATTTCCATTATGGTATCTCTGGTTGTTGTAGTAGTCCTGACGGTTTCTGATACTCGACCTTAACCTTAGCGCAAGTAAGACATTTACTCACGAAGGTAGCAATTTCTGCTTTCATGTTAGGCCACCAGTATAGTTTCTTAAGATCCAGATACATTTTATCTGAACCCGGGTGAACGGAATATCTTGAATTGTGAGCCTCGGTAATGACTACGTTTCTGAAACCACCATGATTTGGGGTCTAGATTCGGTCCATGAGATAGTAGGCTCCGCCACCCTTGACTTCTAAATTTTTCTCCATTCCTCGCAGGGATTCACCCGCCACATTTTCAGGTTGCAAAGCTTCCATTTGTGCTTCCTTAATTTGTGTGGATAGGTGGGAATGGATAGTCATGGTCAGAGATTTGACCCTCCGACCAGTGTATTCCTTTCGACTGAGGGCGTCGGCTACTACGTTGGCCTTGCCAGGATGATAACGGATTTCGCATTCGTAGTCATTCAGTAACTCAACCCATCGTCGTTGTCGCATGTTGAGTTCCTTCTGATCGAAAATGTGTTGAAGGCTCTTGTGATCGGTGAATATAGTACTCTTTGTTCCGTATAAGTAGTGCCTCCAGATCTTCAGAGCAAACACCACTGCTCCTAACTCGAGGTCGTGTGTCGTATAGTTCACTTCGTGTGTCTTAAGCTGTCGGGAGGCATAAGCGATAACCTTCCCTCTCTGCATAAGAACACAACCAAGTCCTTGATTTGAAGCATCGCAATACACTACGAAGTCTTCTATCCCTTCGGGGAGGGATAGTATCGGTGCGGTGCACAAGGCCTGTTTTAGTGTCTGGAATGCCTTCTCTTGTTTCGCTTCCCAGTCAAAGGCCACTCCTTTCTGGGTTAATGAAGTAAGAGGTTTCGCAATGCTCGAAAAGTTCTTTATGAATCTGCGATAGTAGCCAGCTAGACCTAGAAATTGACGAATTTCTGTAGGTGTCTTTGGTGCCGACCAGTTCTCAATAGCCTTAATTTTGGAGGGGTCCACGTGTATACCTTTCTCGCTAACAACGTGACCTAAAAATTCGACTCTTCGAATCCAAAATTTGCATTTAGAGAACTTCGCATAGAGTTTCTCCGTTCGCAGTGTTTCTAGGACTTTTCGTAGGTGTTGACTATGCTCTTCCTCACTTCGAGAGTAGATAAGTATATCATCGATAAAGACGATGACGAACTGATCCAAGTAAGGGCGGCATACCCTATTCATTAGGTCCATAAATACTGCTGGTGCATTGGTTAATCCGAACGGCATCACCACGAATTCGTAGTGTCCATAACGAGTTCGGAAGGCTGTCTTTGGAATGTCCCCCTCTAGAACTCGTAATTGGTGATATCCGGATCGCAGGTCTATTTTGGAGAAGTAGTTCGCCCCTTGAAGTTGATCGAATAGGTCGTCGATACGGGGTAGAGGATAGCGGTTCTTGACAGTAAGTTTGTTCAGCTCTCTGTAGTCGATGCACATACGGAACGATCCGTCTTTCTTCTTTACAAACAAGACCGGTGCTCCCCAAGGTGAGAAACTTGGTCTTATGAATCCTTTGTGAAGGAGTTCATTAAGTTGACTGGAAAGTTCCTGCATCTCTGCTAGTGCAAGACGATAAGGCGACTTCGCTACTGGGGTAGCTCCTGGAATTAAGTCGATTCTGAACTCGACTTGGCGTTGCGGTGGTAATCCTGGTAGTTCTTCTGGAAAGATATCGGGAAAGTCGCGTACTACCGAGATGCTCTTGATGTCCTTCAGTTCTTGACTTGTATCGACGATGTGCGCTAGGAATGCTCGACAATCCTTCCGCAAGCACTTTCGAGCTTGGATGCACGAAATGATGCGAAGGTTTGTACTAGATTTGTCGCTGTAGACAACTAATGTTTCGTTGTTAGGGAGGTTAAGACGGACTGCTTTCTCAAAGCACATGATGTCGGCGCGAAGAAGACTCAACCAATCCATGCCGACGATGACGTCGAAAATTTTAACTTGAACCGGCATGAGATTGATTGGGAAAGAATGGCCGTCTAATGTTAACGTACAGCCCATGTATATGCAATTTGTGTTTTTGGTTTTTCCATTGGCCATCTCTACAGTGAATGATTTTTCTAACTTGCTAGGTTTAGGTTTAAGTAAATGAATAAAGTTTTGACTCACGAAGCTTCTCTCCGCTCCACTATCGAATAATATGCATGCGTATGATTATTGAGAAGGAACGTACCAGCAACTATAGTTGGGTCAGCTACAGCTTCGTCGTGGCCTATTGCCAAAACTCGTCCCACACCTCCGGTGCCTGCTGCCTTAGGACAGTTTCTCTTGTAGTGGCCCACCTCGCCACAACTGTAGCAAGCCTGCCCTACACCCGCACCGAGAATTTGAGTGATCGGCTTTGCGGGTTCCTTGCAGAAACAGGCTGTGTGTCCTTTCCTGTTGCAGTTGGCGCACTGCATATCTCGACAAGGTCCATGGTGGTGGTAATTGCATTTGGTGCATTTTGGGAGGTTACCTATATAAGGCTTTGTTGGGTAGGTATTTGTAGGGGCTGTAGCAGGTACAGTGGCAGCATTTACTGACACCAGTTGTTTCTTTGCGGATTCTTGGGAAGACCCACCCTTCCCTTTAATCCACGCTCTCTTCCTGCCATTGTTGTTGTTGTTGCTGTTGTTGTTTCCTTTCTGTGGTGCTGGTGCAGAAGTGGTTGAGTTCTGATGACCTCCGTAGTCGATCAGAGATTGTGCCAGTTCCTTAGCACTTTCAAAGGTGTTAGGTTTAGAAGCTAACAAGCTTGATCGCATTTGGGGCGTCAGTCCCCAGATGTACCTTTCTATCTTCTTGCTCTCGGGAGCAATCATATCTGGACAAAGGATTGCCAGTTCGTAGAATCTGTTGGTATAAGTAGCGATGTCGGTACCCACCATTCCGAGAGTCCATAGCTCGTGTTCAAGCTTTTGAATCCCTCCCCGTGGGCAGTATTCTCTCATCATCATGGCCTTCAAGCTCTCCCAACTTATGGAGTTTGCCACGATTAGGGTAAGTACTTTAACGTGGCCATTCCACCAAGTTAAAGCTCTATCGAGAAGGGTGAAAGTTGCAAATTTGACCTTGGTGTGCTCGGGGCAGGAGCATATTTCAAAGACTGCCTCCGTCCTTTCAATCCACTGCCTCAAGGCCATCACACCACCAGTACCATAAAACATTCGGGGCTTGGCATTAGTGAAGTCATTATAGGTGCATTCTCGAGGTGGTCCATGACTCTCGCCATGGTTGGATAGGTGTGTGCCAGATCCCGAGCCATTAGTACTCGAGTTATTGATCTGTGACATGGCAGCTGCTACCACTGCGGTGACTGCTGCTTGAAACATAATAGCATCAAATTAGGGTGGTGGAGGTGGTGGTGGTATAGGTGCTTCCTCACCGTTGTTTCGCCTCGGATTCCTACGCGGAGGCATCCTTCAACTATAGATTGAAAAGACAAGGATAAGAATTTCATAGAATGGAAAAATGTATGTGTCTCATGAACTAAATCGCTATAGATCAACAACAGATGATAGTATGAGTCTTAAAATAGAAGAATGAAAGTTATTTGTAAGACTGAAGGTATGAAACAAGTAATTGGGTTCACTTATATTAATATAAAAGTTAACATAGTAGTAATAGTGCCACTTATATTAATATAAAAGTTGTTACAACGATCATGAAAATTTGACCCCTATAAGGGTCTCCGATTACAAAGTTCGAGAAATTTAAAGACTTTTAGCCAAGGTCCTAAGCTATAACAAAATTTGAGTCCTAGACAAGCACTACTTGCGTCGAAGGTTGCGCTTGGAGCTTGACTCCGTATCTGATTGCTTTGACTCCATTAGACGCCTATCGAAAGCGGCTTGTTGTTCCCTTAGTTCGGCGAGGGCTGCAATCATTTGCGCTTGAAACGCTTCAGCTTGGAATTGGGCGTTGTCTTGCATCTTGTCCAGCCTACGGATGTCAGAAGTGTGAACCTGCACTTCCACGTTGATATCCCGGAGTCGACTAGCTTGTACTCCAGACTGATAGGACTGATTGGCTAACTTACCCACCATTACCGGGAGTGCTCGATCAGCCGAACCTCCGCCGCGGACATCATAGAAGTCCCGGCACATGCCGTAGGGAGGGCGTAGGTTTTGCTGTTGGCTCCAATGGTGGAGGTGACTTCCCCAGACGGGAGTCGGTCCTTGAAAGTTCCTTACAAAGACGGGAGGCTGAATGGGTGGTGGATCGATAACTTCCGGCTCTGAGTCGGTACCGGAGTCATCACCCACTTCTATGGGTTCCTCGTCCTCTTCGGGATCATCTTCGATCCATCCTCCGTTGCCTTGGTTGGGAAAGTAGGGGTCGCCAGGGTGGTGAAATCCAGCCATTTGACTGTACGAGAAATAGGGTTATAAGAATTGGGTAAAGTCGGAACATGTAAAACATGTAAGTTAAACTAGTTTAGATAGCAAATACTCCTATAGTATTTAAATTCTTGTGTTTGATTCTTGTAATGGTTTGGTAAGTTTTGACTTGTTGCTTACTACGATCATTCCTCGATATACGTTGGTCCAATCTTGGGCAAATATAGTTGATCACGCTATATTTGTCCAAAATCTGATTACATATATCGAGTCGCAATCGTAGTGTCAACTTGTCTAAATACTTGTATAGTTGTATAACATGAAAATAGTTTGTGGTATGAATGTAATTGTACTTAGATGAACTATCAATTTAAGTTGAACGAAATGCTGCTTAAGTGTAAAAAGAAAATTTGTTTTGTCAGAGAGTATTAGTCCCTTAAGCATTTATAGTTTGTATATCTTATGTGGTTCGATATACTTAGTTCACTATAAACATTGCTCTGATACCAATCTGTCACACCCCCAAACCTGAACGGCGGAAACGTTCGGGGGCGGATGACTTCATGTGGTAATGTAACAAATGAATACATAGTAAAGAAAGCAATACAACCATCATATATATAATTGAAAGTTTACATTTGTCAAAAGTTACATGTTCAAAACCTATTACAATATGATGTCAAAATATGAGATTAAACTGGCGCCGCAGCATCTCTTCTTCAAAAGCATAATACTACCTGAAATTACTGAATCCCTGGGACATACAAGTAATTTTGAAAGAGTAGATCAACATTTAAGCTGGTGAATTTCATAAGTATTTAAGTGACAATGTTTGAATGAAATGAAATGTTTTATCTTTGTTTGTTTGTGTTTAGAAAATCCTATATTTTCTATTAGTATAAAAGTAGCCTTCACTCAAGACCAATGTTTGTTTCCAAAATGTATGTAAATGTAGAATAACCAATGAGTTTGAAAAACCTTGTAAATCAATGCATTTTTAATACCCCTTGTGAGTTTTATAACCATACTATTGACTCTGAATGCCTATACACAACGTTCTTCAGGCGTTGGAATGTTATGACGTTTGTCACCCCCAAACGGTGGACTGCAGCTAACAGTCAGGGCGCGGGTTGTCAAGCCCGTATAGATCTATACACAAACACCATGCTCCCCCTCCAAGGGATTCTGGTATATAATACAGGACTTGAAATGTGTACTCGAACGTACATGAAGTTAGTGTCTCACAAACCCGTGGTATAAAAACAGATCTACTTGTTAAAATGTTACGTTTGTTCTTGTATACGAAAGTAAACTTCTTGAAATATATGTTTCTAGTACATAAGAGTTAGAAATCTGTTCGTAAAACCATACCTTTTATAGTTTCCAAAAAACGTGTCTTGTTTGTTTAGAAATATTGAGAAAAGGAATCACTTGTTTATGAAAGTATAGATTTTCGGTGTAGAGTCCAGGATAGACAAGAAAAATCTAAGAACAGTTTAGTTTATACATGCATTACAACAACATTATATTTTAAAAGGTAAAATGCTATTGTGACATATGTTATATATATATAAAAGTTCCTTTAAATGTTTATAAATCGCATGTGATTTGAATATATAACAGTATATGAAAGAGTTTCTTTATGTAACACACGATAATACTCGTGTGTTTTACTTGTAGTCCCCCCCTTGAAAGCATATAAAAGTATTTAGAATAATTAAAAAGGTTGATTAAGGGGTATGAAACTCACTTGAAAGTTTGAAGATAGCGAGATGGAAAACTGGCAGAGTTTCGTCTCGGGAAACAGATTTTCCTCGGGATTCTCGGGAATCTCGGGAGTAAAATTGACCTTCGGGACTTGAGCCAAAAAGACCAGAGCTTCGGGTTTGAACGGACACGGAAAACGAGGCAAATTTGAGAGAGAGAGAAGAGAAATGAACCATTTCTTTGGAAACCCTCGCATCCTATTTATAGTAAGGCTGGTCTGCCTCGGTACGCGGGGCGTACGCTCGTACGCAGCGCGTACGCGTACGTCATGCATGACCAAAGCCTCGACTGCCTCGGTTCGGATGGGACGGGTTGCTGGGTACGCGGGTCGGATGGGACGTCGGGTCGGATGGGACGTCAGGTCGGACGGGTCGAGGCTTCGGACGGGTCGGTTTCCTTCGGATAGCGCGACGTGGACGATCAGAGGCCAATCCTCTCGGTTACGCGGGGCGTACAGGAGTACGCAGCGCGTACTTCGGAGCAGGATGCTGACTCCCCTTCGGATAATATCCGAATTTTGAATTAAATAAATAATTAATTTATTTAATAAACTTCAAAAATCCATATCTTCTTCATACGAACTCCGTTTTCGATGGTCTTTATATCCTCGCGTAGGTGAGACTACGCTCTACAACTTTCGTTTAGACTCCGTCGGCAAATTCCAAAATTATTTTTTTATTATTTATTAAAAATCCATCGTGTTTAAGGAATTTCTTAGAAAATTCATAACTTCTTTATCTGATGTCGGTTTTTGCCAGACTTTTTACCGCTGGAATACCATTGTCGAGACCTTCGATTCTCGTTTAGGTCATTCCGGCCAAAAGTCGCTCGATTTCCGATTCGAGTTTTTAGCTGTTTGTTGCTAAGCCGAACTTGGAAAATTTATAACTTTGCTATGTGAAGTCGGATTTGGGCGTTCTTTTCACGTACGAACATGGTTCAAAGACATTTAATCATAGAAGGAAATTAAGTAGAACTTATTTATACATGTTATTATGAAAGTAACTTTTTATTATTCAGAAGTGGTTACAATACTTGACCCATTTTGGTCGTTACAAAGAGTTGAAATATCGGGTTGTCACATCCTCCACCCCCGGACGTTTCCGCCATCCTTCGTTTGGGGGTGTGACACTCTCCGATTCATGAAAATGATAGTGAGGAAACACTTTCACTATGTAGATTTTACGTAGACATCAATTGTGTTATTTGCATTTTCAAAAGTCGTTAGTGGAGCGCGTGTGGTTAACCGGCACATTAACATGGACTTATGAGAAATGGCAAATGCCTAAGCAATTGAGACTATGATTACGGCATCCCTTTTCATAGTTCTGAAAATTGTTTAGACACACATGTGAGCTATCTAAGAAAGGGTGTATGAATCTAAATTTTAGAAGTCCAACAGATTTCTGGAAATATGTCAGAGCTAGTGGGAGCATAAGTGTTATGCTGATAATCATCATGTTAGTGGGAGCATGATTATTACGTTTAGTGTTGCAAGTTAGCAATGTTAATTATAGAAAACAAAGTTTCAACTCATGAAGTTGCAGGGGTTGAAAAAGTTTTTTTGCTATAATTAAGGGAGAGTAAATTATACTTCATTTCAATTCTAAAGCTTAGATTGAGATTTTAATCATCTTTACTCAAGAATATATATGTGAATTTTATGTTGGAATGGTTCAAACTTGAAAAATTCTATATATATTGCGTTTTCAAAATTCGATTATGATTACGGCATCCCTCTTCGTAGTTAAATTTTGAAAACATGGCAAATAAAAAATATTGTAGCAAAAGACTGGTCTAGTATCATGTCTTTATGTCAAACATCATGAATCGTGTCCCATATGCTTCGGATATAGGATCGATTGCATGTGCTATAATATTCATCTTTTCTAAAATTTCCTAATGCTTAAGGCATTGAGAAGGGAAGAGTCTAGAACTGGATATGACTAAAGTGATTAAGCAGTTGTCGAGGACAAATCTGAGGTTCGCCAAAGATTGGTTGCTCAGGGAAAGTTGGAAGTATGATGTAAGTTGTGGGAAAGGACCATATTGACATATTCTGAAAAGAAGTAACTCTTGTTCGGAAGTGATAGTCAAAATGGGACTATGGAAATGTCTCCATAGGTGGAAGTTATTCAATCTATGTAAGATTAGAAAACCTTAATGCAAGAAGGATGTTCAAAGCAATGTACTTTGAATATGAGACTTCCGTTCCATAGAAGTTGACCTTGTTTGGAATACTCTATAATGACTGGTGACAAGGTTTGGTGACTTTGTGCATAATCATTACAAGAGGAACATTGCATAAAAGTTTAAAATCTAACAGTTTTTTTTGTAAAAGATAGGAATCGGGGATTCTCACATTTAGAATAAGGATTTGGGATTGTGAAATGAGTATCATTGGAATCATGTTCAATTGATCTACATCACAATGTAAGGATCATAGACAAACATAGTGTGCATACTTGGAGTATGGCATAACTATTGTTTAGAAAAACAAAGTGTACATGCCAGGAGCATGGGACGACTGTTGTTTTTATTCAAGTCTTAAGTTGATTCTTTGAAACATTATACAATGAATAATGTGTAATCAACATGGTGATAAATAAAAGGTGGTTCTATTTATATTCAAAAGGGTTCTGAGACCATATTGGATTCGATTATTATTGTGTTTCACTTTGCATGTTTTGACTTCCAAAATAGCTAGGTTATTCTTTCCGAATGACTGAGTTATTTAAACACTCCACAGTCGTTCATATGTTGGAAGTAGGTATGAATCAAGACTGTCATGAATCGAGTTTGTAGATGGCTAAATGGGTTTAGTCATAGCAATGGTTGCTACAACATTCATGAGTGCTCGTAAGTTATGAGTATTGGAATAAACCCACGCTCACTTGTATCACTTCATGGAATTTATCTCGAGTGATCGTGAGACGGTAATATCATATAAATCTTCAAACCTAGAGATATGAGTTGTTACCTATGACTTGCTTGTGCATTGATTGCACGTAAACGCATCAGTAACTTGATGTTATAAAACGTGCCTTTGTGTACAATTCAACAAGTAGTAGAACAAGCATATGAGTCGAAGTTTATCTGTTCCGTCTAGAAATAGAAGCGATATCTGGGCCCCTCGATGATTTTGTTGTGACCTATGTACCGGCCGGTCAGAACTAAATTGATGTGTCGATTAATTTCTTTGTCAAACAAATCGGAAATTGGGAAACAAACTGCTGGACAATAAGTACGACGTTGTTCCATGTAGTTGTCCGGCTGATATCATGAGAACAGAGGATTATAGGATCACTTATCTAAAAAATGGCGCTTCATAGTTCAACATAGTTTTCGAGAGCTACGATTGCTGGTTGGTTCCTGAAGTAACATACACAAATATAGTTATTAGACTTATCCAAGTGGGAGTTTGTTGGATAAGGTGTCTAAGTCCATAACTTGTTTGGTATATACTTGACCCGACCCGGCATGGTCCATTTGGGTTGCATTTCATCCAAACTATTTATGGATAATTTTATGAGAGTTATACACATATGTTTATTAATATATTATAAGTTATAATATATTAATATGAAGTCATGTTATTTAATTAGTCTTAGTCATAAATTAATTATGAATTAATTTAGAGATTAAAAGGAAGACTAATTAAATTGTGGGCTATTGTTTTATATGGTGTGGGCTAACACTCATTAGTTAATGGGCTAGGCTTATATGGAAGTCCATGGATGATCCATGGAGCTTTTTACCCATGGATCCTTGGAAAAGGAAAGGTCATGGGTTATTAGGGTTTCACCCTAATCATGTACACTATATAAGCATGCTTATGTTGCATGAAATAGCCACTAGTGTCACTAGTGTGTGTGTGTTTGTGTGTGGCCGACCTTTTATGTGTGTATACACTCTCTCTCAAAGTTTTCCAAAAGTTTGTGGTGATTTGTGATTCCATTTGAGGCATTCACACTATTGGTGCTTGGCCCTCAAACTCCTTAGGATTCAAACTCATCATCAAAAGGTATGTAATCTCATCTAATTCTTTTATTTTTGAAAGTACCCCATGCCATGCTAGATAGGTTATGAACCTTGGAAAATTATTATTTTGCATGTATTTAGACAAACATAGATCCAAGGTTTATTAGGGTTGCATGCACACTTAGGAAGTGTTAGATTACTCAAAACCCAACAGTATTTAGTCCGATGAGCTTCGTTCATGACAACCTCCATGTAACCGTCGAACTTTGGGGTCCAGATACGGTTCATGAAATAATAAACTCCGTCTCCCTTGATCTCTAAGTTCCTTTCCGTTCCCCTCAAAGCTTCATCCATCATGTTCTCTGGTTTTATGGTTTCCAGTTGAGCCTCTCTAATTTGTGCAGACATATGGGAATGGATGGTCATTGTAAGTTCCTTCACTCTTCGACCTGAACACTCTTTCCGGCTGAGGGCGTCTGCTATCACTTTGGCCTTGCTAGGATGATGGCGTAGTTCACACTCATAATCACTAAGTAGCTCTACCCACCTCCGTTGCCTCATGTTCAACTCTTTCTGATCGAAAATGTGTTTTAGGCTCTTATGGTCGGTGAAGATAGTGCACTTGGTTCCATAGAGATAATGTCTCCAAATCTTTAATGCGAAGATCACTACTCCTAACTCTAGATCATGAGTTGTATAATTGAATTCGTGTGCTTTCAGCTGTGTCGAGGCATAAGCAATGACTTTTCCCCTCTGCATGAGCATACAACCTACACCCTAATTGGACGCATCGTGTTAGACAACAAAGTCCTCCGTCCCTTCTGGTAGAGACAGGATAGGTGCGCTACACAAGGAATGCTTCAATATTTGGAATGCAGTGTCTTGACTTTCTTCCCAACTAAAGGTTACACATTTATGAGTCAGGGTGGTTAGAGGCTTAGCAATGCTGGAGAATTTCTGGGTAAACCTACGATAGTAGCCAACAAGAGCCAAGAATTGATGGATTTCTATGGGCGTCTTCGATGCTGACCAATTCTCAATCGCCTAGATTTTGGATGGGTCATGTGTATTCCTTCTTCACTAACCACGTGACCGAGGAAAGGTAATTTTCTGACCTAGAATTTGCACTTAGAGAATTTTGCATACAGTTTCTCCGCCCTCAACGTTTATATCACTAGTCTCAAGTGCCGTCTATAATCCTCGTTACTCCGAGAATAAACAAGTATATCATCTATGAACACTATCACAAACTTGTCTAGGAAAGGGCGGCACACCCGATTCATCAGATCCATGAATACCACGGGTGCGTTGGTTAGACCAAAAGGCATAACCACAAACTCGTAGTGACCATAGCGAGTCTGAAATGCTATCTTAGGAACATCGCTCTCATGGACTCATAACTGATGGTACCTTGATCTCAGGTCTAACTTTGAGAAGTAGCCGGCTCCTTGGAATTGATCAAAGAGGTCGTCGATTCGGGGGAAGAGGGTAATAGTTTTGAAGGTAACCTTGTTTAGTTTGCGATAATCTATGCACATCCAAAATGATCCATCCTTCTTTTTCAAAAATAAGACCAGGGATCCCCAGGGTGAGGAACTTGGTCTAATGAATCCCTTGTTGAGTAGTTCATTGAGCTAGCTGGATAACTCTTGCATTTCTATCGGCGCTAGACGGTAAGGGGATTCGGCTACGGGGTAGCTCTGGGGATTTAGTTGATTCGGAACTCGACTTGGCCCTTGGGAGGGACTCTGGGAAGATCTTCGGGGATGAAATTAGGAAAGTTGCAGACTTCGAGGAGGCTCTCAAGGTCTTTAACTTCCTGTTTCTCATTAACAACATGGGCTAGGAATTCATGGTACTCCTTTCGCAGATATTTCTGGGCTTTGATGCATGAAATGATACGAAGATTTGAACTGAGTTTGTCACCATAAATAATAAGGGCTTCGCCAGGCGGCAGATTGAGGCAAATGGCTTTTTCATAACAAAGGATATCAACATAATTGGGGCTCAACCAACCCATGCCAATTATGACATCGAAGCTTTTTATGAAAACTGGCATAAGGTTGGTTGGAAAAGAATGGTCGTTTAGGGTAAGGGTACATGTGACAACCCGAAGTTCATCCCGTCGTCGTAACCCATTCTGTCGTTAAAAATTCTCCGTCTTAAATTATTTCCGTTTCGTTTCTAAATTAAGTCATTTTGAGTTTGTTTATGACTTAATAATTGTCCAAATGCATTAGAAACTCCACCATGTCCTAAAGCCCCGCTTATCAGCAGTATCGGGTAGAATTCCACCATGTCCTAAATCTTGAGCATATATAAAGTTGAGAGAGCCTCATTTGAAGCCTTTCCACTCTCTCTCTACTATCTCTCTCTACTTTCTCTCTCTAGAAATTGAAATCAAGCCAAAATCATCCAAAACAAGTTCCAAATCATCAAGGTAACTATCCTAGCTTCTAGTATAACACCTTTAGCCTTCAAATTCGTGAAAAATATGAGGAATAGGACCATAAACATGTGTTTACTGTCCTAGAACCTCCTTAGGCCGTGAACACATGTTATGGGGGGGGGGGGTGAGCCTTAAAACCCTTCCAAACCTCATTTGGAGCCTAGATATGACCTAAGGACTTGTTTGCAAGGACTTAGAACACCTTGATCTCTTCAATTAGGGCATGAACATGAGTTTACGGCCTAAGCATATGCCTGGACCGTAAACACCTATTCTTGGGGAGTAAACTCAATTTAAGGTGTTAGTTTTCCCCTAAACACCACCAACAAGCTTCCATGAGAGTTTAGAACCTTATAATCCTTCAAGAAACGCACCAACTCTTACACAAATGGGGCAAGCTTGAGTTTACGGTACAAGAACATTCTTAGACCGTAAACTCATCTTCTTAGACCTTAAACTCATTCTATGGGTGTTAAAGTGCCCTTAACACCTTGTATGGTCTAGAGCTTAGTATGCTTAACTTTCAACCACCAAAACTCATGAATCATGGACAAAGATGAGTTTAAGGTAGTAAACTCGTGTTTAAAGCAGTAAACTCGTGTTTAAGGTAGTAAAATCCTGTTTAAGGTAGTAAACTCATGTTTAAGGTAGTAAACTCGTGTTTAAGGTAGTAAACTCGTGTTTAAGGTAGTAAACTCGTGATTATGGTAGTACACTTCCGAAGAACATCTTCATAGGCTGTAAACTCATGGGGAATGGGTCATTAGGGTCGTAAACCCTCTTATGAGTTTAGTCTTGAGGAATAAAATCCATATCCAAGCCTTATACGTCCTTAGATGTCACCCGGGTCACTCCAAACACTTGTAATGAAGTGTTTTCGCGTCTTGGAGTGTATAATCATATCTAAATTGTAGTTCAAATCCTAATTAAATACAAATGTGTATCTTTTCATATTACATAGGAACCTCAGACGCGTTCAAGCCCCTAACTAACGTTTAACATCCAGTCAGGCACATTCTTTAATCGGTGAGTTCATACCCCTACCCTTTTTCAAATGTTTTTCAATGTTTTCAGGATGGAATACAAGCAAAAGTACAAGGAAATCTTGTACTCAAACTTATGATTTTATTTGATCTATTTCATATTTCATATGCTTTTAACACAGAAAACTGTACTAATCGATTGTTCAACTTGCAGAATAAACCATTATGTTAATTGTGAAACTCGTTTTAAAATGTTATATTTTATATTTCACAAATGAATTTCCATATAATTGTTGTTAAAAGCATAAATCTTAAAGCAGTAAAATGCTCTTGATATAACTCCCCATAGATACGAGAGTGAATGAATAATAACATTAAACCGAGAACTTTATCACTCCCCATAGATACGAGAGTGCAGGACTAATAACATTAAACTTAGAGCTTTTCCACTCCCCGTAGATACGAGAGTGAAGGGATAATAACACACAATGAGAAATAGAACGAATACGAATATGAATACGAATAAAAATACAAATACAAATACGAATACGAATACGAATACGAATACGAATACGAATACGAATACAAATACAAATACGAATACAAATAGGTATACGAATACGAATACGAATACAAATACGAATAGGAATAGGAATAGGTATACGAATACGAATACAAATGCACGCCTTTGGATGATGCCAAGATTTCGAATATACAGTTAGTGTACGCCTTGGGTGTCACCAGAGTTACAAATACGAATACGAAAGTACGCCTCTCGACATCGACTGAGTTTCGAAAACATACGCCTTAGGATGTCGACAGAGTTTCGAAGATACATGTAATGTACTCTTTTGGAAATCACCAGAACTTCGAAAATACTGTTAATGTACGTTTCTGAGTGTATCCAAATATTCGAAAATACAACTAAGTATAGTAGATAATCAACATGAGAATATAGGGTAACTAAGATATCAGAATACCTAACTAATATTATAAGTATGGTAGATACAAGTGCATCGAAATCCGAAACTAAGAACCAACCGCAACGTTTAGGAAAATATGGGATTTTCCTGGGATAACATAACAACTAGTAAACGAATGGTGTAATGAATGGAAAACTAAACTAATAGGAAAATATGGGATTTTCCTGGGATAGCATAACAATTCGTAAACAAATGGTGTAACGAATGGAAAACTAAAATAATAGGAAAATATGGGATTTTCCTGGGATAACATAAAAACATGTAAACGAATGGAAAACTAAACTAATAGGAAAATATGGGATTTTCCTGGGATAACATAACTACTCATAATCGAATTGGTAACAAATGATAACTAAACTGTTTTTATAAGAAAATATGGGATTTTCTTGGATAACAACTTTTCTGAAAACCAAAGGGAAACTCATTCTTTTAAAAACTAAACCGCTTATGAACTCACCAGCTTGATTCTGATTTTCAAACTGCTTGTATTCTCAGGTCAGCCTTAGACAGGTACACCGCCATCCTTTGGTGAAGACGAAGCGTTTGGAAGACTCATATTTGATTTTGTTCATATAATATATATATATATGTATAACACTTGTAACATTTTGATTTCAAACAAATGTAATAACTCTATGTAATGTATTGTTTTGTGTTTACTATGCTTACTATGTACATTGGTTGCGATATTCATGATGTCCTCCGCCTCGGAGCGTTTCCGCCTTAGGTTTCGGGGTGTGACAGATTGGTATCAAAGCCCTTGATTATAGTGAACTAGTATACCAAACCTTACATGGTATAAGACTATAAACACTAAGGGGCCTAAGTGCTCTGAACTAAAAGTATACCTTAAAATATAAGTATTTTCAAAAGTATACAAGTATACCTAACCGTCGAAAATCCGTAACTACAAGTAGAACGGAACATAAGTAAATGGGTGTTGTATGCTGCAGTTAAACCTGGGCAGCTATGTAGTCGTGTCTAGGATCAATATAGCCTGGCCAACTACATTCATTCGAGACACGACCAACATGTGCTTGGGAGTGACTGTGGTATGCGGCATGCCTATAACATACCCAATACTCAAACTACGAGTCGTCGCTGCAGCGAATCATGAAATACTATGGGAGTATTTCTTGAGTCAATCTGTTGTAGAAATCCTCATTCAAGCATTGTTCCTAGATCATTCCTTTAGCGATAGTTTATCTGCTTTGAAAACTCTTTCCTGCTTTATCACTTAATGGAATTCTGTATCTGTCGTAATGAGATATCCCTTGTATCATACCTCTTGGTTCAATTCAGAGGACTTATGATCCTCTCTTTCCTGGCTATTCTAGATCAAGATGCCTCCTACGAAAAGACCCATCTCAAAGAACAACAACAACCCTCCGCCACCACCACCTCCTCCTCAATTTGATCCTGTCGCGTTCCAGGCAGCTGTTGTTGCCGCAGTGGCAGCCACCTTGTCTCACATAAACCCTGGTGGTTCAGGAGGTGGTCCCCAGCCCCAAAACCAGGAAGGTAGCCAGGGACACCGGAAGGAGTGTTCCTATAAGGACTTTATGAACGCGAAGCCCACATTCTTCGATGGCACAGGGGTTCTCATTGCTCTAACTCGGTGGTTAGAGAAAGTCGAATCTATCTTCGAGATCTGTGCCTGTTTAGAATCTGACAAGGTGAAATTCGCCGCCTGCACATTCACCGATAAAGCTCTAACTTGGTGGAGCGGCCGAGTCAAATCCTTAACTTTACCTGTAGAAAATGCTATGGGTTGGAAAGTTATGAAGGAACATCTATTCGCAGAATACTGCCCTCAGGGTGAAATTCAGAAGTTGGAGCATGAACTCTGGAACTTGAAAATGAAAGGTTCTGATATCGCCGCCTACACATCCAGATTTGATGATTTGGCACTTCTCTGTCCGGGAATGGTTACCCCGGAGAGTAAAAAGATTAAGAGTGTCATCTGGGGATTGACACAACCGACAAAAGGGAATGTTTTAGCTGCAAAACTGGATACTTATGATAGCGCCAAATGCCTAGCGCAAAGCTTGATCGACCATAGTGATGACGCAGAGGAAGCGGCCACCACTCCTGAGCCGACAGAGAAGAGTAGTGAGAAAAGAAAGTTTTGGAAGAAGAAGAAGAAGAGCTAGTCTTCCCCGAAGTCCTCGAAGAAACAACAGATAGTGGTAGTCCATGCTGCCACTACCCCTGCTATTGTTTCGGTTATAAATTCCTTAGCCCAACGACCTATCACCTGATACGTCGATATCCTCCCGTGGTGCAATAGGTGCAGTTACCACCATCATATCCCTGGACCTTGTCGCGCAAAGTTTTGTATGAACTGTGGCCAAGAGGGTCACCTCGCGCGAAGCTGCAGAGCACCAACCCAATCAACTAGTCAAGCTTCTGGAGCGGGTATCGGTCAGTCCTGCTACAGTTGTGGAGCGGGTATCGGTCAGTCCTGCTACATTTTGAGTTTGTTTATGACTTAATAATTGGCCAAATGCATTAGAAACTCGTGAAAATGCCCCAAGTTATTATTTAGAAAAATAATAATTTATTTCGTCAAGTTATAAAAATAATTAAATCGGGTACGACTAAAAGCCCCGCTTATCAGCAGTATCGGGTAGAATTCCACCGTGTCCTAAATCGTGAGCATATATAAAGTTAAGAGAGCCTCATTTGAAGCCTTTCCACTCTCTCTCTACTCTTTCTCTACTTTCTCTCTCTAGAAATTGAAATCAAGCCAAAATCATCCAAAACAAGCTCCAAATCGTCAAGGTAACTATCCTAGCTTCTAGTATAACACCTTTGGCCTTCAAATTCGTGAAAAATATGAGGAATAGGACCATAAACATGTGTTTATGGTCCTAGAACCTCCTTAGGCCGTGAACACATGTTAGGGGGGGGGGGTGAGCCTTAAAACCCTTCCAAACCTCATTTGGAGCCTAGATATGACCTAAGGACTTGTTTGCATGGACTTAGAACACCTTGATCTCTTCAATTAGGGCATGAACATGAGTTTACGACCTAAGCATATGCCTGGACCGTAAACACCTATTCTTGGGGAGTAAACTCAATTTAAGGTGTTAGTTTTCCCCTAAACACCACCAACAAGCTTCCATGAGAGTTTAGAACCTTATAATCCTTCAAGAAATGCACCAACTCTTACACAAATGGGGCAAGCTTGAGTTTACGGTACAAGAACATTCTTAGACCGTAAACTCATCTTCTTAGACCTTAAACTCATTCTATGGGTGTTAAAGTGCCCTTAACACCTTGTATGGTTTAGAAATGGGTCTAGAGCTTAGTATGCTTAACTTTAAACCACCAAAACTCATGAATCATGGACAAACATGAGTTTAAGGTAGTAAACTCGTATTTAAGGTAGTAAACTCGTGATTAAGGTAGTAAACTTCAGAAGAACATCTTCATAGGCCGTAAACTCATGGGGAATGGGTCATTAGGGCCATAAACCGTCTTATGAGTTTACTTATGAGGAGTAAACTCCATATCCAAGCCTTATACGTCCTTAGATGTCACCCGGGTCACTCCAAACACTTGTAATGAGGTGTTTTCGCGTCTTGGAGTGTAGAATCATATCTAAATTGTAGTTCAAATCCTAATTAAATACAAATGTGTATCTTTTCATATTACATATGAACCTCAAGCGCGTTCAAGCCCCGAACGAACGTTTAACATCCAGTCAGGCACATTCTTCAATCGGTGAGTTCATACCCCTACCCTTTTTCAAATATTTTTCAATGTTTTCTTGGGGTGAATACAAGAAAAAGTACAAGGAAATGTTGTACTCAAACTTATGATTTTATTTGATCTATTTCATATTTCGTGTGCTTTTAACACAGAAAACTATACTAATCGATTGTTCAACTTGCAAAATAAACCGTTATGTTATTTGTGAAGCTCGTTTTAAAATGTTATATTTTATATTTCACAAATGAATTTCCATATAATTGTTGTTAAAGGCATAAATATTAAAGCATTAAAATGTTCTTGATATAACTCCCCATAGATACGAGAGTGAAGGAATAATAACATTAAACCAAGAACTTTATAACTCCCCATAGATACGAGAGTGCAGGACTAATAACATTAAACTTAGAACATTACCACTCCCCGTAGATACGAGAGTGAAGGGATAATAATACACAGTTAGAAACAGAATGAATACGAATATGAATACGAATAAGAATAAGAATACAAATACGAATACGAATTCGAATACGAATACGAATACGAACACGAATACGAATAGGTATACAAACATGAATACGAATACAAATACAAATAGGAATAGGCACACGAATACGAATATGAAAGCACGCCTTTAGATGACGCCAAGACCTCAAATATACAGTTAGTGTACGCCTTGGGTGTCACCAGAGTTACGAATAAGAATAGGAAAGTGCGCCTCTGGACATCGACTGAGTTTCGAAAACATACGCCTTAGGATGTCGACAGAGTTTCAAAGATACATCTAATGTACTCTTTTGGAAATCACCAGAACTTCGAAAATACTGTTAATGTACGTTTCTGAGTGTATCCAAATATTCGAAAATACAACTAAGTATAGTAGATAATCGACATGTGAATAGGGTAACTAAGATATCAGAATACCTAACTAATATTATAAGTATGGTAGATACTAGTGCATCGAAATCCGAAACTAAGAACCAACCGCAACGTTTAGGAAAATATGGGATTTTCCTGGGATAACATAACAACTAGTAAACGAATGGTGTAACGAATGGAAAACTAAACTAATAGGAAAATATGGGATTTTCCTGGGATAACAAAACAACTCTTGAACGAATGGTGTAACGAATAGAAAACTAAACTGATAGGAAAATATGGGATTTTCCTGGGATAACATAACAACTCGTAAACGAATGGTGTAACGAATGGAAAACTTAAACTAATAGGGAAATATGGGATTTTCCTGGGATAACATGACTACTCATAATCGAATTGGTAACAAATGATAACGAAACTGTTTTTATAAGAAAATATGGGATTTTCTTGGATAACAACTTTTCAGAAAACCAAAGAGAAACTCATTCTTTTGAAAACTAAAGCGCTTATGAACTCACCCGCTTTATGCTGATTTTCAAACTGCTTGTATTCTCAGGTCAGCCTTAGACAGGTACACCGCCATCCTTTGGAAAACACGAAGCGTTTGGAAGACTCATCTTTGCTTTTGTTCATATAATATATATATGTATGACACTTGTAACATTTTGATTTCAAACAAATGTAATAACTCTATGTAATGTATTGTTTTGTATTTACTATGCTTACTATGTACATTGGTTGCGATATTCATGACGTCCTCCGCCCCGGAACATTTCCGCCTTAGGTTTCGGGGTGTGACAGTACAGCCTATGAATATGTCGTTAGTGTTGTCTTTCTTTCCGTTAGCCATCTCGAAGGTGGATGTTTCGGTTAAAAGTTGGGATTTATGCTTGAGTAGATTTCTAAATGCATGACTAAGAGTGCTCCTCTGCACACCAAAATCAAAAAGAATGCATGCACAAGAGTTGTCGACGAGGGACGTACCCATAACTACGGTGGGATTGATGATTGCTTCCTCCTGGCCCATGGCTAGCACTCTCCCTGTGTTGTCAGCTGTTGCCTCTGGACAATTCCTCTTGTAATGCCCGGTGTCCCCTCATCCATAACAGGCTTGACCAACACCAGCCCCAGAAGCCTTATTGGTTGTTGGACTTGTGTCTTGTAGAAACGGGATGTGTGATGCTTTTTGCCATAGTTATTACACAACATCTTGCGACACTGCCCATGATGATGAAAGTTGCACTTATCACACTTTGGAAGAGTACCAACATATCTACTGGTAGGTGCTTGGGTTGTAGGAACAGCGGCAGGAGTAGTAGCAGCATGAACTGCCACTACTTGTTACCTTTTGGAGGGATCCTGTGGAGAATTGCCCTTAAGCTTGTTCTAATACTTTTTCTTCTCACCACTCTCTTTTGGTGGTTTCGGAGCGGCTTCCACAACTCCATGATCAATCCTGTGATCAATCAGGGTCTGCGCTAGACACTTTGCGCTATCAAACGTGAGTGGTTTTGCAGCCAAGACATTTCCTTGAGTTGGGGGTGTCATTCCCCAAATGTATCTCTCAATTTTCTTGATTTTTGGTGTGACCATCCTGGGACACGGAAGAGCCTGGTCGTAGAACCTAGCAGTGTATGCAGCAAAGTCAGAACCCTTCATTTTCAGGTTTTAGAGCTCGTGCTCCAAATTTTTCATCTTGCCCCTTGGGCAATACTCTGCAAGCAAAAGTTCTTTCAAACTCTCCCAACCCATGGCATTGGCTACCGACAGAGTCAAGGATTTGACTCGGCTATTCCACCAAGGCTGCACTCTATCGGTGAAGGTGCAGGCGGCAAACTTCACCTTGCTTTCCTCAGAGCACACACAAATCTTGAAAATTGATTCGATCTTCTCGAACCACCAGGTTAGGGCAATGAAACCTCCATTTCCGTTGAAGGATTTGGGTTTCACATTCATAAAGTATTTATAGGAACACTCCTTCTGGTGTCCCTGACCATAATCATAGTTATGGGGATGGGTAGCATTTCCTGATTTGCTAGAGCCGCCAATATTTATCTTTACCATTGCGGCATCCACAACGACCTAAACTGATGCCTGAAACATGGCAGGATCAAACTGAGGAAGTGGTGGCGGCAGATCTATCGGAGGGTTGTTGCTCTTTCTGTTGGGTCTCTTCCTGGGAGGCATCTTTCTCTAAAAGACCCAAGGGGAAAATGATAACAAGCCTTCTACATTTATCATGAATTGAATGTTTTCGGGCAAGATATATCTTAATCCTACAACGTTAACAGAGATCTACAAATAAGGTTTACTAACATAAACAAGGAATTTCAGGTCTTACATTTGTGAGAATTAGTACTACTTGTAATAATTATGTGCAGTGTTATAGAACTATAAAATACTCCTATAATATTTTAACTATGTGCTATATTAGTATAGGATTTTATGAGTTTTATACTTGTCGCGACACCACAGTCACTCCCAAACACATGTTGGTCATATATCAGACAAATATAGTTGATCAAGTTATATTGGTCCCACATATGACTACATAACTATTCAGCTTTAACCGCAGTGTCCAACATCTAAATACTTTTGTTTTGTTCTACTTGTGATACTGTTTCTGGTATGTATGTATACTCGTATACTTCTTGTAAAATACTTATATTTTAGAAGCATACTTTTAGTTTCAGAGCACTTCGGCCCCTTTAGTTTTTATAGTTGTATACCATGTAAGGTTCGGTATACTTGGCTCACTATAAACAATAGCTCTGATACCAATCTATCACACCCCGAAACCGAAACAGCAGTAATGTTCGGGGGTAGAGGACGTCATGTGTAGTATCACAACAATTGCATCATAGGAATCAAAGTAAACACAACCAATACATTGAATAAGTAATATATATATATATATATATATATATATATATATATATATATATATATATTTGATTCATATTTATATACATTAAAAGTAGCAAAATATAAAGACGTGGCTTTATACGCTCCGTCTTCTCAAAAGCTACAAGAGTATCAGTCTATAGATTTCCTGAGAATACAAATGCTTTTGAAAAGAGTATCAACATTAAAGCTGGTGAGTTCATAAGCATGTTTTTGAATGTAAACCAGTCTTTGAATCTGTAAAAGAATGTTTGAATGCTTTCCAAGAAAATCCCATATTTTCTAACATGTGGGTTTGTTACTGTGTTAGTTCGTATGCCTCGTTACCACCAGGTGTATTGTATATCGTTATTTTGAAAGAAAACCCTTTGTATGAAAACCATGGCTACCACCTGTAATGTATAGATGTTCTGTTTGAAAACACTGGTTACCACCACTAATGGAAAGTAGTTTCATTAATGAAAATAAAACCATGTATTGTATTCCTGGAATCCTCTAGTGTAATGTATAGTAGTTGTATTAATTAAAATAAAACTGGATGAAGAATGAAATCCCGTATACAAAAAGATTAATTTATACTATTGTGAGTTGTATATCCATAATTGATATGACTGATGACCTCTACGATGTTTCTTCAGGCGTCGGACGGTATGGTATTTGTCACCCCAGGCATGCCTGCCTAACTTTAGCTAGCAGTCTAGGTGTGTGAGAGAACAAGATCGATGCGCAGGGACAAGGTTTGAGAACTCAAACCTTGAATGAATGCTTAAGATCATTGTCTGCTTGCTAATGAAAGTTCAAGTCTTGCCTGGAGTCCAGTCAAGTCTTAGATAGAATATTCAACAAATGATCAAGACAATAAATGAAGAATGAGATAGTGAATTATCAAAGTAAAGTTAATAAATGAAGAACAAGAAGAATGTTTGAATGAACTTAGTAAAATTTCCAAGAGTGAATGAAAAATCCGTAGTTGACTTGTATTGAATGCTCCTTTATATAGGAGTGAATGTTACAGTGAATTAACTCACGTGTTTGCATAGGATGGGACAAAAGAGATAAATTTGACATTCTGATTGTGCAAATACAACTATAGACTAAGTCCTATGAAACGTAACATCAATAATAAGACAAAAGTAATAAATGAACAAAAGACTAAACAAAGATGTTTTGGATCAGCATGCATTCCGGATATGAGGGTCGACTCTGGAATACTTTTATTCTTCTCCTCTTCTCACTTGGTCCGGACAGGTTCTACACCACTGTTCACTTCGGAAGTTACACCATTCAGAACAATGACTTAAGATTGCTAGAGGTTCACTTTCAGGTTCCAACAATCTCCCCTAAGTGAACTTAGCAATGCAACAAGCTCAGTTCATTTCTTCCTTGATGAAGGTGTAGGCTCTAAACACCCATTCTCGCACTGCAATGTACAATGCCAGTTGACTTAAAAACTTTCCCTTGACCTGTTCCGGAGAATCACACTTGGACGCCTGAGATATGAACTTCTCCAGGGCCTTCGTCAGAACTAGATGTTTGTCAAGGACTCGGAAGCAGTCCTTTTTGTTTTTTTTTTTTGTGGTGTAGACAAAACCTAGAACCGGTTCTTCAATGGGACCATCAGCAAGAACTTCGGCTTCCAGAAGAACAAAGTCAATCTTGTCAACAAATTGTTCTATTCCGTAGAGTTGTGCAAGCTCGTAGTTACATCGGCAAAAACTAAGCGACATAGTCTTTTAGAAAGCTGAGATTTGCGTGTTAAGCACCCATACTGATGTCATCCTTCGGATTTTCTCTGAATTAAGCAACTAAGGTGAGGATGTCGTTCAAATTCATTGAAGGAAAATCCGCATCAGTAATGGTCTGGGGAGTTGGCTTGTTCCGGAGGAGGTGGAAACGGAATAAGGGTCAGTTCAGCTCGAATTTCACCAATATTTTTCTTCTGAAGCCTTGAACTTTGGAGATCCTCTTCCATGTCCACACTTCCTTGAAGGGTTGAGCGTTCTTATCATAAAAGGTTTTGAGCCTTTCTCACTCTGTATGGATGATCACTTCTGGATTGTCAGTTGGGTGAAGAGGAGCAAATTTGGTGTAGAATTTGTTGTAAGGAGAAAGAGAGAGAGAGAGAGAGAGGAAGATCCAACTGATCAGCATCATGAAACAATTTCCGAAGCCTTGAGAATACCTTCACGGTAGAGAGGAGAGATGCCACGCATCAGATCATGATTGTCTTTCAAAGCTTGGATCCAGATGCTATCCTCTAGTGCCTGATTTATTTCCTCCTAAGACCATCCATGTTTTTGCTTGAGAGGAGGTCCAGAGTGAAAGGCTTGATGTTCGGCAGTCATTGGTTTCTTCCCTTTGTCTCTTTGAAGTGCATTGATGACCATCTTCATGTTTTCATAGACTGTGAATTTCGGATTGGGATTTGGAAGTGGTTCTTCCAGAATATCATCAGGGATCTGGAGGGAGAGCCTTGGTCGATTGGAGCGATTTTTAGTTCCAGAATGGGAGGCTGTACTGAAGGAATGATTTTGCCTTAGCCATTTTAATATCCTTTTCAAAAGCGTTCGGAAGAGAGGATGGCCAGGAGACTACGAACCATATCCTCTTTTGTTCTTCAATCATTTCCTTCGGAATGGTCAACTTAGGAGCTTGAAGACCAATAACTCCTTTGGGAGCTTCATCCGAAACATATACATATGCATCTTCACTTTCTTCTCCTTCAGTGATCCCTAGAATTCCGGAGATGATTTGAACTTCTTCTTCGGAAACAAGATCTTCATCCCGGAGAGTAGATTCTGAGGCGGGTTTCCATGGTTTACTTGGGCCTTCTCCCCCTCTTGTACAGGTGAACTTTGGAGCCGGTGCAAGCTGAAAGGTTTCTTTTAGATCTTTGAATTTGGAGAAGACTTTCTCAAGACCTGTGGAAAGTTGAAGAGTGACAGTATCGTAGGCCTCGGTAGTGGGGGCTTGATCAGAAAGTTGTTTGAATGTGCTGTTGAGGATAACAATCATCTCATCAAACTTCCTGTTCGGAACATCAACAATGTTCCAAGTTGAGCGAAGAAGTTTAATGAGGACTTATTGAATGATCATGTTCATCTCATCCTTTTGTTTGATCTCCTTCTCCATCCTTTGAATCTGCTTCTAATGGAGAACGTGGGTCTGCTTAATCAGGTCATTTGTAGCAGCCACCAAGTCGTCATAGACTTTGAGCATGGTTGTGATGGCGTTGAGGTGGTGGTCGACAAGAATGTCGTATTTGGTGTCGACTTCCTCCATAGTGTGCTTGAGTCGGAGGGAGATCAACTGGTCGAGTTGAGCTTCTCTTTCTGCAGCAGAAGGTCCGGATTGCTGGGAGAGAGACTGGAGGATGGCATAAAGTTTGGCATGAAGTCCGGAGACTTTTTGATCCAATTTTGTGTTAAGCTCTGTTACTAATGTCTCCATGGATAACACTTTCTTCATGGTGTCGGAGACATTGGTGCGGATTTCTAGCAGAGCAAAAGGGTGAACATAGTCACCTACAGAGGATTCCGAATCCGAGTCAGAGTGTTGCGGAGGAGATTGGTTGAATGAAGGATTGGTGGAAGGACCCGGTTTGGTTGCAACATCATCTTCTTGGAGTTTGAAGCTGGAAGCTGCATCCGGAGTGGTAGAGGATGAGGATCCGAAGTCATAAGCAGACTTGGATGCATATGCCTTTGATTGGTAGTGAACTGAAGTCATAACATGTGCATCCGGAAGGGTTTTTGCATCTTCATCCAGCATGATTTCTTCAGAGATCTCTTCTTCTAGATCAATGTGGAAAACACTTTGATGAGTAGTAATGGGGGGTTGTTTCAAAGTGAGCTCTTTGATAGCATCTGCGTCAGTGGGAGGAACATAAGGCAAGCTGCTTTAGATAATGATGTTCCTCATGGAAATGAGCATGGACTCTACTTGAGATCGAGTGAGATCCGGACGTCTAGATACGACCCCATTAACAAAGTCTTCCCAAAGTGGATCATTAGTACCAGGTCGTCCTGTAATCCTTTCGGGTATCAGACCAGTTGAGGCTTACGAAGTCAGAGGGACTACTCCTTCTCCGGAAAGCTTGGGTTCTGGAACAAGGGTTCCGGAGTGTGTGCGTGTGGAAGAAACAATGGGATCAACGAAGGTGACTCGTGGGTTTGTTCCATGGGGATGCAAGGAACTAGGTGCAACACCGGCATCACCCTTTAGGGGGGCTGAGGGTGGATTATGTGGAGACTCCTTGTGAGTGTGTGCTAGTGATTGTGAAATATCGAGGGGTACCTCGGATGAGTGGGTAGGTGGGGTATGCAGATGGCCAAAATCAGTCGGAATGTCATGAGTGCCTTCCTGTTGAGAGGAAGCACTGACTTTGGCTTTCTTTTTGGTCTTAGGCTTTGTGGGAGAAGCGTTTCACTTGGCTGGCTTCTTGATTTTAGGTCCGGACTTAGCAAGTTTGCCCTCTTCTGAAATAGGCTCAACGGAGATAGGGGCAGGTTGTGTTGGGTCGAACACAACCGAAGTCTCTAGATGTTGTTTTAAGTAAATGGAATCGAAAGAAATGAGGGCCAACATGTTGTCCGAAAGGCGTCTGACTAGACCAAATGATGATTGGTCCGGAATCCTATAAGCCTTTACAAGTATAAAAGTAACACGTACCTCAGAGGGATGGTGTTGACCAGAAGTGGTTCCGAAATCTCCTTGAATACTTTCCACAAGACTTCTGGAAGATCAACAACATTGTCGTGTCCAAAGTAGATGCTGAAGACGAGATTCAGCCAGTTCTTGCTTAAGGTGTCCGTTCCTCCATGCTTTCAGGATAACCCTCAGATGATGAGGTGTATAAGAACAATCCAAAGTCCAGAAACAACAGACTTCTTGAAATTCTTGGCCTTGTAATCTTGTGTGTAGCCAATGTAGTTTAGAAACGTCTAAAACCCTTGGGATTTGCTTTTATACCGATCGCCTTGAGGAAGGTCGATTTGTAGATGGGAACAGTTCTATCTCCGATGATGATAGGTCCAATGTACCATCTTCAAGTTTGATACAGGTAAAGGCCCGATGAAGGTGATGAAGTGGTAGAGGTGGTTCAGGAATTTTGGTAAGCGGAATAGATATATGGTGATTTGCTATGAACTCGATCATCACTCTTATCGATTCATCATAGTCTAGTGGGTTGATAGAGAACAATTGGGTAGTGTCTCTCTGGAATGGTTCTTGATTGACAGAGAATGACGAACCTTTTGAGCCTTTGGAAGACTTCTTCTTAGCAATCGACTTCTTAGGGTTTTGAGCCGTTGGTGTGGGATCTTGGGAAGACGCCATTGTTGTAGATTATGAGTTCTTGAAGAACAAGAAAAACATATCAGAGAGTATAGGAGATTTGAGTGTTTTGAGAGAATAAAGAGGTAAAAGGGATTTTAAATCGGTATTTATAGGTAAGGTAAATGGGTTGGGTCAGAAAAGTGATGATTAGGATTCGAATGTGAAACAGGTTGCATTTAATGAATGGCACTATTAGGGGTTGAGTTGATTTGGGAGGGGAAAGATTAGGAAGATTGTAGCCCAAAATAGTAACCTTCAAACGACGATTTGATGGTTTCTTTTAGAAGCATGGAAACGTATACACGAGAATCAAGGATGATAGAATAAGGATCTTTCTCAAAAGTAACTGTTGATAGAAAAGGGTGTTTCATCATATTATCCTTTGGGTTTCCGGATGAAGTGTGATCCGGAGGACAAGAGATTGTATTCAGGGACATGTCATTTTGAAAAGAGGTCCGGAAAGCGAAAGTAATCCAGAGTGAATTTTGATTCCGGAGAATCTTTGTTTTTGAAAATTCCGGAACAGACACTCAATTAATTTTCGAAAATTTCGGAATGGGGATTTTGAAGAAATTCCGGAGTAGGTTTGAAAATGGTTTTGGAACATAATTGTCAGATTTAAGGATTCCAGAGAAAAATTTGCAAAACATACTGGATTAAAATTTAAGAAACGTTCCAACGTAAATTTTTTAAAATTTCGGGCACATTTGAAGATTCCGGAGTGTAGAATGTAATACCTATTCCGGAGTGGAATTCCAGGAAGCCATTGTGAAGTATATTCTGAGATGACAATCGAATATGCTGACAATATGGACCTAGAATAGAAAACAATCAGGATGAAATGTATAACTTAAAAACCCAAGTGAAGGTCAGAAGTAAAGACAATTAAAATGATCCTATGTATTCCGAGAGAAAGTAGTTCCAAAATGAAAAGATTTTGAGGTTGGAACTAGGATTCATTCAAATACTTCTATCAAAGAGAAAAATTCTCTTGAAAGAACTGAGGATCCGGTATCATCATACCCATCTTATTGAGAAAACCATTGAATTTGGTTTCGTCTAATGCCTTGGTAAAGATATCAGCAATCTCATCTTTAGATGGAACAAAAATGAGTTCAATGTTACCATTAAGTACATGATATTTTATGAAATGGTACCTTATATCGATGTGCTTGGTCATTGACTGCTGAATTGGATTGTAAGAAATCGTAATGGCACTTTGAGAGTCATAATAGATAGGAATATGTTGAAAGCGGTAACCATAATCCAGGAGTTGAGATTTCATCCACAGAACCTGAGATGTACAGCTGGCAGCAACAATCTATTCAGCTTCGGTTGTAAAGAGTGAAATGTGGTTCTGATTCTTGGATGACCAACTGACCAAACGACCACCTGTGAAGTGATAGCCACCCGAAGTGCTTTTTCTATCGAGTTGAAGACCACCATAGTCTGAATCCGAGTAGGCTTGGAGTAGGAAGCTCTCATTTGCTAGATACCAGATTCCGAGGCTCTTTGTACCTTTGAGGTATCGGAAAATTTTTTCACAGCCAAAAGATGAGACATATTTGGGTTGACTTGAAATCTAGCAAATAAACATGTTGAAAACATGATATACAGACGACTTGCTATGAGATAGAGTAAGGATCCAATCGTTCAACGGTACTTCTTTTCATCAATAGAGACACCCGAAGGGTTGCCAAAAATCTTGTGTCCGAAGCCCATTGGTACCTTGGCGAAGACACATGTGTCCATTAAGTATTTATTGAGGAGTTCCAAGATGTACTTCTCTTTCTGAATAGAAATTCCTTTGTCAGTCTGTTTGACATGAAGACCAAGAAAAAAGCATAACTCCCGACTCATGCTTATTTAGAATTGATTGATCATAAGTTTAGAAAAGTCAGCAACCATAGATGGATCTGTAGATCTAAAGATGATGTCGTCCACATAAATTTGCACTAGCATGAGATGCTTTCCATTTGATCTTCGGAATGGAGTGGGATCTAGAATTCCTCTTTGAAAACAGGAGCGTTTGAGAAAGTCGGTGAGGGTCTCATACCATGCCCAAGGAGCTTGCTTGAGTCCGTAGACAGCCTTTCGGAGTTTGTAATAGTGGTTCAAAAAGGACAGATTAATAAATTTAGGGGGCTGTTGAAGGTACCCATCTCGTACCAACGATGGGATGATTCTCAGGAGGAGGCACGAGAGTCCAAACTACATTTCGGTCAAATTCAACAAGTTCTTCTTGCATGGCTGTAATCCAGTCAGCATGCTCCAATGCTTCCTTGATGGATTTGTGTTCAACCATGGATATATATGCTGAAAAATGGCATTCATTTTGGACACTTGCAACAAAACGAGTCTGTACACCAGCATTGGGGTTACCGATTACTTGGTTCGGAGGATGATCCTTGGTGCCAACATGTAATCGTGGGAGTTATTGTGCATCCGTTGATCCTATATCAACAATGGAATTGATTTGCTCCCCGCTAAATGATTTGAATGTTAGGATGATGCTCCCCCTGAACTTCTGAACCAGAGAGATTGACATCATCATCAGAAGGAAATTCAAAGAAATTTTCATTTTCATCATTGTTGATAGGATTATAGTCATCGAAATCAGCAGCTGCATCTTGGAAGCCATCCACATTTGATTCAAGCGATGGATGAGAATTCTCCCCCTCAACTTGAGAAGGTTGAAATGGTTTTGAATCAAATGGAGGGAGGCTTGGGATCGGACCGGAGACATTTTATGAGACAGGAACTTCTGAAGTAGGGATTGGGATGAGGTTTGGTCTTAATCGAGATTCTGAATCAAGGGCTGTTTCGGAAGGACCAAAAAGTGTTCCAAAATCAACTTCTAGGATTGTTTGAGAGTTCAGACATCCTGGCGGAGGAGCATCGAAGTCCATAATGTGAGTGGTGATGTGAGTTGGGCCAGAATTCTGGACGAAGTTTCCATCGAACGTAACATCAAAACTTTCTTCCAGAAAACAAGTTCTATGGTTAAGAACTTTGTAAGCTTTCGATTTTGAAGAGTACCCAAGGAAGATGGCTTCATCAACTTTAGGTTGAAACATGGTAAGTTGATTTCGGTTGTTTTTGATGAAGCATTTACATCCGATGACATGTAGAAACGAGATTGTTGGCTTCCGACCATTCATTTCTTCATACGGTGTCATGTTGAGGCGTCGATTGATGATACTCTGATTGTAAGTGAATCAGGAAGTTCATACTGGTTCAGCCTATAGGTAGAGTGGTAAGTTTGTGAAGTTCATCATGGATCGAGCAGCTTCAACAAGAGTTCTAGTGTGTCATTCGACTACACCATTTTGTTGCGGGGTATCAGAAGCTGAGAAGTTGTGGTCAATTCCTTTTTCAGTGAGAAACTCTTCAATGGTGCAATAAGTGAATTCTGAGCCATCATCACTTCAGATTCTCCTAACTGAGAGTTTGATGAGAACTTCTATTCCCTTGATAAAATTGATGAGCTCTGAGGCTGTGTCGGATTTCAGTCGTAGGAAGAAGACCAAGTAAACCGTGTAAAGACATCAACAATCACAATAATGTATTTCTTATGATGAAGACTTTCTACAGTGGATGGTCTACATAGATCAATATGTAGAAGCTCCAATGGTTTCGAAATGGATTTTTCGATGATAACAGGATAACCCTTCTTTGATTGCTTACCACACTTACAAGCAGCACACAAGTGATCATTTTCAAATTTTGAGAAGAGGTAATCATCTCACCATTTCGCCAGATACGAGTGTTGGGTTTTGAGCAATCTAACACTTCCTAAGTGTGCATGCAACCCTAATAAACCTTGGATCTTTGTTTGTCTAAATACATGCAAAATAATAATTTTCCAAGGTTCATAACCTATCTAACATGGCATGGGGTACTTTTAAACATAAAAGAATTAGATGAGATTACATACCTATTGATGATGAGTTTGAATCCTAAGAAGTTTGAGGGCCAAGCACCAATAGTGTGAATGCCTCAAATGGAATCACAAATCACCACAAACTCTTGTAAAACTTTGAGAGAGTGTATACACACATATAAAATCGGCCACACACAAAGTCTCACACAACTAGTGCCACTAGTGGCTATTTCATGCAACATAAGCATGTTTATATAGTGTACATGATTAGGGTGAAACCCTAATAACGCATGACCTGTCCTTTTCCAAGGATCCATGGGTTAAAAGCTCCATGGATCATCCATGGACTTCCATATAAGCCTAGCCCATTAACTAATTAGTATTAGCCCACACCATATAAAACAATAGCCCACAATTTAATTAGTCTTCCTTTTAATCTCTAAATTAATTCATAATTAATTTAAGACTAAAACTAATTAAATAACATGACTTCATATTAATATATGATAACTTATAATATATTAATAAATCGTAAGTATACAATTCTCATAAAATAATCCATAAATCGTTTGCGTGAAGTGCAACCCAAATGGACCATGCCGGGTTGGGTCAAGTATGTACCAAATAAGTTATGGACTTAGACACCTTATCCAACAGACTCCCACTTGGATAAGTCTAATAACTATATTTGCGTATGTTACTTCAGGAACCAACCAACAATCGTAGCTCTCGAAAACTCTGTTGAACTATGAAGTGCCATTTTAGATAAGTGATGATATAATCCTCTGTTCTCATGATATCAGCCGGACAAATACATGGAACAACGTCGTACTTATTGTCCAACAATTTGTTTCCCGATTTCCGATTTGTTTGACAAAGAACTTAATCGAACACATCAATTTAGTTCTGACCGGCCGGTACGTAGGTCACAACAAAATCATCGAGGGGCCCAAATATTGCTTCTATTTCTAGAAGGAACAGATAAACTTCGACTCATATGCTTGTTCTACTACTTGTTGAAGTGTACACAAAGGCACGTTTTATAACATCAAGTTACTGATGCGTTTACGTGCA
Organism: Lactuca sativa; assembly: GCF_002870075.4. NCBI lineage: Eukaryota > Viridiplantae > Streptophyta > Magnoliopsida > Asterales > Asteraceae > Lactuca > Lactuca sativa. The sequence continues at coordinate 165,816,539 of NC_056623.2, read as the reverse complement.
ATCAATGCACAACCAACTCATAGGTAACAACTCATATCTCTAGGTTTGAAAATTTATATAATATTACCGTCTCACGATCACTCGAGATAAATTCCATGAAGTGATACAAGTGAGCGTGGGTTTATTCCAATACTCATAACTTATGAGCACTCATGAATGTTGTAGCAACCATTGCTATGACTAAACCCATTTAGCCATTTACAAACTCGATTCATGACAATCTGGATTCATACCTACTTCCAACATATGAACGACTGTGGAGTGATTAAATAACTTAGTCATTCGAAAGAATAACCTAGCTATTTTGGAAGTCAAAACATGCAAAGTGAAACACAATAATAATCGAATCCAATATGGTCTTAGAACCCTTTTGAATATAAATAGAACCACCTTTTATTTATCACCATATTGATTACACATTATTCATTGTATAATGTTTCAAACAATCAACTTAAGACTTGAATAAAAACAACAGTCGTCCCATGCTCCTAGCATGTACACTTTGTTTTTCTAATTATGCCATACTCCAATTATGCACACCATGTTTGTCTATGATCCTTACATTGTGATGTAGATCAATTGAACATGATTCCATTGATACTCATTTCACAATCCCAAATCCTTATTGTAAATGTAAGAATCCGCGATTCCTATCATTTACCAAAAAATCTGTTAGATTTTAAACTTTTATGCAATGTTCCTCTTGTAATCATTATGCACAAAGTCATCAAAACCTTGTCATCAGTCATTACATAGTATTCCAAAGAAGGTCAACTTCTATGGAACGGAAGTCTCATATTCAAAGTACATTGCTTTGAACATCCTTCTTGCATTAAGGTTTTCTAATCTTACATAGATTGAATAACTTCCACCTATGGAGACATTTCCATAGTCCCATTTTGACTATCACTTCCGAACAAGAGTTACTTCTTTTCAGAATATGGCAATATGGTCCTTTCCAACAACTTACATCATACTTCCAACTTTCCCTGAGCAACCAATCTTTGGCGAACCTCAGATTGTCCTCGACAATTGCTTAATCACTTTAGTCATATCCAGTTCTAGACTTTTCCCTTCTCAATGCCTTCAGCATTTGGAAAATTTAGAAAAGATGAATATTATAGCACATGCAATCGATCCTATATCCGAAGCATATGGGACACGATTCATGATTTTTGACATAAAGACATGATACTAGATCAGTCTTTTGCTACAATATTTTTTTATTTGCCATGTTTTCAAAATTTAACTATGAGTGTGACACCCAATTTTTTTTTTGCAAAAATTTTAAACTTTTAAAACCCATCTTAAGTTAAATTAAAACAACTGAAATAGTCATAACATAATCCATCAACTTAATAATCATATAAAATAAGTGCGGAAGTAATAATAATAATAAGGTCCCAACAAAATAACTAGTAGCGATGTCCCGATGCTCCATGTCAAGCCTTAGCCTCTTTAATCTTAGCACCTGAAAAGTTATAAGGGAAAAACGTAAGCACGAAGCTTAGTGAATTCAAACACAGACATTGTACTAACATTCATATTTACTAGCCCTAATCCATTTTCCAATTATAATGATAAAGACAAAGAACGAATCAATGTCTATATTACAAGAAGGACTTGTAGGTTTGAACCGCACCGGGAAGATCCCGTATCATTTGGCCCTAATCACCGCACCTCACGAAGAGTATTACGTTGGTGATCTTACCTACCCACCGCACCGGTAAATCCGTATCCTTTGGTGGTGTCCCCATATCCATAATTAGTTACATACAGTGCACATGTACGAATTAAAACAATACTTATATAGCATGCTTTTATAATAAATTCAAATAATCACACACGAGCTAACTAGCAAACACAATCATCAATACAACGGTGTGAGAGAACTCACCTTGAGTGAGTATTCAGGATGGCTAACAATCAAATAATGCTACCAAGCTTGAGCAAACTTCAAAACCTCGCCTAAGAAGGACTAAAGGTTAGAAACGAGAAGTAATGAAGCTACGAGTTGAGAAAAGAGTAATCACAGCAAGGTCTCTAAAACAGACCTGCTGTTCAAAACGGATTTACTCCAAAATCTAAAACAGAAACATAGCTTTAACTAAATTTTATAGGAAACTATGATTGCTCAGGATTCCATAACTATAAAGAACTCATTCTAACTCCAAAAGATGAATTAAATATGAATTTTACAAATTGGTGTATCACTTCTGTCTCCAACAATACAGTCAAGTGATGTTGGCCAATTCTACCCAACTTGTGAGTAGAATTCGTCCAAAAGAAAATTAAGAGAAGTAAAGGACATAAAATTGAAAGTCTCAGAGTTGGAATTGAATGAAAAGCATCTCTCAAACTCCAGATATAAAATTCACATTGTGGACAATCACAGCACTAGCAAAAGCTGGTGACTGCCCACTGACCTGGAGTGTGGATCCATTCTAACCAATTTATAATTGGAAATAACACCCCATATTCTCCAGATCGTAAATTCATAATATAAGGAACATATAGAAACTTGGAATCACTCTGGATCCTTTTCCAAGCCTTAGAAATGATGAAAACAAAATGACATATCAGAACAGACCCGGATTAGACCTAACAGCAAAGATGCCATTCTTTCACATAGATAAAGCCCTTATCAGTGAGGTTGGCCTTCTTAAGAAAGTTAGCCAACTCAATTTGTGAACTTTTGGAACTGGTTTGGGGTCCGTTTGAGTTCTAGAGATCCAGATATGATTTTTACAAAATGACTACAGATCTGATGGAAAACAGAATCGTAGCCACCCGTGATTCCTTTTTGGCTTATCCATCCTTCTCCTTTTGAAACACATTTTAAGATGTGTTCATCATCCCAATTCAGTCCCCATGATAATGGTGGTACTAAAAAGGGTTAGGGATCATTAGGATTTAATTTAGCCTCAAGGATGTAATAATAATCAACATGAAAATAAACATAAGCACATAAAATCATCATTCTCCCTTTTAGGGTTTCCATGATCTTTTGCCACATGTAATCCCCTAGATCCATCATCCACCATATATGGGGTGAAGATAGGATCTTGAGATGATGTATAACATACAATTACAAATAAAATAAGAAGGAGAAGAGGTGAAGATGAAATCATAAAACTAGAACAAGGTTATGAATCAAGTTGTAAGAAAGGATAAGGAGGTTCATACCAATACGAATCAAGGCTGGAAATGAACAAGAATTAAGCTCCAAACAGCCCCTTGGCTGCTCTTGATCCCAAAGAGAGAGAGAGGGACGATTTTTTGAGAGAGAGGTAGGGTTTAGAGTGTTTTCCTTGTGTGTGTTCCAAATGATTCAATTTACACATTAAGTACTATTAACTAGATGGACATTGCAAATAGGCCCATAGCCCATGGACTTCAAAAAGGAGTTTACAAGATGATCAAAAGAGTCCAATAACATAAGAAATCAGACATTGGTTAAATAAATTAACCCAAGGTTACAAGGATAATTAAATTAAAATAACCAAACGTACCGAGAAAACCCGGGGCGTTACAACTCTCCCCCACTAAGAACGGACTTCGTCCTCGAAGTCAACACCTAGAAACAGATCCGGATAATGAGTCCGCATCTCACATTCCGGTTCCCAAGTCCATTCCGAACCCTTCCTATGTTTCCATTGCACCTTAACCAGGTTTATAGTCTTGTTGCAGAGAGTTTTCGTCTTTCGTTCTAAAATAGCGATTGGTTTCTCAACATAATTGAGACGCTCGTCAATTTGTATGTCCTCCAGTGGTATCACAGCGGTCTCATCAACAACGCATTTTCGTAATTGAGTCACATGGAACGTATTATGAATTAGACTAAGCTCGTTAGGAAGCTCTAAACGGTAAGCCACCTTCCCCACACGAGCTATGACCTTGTAGGGTCCAATGAATCGGGGTCCGAGCTTTCCCCGCTTCCGAAATCGAATCACACCTTTCCAGGGGGAAACTTTAAGCAACACATAATTTCCCACCTGGAACTCAAGATTGGAGCGTCTTTTGTCGGCATAACTTTTCTGACGATTGCTCGCTGTGACCAAATGATCCCGAATCACTTGGATTTTCTCCGTGGTCTGTAGCACGATATCGGTACTCCCAAGTACCCTCTGCCCAACCTCGCCCCAACAAACGGGCGTCCTGCACTTCCTCCCGTACAAGGCTTCATACGGAGGCATTTTAATGCTCGAGTGATAGCTGTTGTTATAAGAAAACTCAGCTAGATGTAGATGGTCATCCCAACTACCCCCAAAATAAATCGCACATGCCCGAAGCATGTCCTCCCAGGTCTGAATCGTCCGCTCACTCTACCCGTCTGTCTGCGGATGGAAGGCGGTACTAAAATGTAATCGTGTGCCCAATTCCTCTTGAAACTTCCTCCAGAACCGAGAGGTAAATCGGGTGTCTCGATCGGAGACGATAGAAACGGGCACCCCATGTAATGAGACAATCTCCAAAACAAAGATCTCGGCTAATTTCTCCGCCGATGAGCTCTCCTTTATAGCCAGAAAGTGAGCACTCTTAGTCAAACGATCAACAATCACCCATATCGTATCTGATCCTCGGGCAGTTCTAGGAAGTTTTGTAATGAAGTCCATGGTTAGATGCTCCCATTTCCATTCAGGAATCTCCAATGGTTGCAACTTCCCATGCGGTTTCTGGTGTTCCGCCTTGACCTTCCGACAGGTCATACATTCTTCCACAAATCGAGCCACATCATTCTTCATTCCATGCCACCAGTAAGCCTCATGAAGGTCCCGATACATTTTAGTAGCACCAGGATGGATAGAAAATTTTGACTTATGAGACTCATCCATTAGGGTTTTCTGATTTCCCCCGGTATATGGGACCCAAACCCTACCGTAGCGAGTCAGCAAACCCCGCCCGTCTCGTTCCATCTTAGGCAACTCTTTCCCAATCTTCTCACGCCTGATGTTTTCCTCCAGTATTGCCGTCTTTTGGGCGTCCCGGATTAGATCTAACAAAGACGACACCATCGTGATCCGGAGACACTTAGCTCGAATCGGTTCGGCAGATTGTTTACGACTGAGAGCATCAGCTACCACATTAGCTTTACCGAGGTGGTAGTGAATTTCACAATCATAATCTTTTACCACATCCAACCCTCGGATCTGCCTCATATTCAAATCCCGCTGCTCGAACAAATATTTTGGACTCTTATGGTCAGTGTATATGATAAACTTCACTCCATAGGGATAGTGTCTCCAAATCTTAAGAGCGAAAACAACAGCCCCAAGCTCCAAATCATGAGTGGGGTAGTTTCGTTCGTGGGGTTTCAGCTGTCGGGAGGCATAGGCTAGCACCCTATCTCGTTGCATTAACACGGCACCAAGACCTTGAAGCGATGCATCACAGTAAACCACCATATCCTCAACCCCATCAGGTAAGGCCAAAATCGGAGCTTCACACAATCGTTTCCTTAACTCATCAAACGCCAGTTGCTGCTCCGGGCCCCAAACGAATTTCATTGATTTCTTGGTCAATCGGGTGAGTGGTAAGGCGATTTTAGAGAAATTTTCAATGAACCTCCGGTAATAACCGGCTAAACCCAAGAAACTGCGAATTTCAGAAAGTGTTTTTGGAATCTTCCATTGTTTAACCGCATTAACCTTGGCTTGATCGACCTTAATACCGTTTTCTCAATGTTAGAGGGTGAGTACGGAATGCTGTTTTCTCAATGTCGTCTTCACGAACCCGCATCTGATGGTAACCGTAACGTAAATCAATCTTGGAAACCAAGATGCTCCCTGAAGCTGATCGAAAAGATCGTCAATACGTGCCAACGGGTACCTATTCTTTATCGTGCGCTTGTTTAGCTCCCTATAATCAATACACATTCGCTGGGATCCATCTTTCTTCTTCACAAAGAGAATAGGAGCACCCCAAAGCGAGCAGCTTGGCCGTATAAACCCTTTATCACTTAGATCTTGAAGTTGATCTTGGAGCTCTTTCATTTCAGGTGGTGCCAAGCGGTAAGGAGATTTCGCTACCGGAGTCGCACCTGGCACCAAATCAATGCGAAACTCCACTTGCCGAACAGGTGGCAAGCCAGGGAGTTCCTCCGGAAAGACATCGCTGAAGTCGGAAATGATAGGAACGTCGTCTAGTGCTATAGCAGAAGAGCAAGAAGCCATAGCCAGGCGGGGAATGTCCCCCTGAATAATAAGTTCTCCACCTCTAGGGTTTCGAACACGAACTTGCTTCTTACGACAGTGGATTTCCGCATCAAACGCATCAAGCCAATCCATGCCTACGATAACACAGAGCTCTCGCATCGCAATAGGGATAATATCAATAGGGAATTCAACTCCAGAAAACTCGAGAGTGCAACCCCGATAGACATCGGTGACAGAAATAGTGCGGTTGTCGACAACATCGACAACCATTGGGTGAGCCAATTTTCCGATACTACGCCCCAAACGATTAATAAACGTGTGAGATACAAAAGAATGGGTAGCACCGCTATCAAACATAACAACATCGGGCTTGGAATCTAGCAAATAAGTGTCTGCCAGTGTCGTTGTAATCACCGGCTCCTCCACAGTCATCTGGTGAGCACGACCTCGTGTCACCATAGTGGTTCCCTTAGAGGATGATGCAATTGCAGGATTTGTACCCCTGTCTCCTTTACCAGTCTTCAACTTCGGGCATTCAGGCTTCTTGTGTCCCGTCTCGTTGCAGTGATAGCAGATGGGAACTGCAGAAGTAATATGAGGAACTGCACTCGCAGGGGGAGCCCTACAATTCTTCCATTGATGCCCTGGCTTTTTACAGTTGTAGCGTATCAACCGATTTTTCTCGCCCTGACTTGAAGACGGCTTGTACTCATACCTTGACTTACCACCCTGCTTTTGCTTTTTCTGGGCATCTCCGGATGTCTTGGAGGAGGTGTCATTGGCCTTCCTCTTGGTCTGGGTCTGCAACTCGATTTCCCTCCTCCTCGCTGCATCCATGATCGCGGATAAAGTCGGGAACTCCTGCATGCTAACGAATTCCCGAATCTCGGTACGTAGAATGGTAGTGTACCGGCTGACTAACCAGGCCGCGTTCCCAGCAAACGAGGGGCAAAAAGATAGCATCTCCAAGAACTTGGCGTACAGGTCACTAACGGATTCAGTAGTATGCTGTAAGGCCATGAACTCTTGCTGCATCCGCTGCTGCTCCACCTTAGGCACATATTGTGCCTCGAACCTCTCCACAAATTGGGCCCAAGACATGGCCCTCACTTAGTCTTCGTTCAATAGGTGCGGTGATGGTGTTCCACTATGTCTTTCCCCTTTTTCACAGCTGATTCATGGCGATCACTGCTTTGTACTAGTTCGGACACCCAACACTTATGAAGGCGCCCTCAACATCTGACACCCAGGGCTTAGTAGCAACTGGGTCGGATTCACCATTCCAAAGAGGAGAGCTACACTTGTTGAACTTCTCGAAGTAGTATGCCGAATCCTGAACAGGCAGAGACAGTAACACCGCTCATCCAGAAGAGCACCGAATTGGTTGATTATGTCGTTGGTCACACCCGGGATTAGTTCGTTGAAACCGTTATTGAATTCCTCAACGACAATATCCCTAACTTGCTCCATTTGGAGCTGATTAAGTCAAGCAGGCGGAGCCATTGGTATCCACAGAAGAAGGAAAATCTTAGAAACAATTCAGTCTAGATATTTCTAGGAAGACAAAACACTCAGCTTGCCGAAAATTTTTCAACCTTGCCCCGACTCGAAACCGGCACCGATGTTTCAAATAGTAGGGGCCCTTCTACTACCTTCCACACAAGTTCCAATTTCGCATTCGCGTCTAGTTTCAAAATTTCCAGTTCGCTCTAGTCGTTAATTTTACAACTCTCTCACATGTTAACACTAACTAAGTGTGTAATCTAATATTTTAAGGCTAGTAGAATCCAATTCATCGTCAACAATTTAACATAAACATTTAACATAAGAAATAAGGCTTACTTGGCTGGCTGACTGGTACACCGCGACATCTTTCACTACTAGTCTTCAGAAAGTTTGAAAAATATTTTAAAAAGAAAATAAACTCTTATAGAGCCTCAAATTTGAGTCTAGAACATCCACAAGAATGCCTAGTTCCCTCAAACTGTGGCTCTGATACCAACTTGTGACACCCAATTTTTTTTTTGCAAAAATTTTAAACTTTTAAAACCCATCTTAAGTTAAATTAAAACAACTGAAATAGTCATAACATAATCCATCAACTTAATAATCATATAAAATAAGTGCGGAAGTAATAATAATAATAAGGTCCCAACAAAATAACTAGTAGCGATGTCCCGATGCTCCATGTCAAGCCTTAGCCTCTTTAATCTTAGCACCTGAAAAGTTATAAGGGAAAAACGTAAGCACGAAGCTTAGTGAATTCAAACACAGACATTGTACTAACATTCATATTTACTAGCCCTAATCCATTTTCCAATTATAATGATAAAGACAAAGAACGAATCAATGTCTATATTACAAGAAGGACTTGTAGGTTTGAACCGCACCGGGAAGATCCCGTATCATTTGGCCCTAATCACCGCACCTCACGAAGAGTATTACGTTGGTGATCTTACCTACCCACCGCACCGGTAAATCCGTATCCTTTGGTGGTGTCCCCATATCCATAATTAGTTACATACAGTGCACATGTACGAATTAAAACAATACTTATATAGCATGCTTTTATAATAAATTCAAATAATCACACACGAGCTAACTAGCAAACACAATCATCAATACAACGGTGTGAGAGAACTCACCTTGAGTGAGTATTCAGGATGGCTAACAATCAAATAATGCTACCAAGCTTGAGCAAACTTCAAAACCTCGCCTAAGAAGGACTAAAGGTTAGAAACGAGAAGTAATGAAGCTACGAGTTGAGAAAAGAGTAATCACAGCAAGGTCTCTAAAACAGACCTGCTGTTCAAAACGGATTTACTCCAAAATCTAAAACAGAAACATAGCTTTAACTAAATTTTATAGGAAACTATGATTGCTCAGGATTCCATAACTATAAAGAACTCATTCTAACTCCAAAAGATGAATTAAATATGAATTTTACAAATTGGTGTATCACTTTTGTCTCCAACAATACAGTCAAGTGATGTTGGCCAATTCTACCCAACTTGTGAGTAGAATTCGTCCAAAAGAAAATTAAGAGAAGTAAAGGACATAAAATTGAAAGTCTCAGAGTTGGAATTGAATGAAAAGCATCTCTCAAACTCCAGATATAAAATTCACATTGTGGACAATCACAGCACTAGCAAAAGCTGGTGACTGCCCACTGACCTGGAGTGTGGATCCATTCTAACCAATTTATAATTGGAAATAACACCCCATATTCTCCAGATCTTAAATTCATAATATAAGGAACATATAGAAACTTGGAATCACTCTGGATCCTTTTCCAAGCCTTAGAAATGATGAAAACAAAATGACATATCAGAACAGACCCGGATTAGACCTAACAGCAAAGATGCCATTCTTTCACATAGATAAAGCCCTTATCAGTGAGGTTGGCCTTCTTAAGAAAGTTAGCCAACTCAATTTGTGAACTTTTGGAACTGGTTTGGGGTCCGTTTGAGTTCTAGAGATCCAGATATGATTTTTACAAAATGACTACAGATCTGATGGAAAACAGAATCGTAGCCACCCGTGATTCCTTTTTGGCTTATCCATCCTTCTCCTTTTGAAACACATTTTAAGATGTGTTCATCATCCCAATTCAGTCCCCATGATAATGGTGGTACTAAAAAGGGTTAGGGATCATTAGGATTTAATTTAGCCTCAAGGATGTAATAATAATCAACATGAAAATAAACATAAGCACATAAAATCATCATTCTCCCTTTTAGGGTTTCCATGATCTTTTGCCACATGTAATCCCCTAGATCCATCATCCACCATATATGGGGTGAAGATAGGATCTTGAGATGATGTATAACATACAATTACAAATAAAATAAGAAGGAGAAGAGGTGAAGATGAAATCATAAAACTAGAACAAGGTTATGAATCAAGTTGTAAGAAAGGATAAGGAGGTTCATACCAATACGAATCAAGGCTGGAAATGAACAAGAATTAAGCTCCAAACAGCCCCTTGGCTGCTCTTGATCCCAAAGAGAGAGAGAGGGACGATTTTTTGAGAGAGAGGTAGGGTTTAGAGTGTTTTCCTTGTGTGTGTTCCAAATGATTCAATTTACACATTAAGTACTATTAACTAGATGGACATTGCAAATAGGCCCATAGCCCATGGACTTCAAAAAGGAGTTTACAAGATGATCAAAAGAGTCCAATAACATAAGAAATCAGACATTGGTTAAATAAATTAACCCAAGGTTACAAGGATAATTAAATTAAAATAACCAAACGTACCGAGAAAACCCGGGGCGTTACAATGAGGAGGGATGCCGTAGTTATAATCGAATTTTGAAAAAGAAATATATATAGAATTTTCTTAAGTCGAACCATTCAGACATAAAATTCATACATATATCCTTGACTAAAGATGATTAAAATCTCAATCTAAGCTTTAGAATTGAAATGAAGTATAATTTTCTCTCCCTTAATTATAGCAAAACAACTTTTCAACCCCTGCAACTTTTTCAACCCCTGCAACTTCATGAGTTGAAACTTTGTTTTCTATAATTAACATTGCTAACTTGCAACACTAAACGTAACAATCATGCTCCCACTAACATGATGATTATCAGCATAACACTTATGCTCCCACTAGCTCTGACATATTTCCAGAAATCTGCTGGACTTCTGAAATTTAGATTCATACATCCTTTCTTAGATAGCTCACATGTGTGTCTAAACAATTTTCAGAACTATGAAAAGGGATGCCGTAATCATAGTTTCAATTGCTTAGGCATTTACCATTTCTCATAAGTCCATGTTAGTGTGCCGGTTAACCACACGCGCTCCACTAACGACTTTTGAAAATGCAAATAACACAATTGATATCTACGTAAAATCTACTTAGTGAAAGCGTTTCCTCACCATCATTTTCATGGATCGGAGAGAAACCATATGACACTTAGATTTTATAGTGTATGAGTTCCTATCCATGTGAATTTGTCAAAACCAGAATGACAAGATAAGGATAGTGATAAATTCAGCCTTACGTGGATTAAACTTGTTCAAACTTAGTTTCTTGTCACCTTGGTAGCACAAGGCCCACCAATGCTTCCAAGTTGAACTCTGATAACTCACATGCAGATTCAACTTATTTGAAGTAGGTATAGAAATAAGAATTATGTCAACACGATAGGTTGCAAACCTTAAGTCGTGTGCTAGTGATAAATTACAGGTTTCACTCTTGATTAAATCTTGAAACTCTTTCAGGATCTTTAAGGCTCCCACTGTCCCCTTGACATATAAGTTTCCCAAGTCAAGAACCATTCCTTGACAAAACAAATATTCAAGGGATGGTGCGGATTCTTATCAAGAATAACACTTCACACAATTGGTCTTAGTTGGTTTTTGTCTCATCCAAGACATCACAACTTACCAATCTCAAATGTACAAGAGTAGAAAACATTTTACTCTTACATTTGACTAGTGTTAATAAATCTTCCTTTATGTCACTCAAGGTTACAATCTTAGAGTATGACTCTAAGAATTGTTTTGGAACGAAGTATGGCTCATCTTCTTGATTTTAACCAATCCAACAATTCATGACCTCTCTTCTTAGCCATAACAATGCACTAAGACGTCCTTAGAGTATGAATTTGTGATATGGTTTCCATAATCATTAAGATGATCATGAAATACGATACTAAAGTACTCTCCCACCCTTTCAGATTTGAGAAACTTTTAGCTTTCTGCCTAATTTGATTCATCTCATTTGTTTTGTCATACATTGTAACCTTTCCAATGTTACAGAATTATACTTAACCTCATAAGTATAATCATATTTAATAATCTTTAGTAAATCATGACAAATCAATCTTTGTGGTGGACATTGACCAGCACACACCCAGTGTACCTAATTCCTTAGTCCTTCAATTGACTCACATATACATGTGATCAAAGAATTAGTCTTAATTTTCAAAGATGAAAATTCTCATTCATCATACAATACAACTTGTATGATTCCAAGTTTCTGTCCAATTGAAACTTGGGTGATGAAAAACTTTCTTCATTTGGTAAATTCAGACACTACCGCAAATGAAGGACTCAAATCCACTTTCCAATATTGCTATTACTGGAAACATATAAGCAACAATTTTCCACAGATGCCATTCTAAGGATATTTTTTAAAATAAATAAAATTAAAATCCTTTTTTTCTTCTATTTTAAAACTTTGCGGAAAAACTTATCCTTACAATCCACATGAAAACCTTGTTGTTATCTATTCATAAGCAATATATTATAACTCTTAAGCAACAGCTCAAAATTCTGATTACCGAACCATGCGATCGAAACCCACCTTCGCAATCCGAATCAACATATACTTACTTTAAGCTTCCTATCTTTTCTTTGATTCTTAAAAACATCAACATGTGACCCATTCACATTATGTAATAAGAATCTCCAAATAGAAACTCAATAGAGTTAGTCAGTGGACTTTAACTGAAGTAGAGTCAAACTTTTTGACTTGATCAACCTTATGACCTTTCTGGTGAATAGGGCAGCTTCGCAACCAATGCCCCTTACTTTGGCAACAAAACACATGGACCCTTTGGTAATGGCACATGAGACTATCTCAGACTTAGCCTTTCTCTTTACCATTTGGTCAACCGAGTTGACTATGGCCGATCCCTTTCCATTGGGAAGAGAAATCTTTTTCTAGATATCCAATGCTACCATTGTCAATGTCCATTTAAGACTTGGGAAGTTGTTCTTTTAATCAAATTTGCTTTACTGATGTTCCAAATCATTGCTGATTCCACAACACCAAGCAAAAAGATAACATCATTAAGGGTCATGCCATAGTCTGTCTCATAGTAGTCCCAAAGAGACTCACTATGTTACTAAGAAAGTGATTGAACATCCAACCTTCACGAGACTTTGACACCCAACTCTCCTGGCTTGTCAATATGTGAGTTTATATCCAAGATGTGAGCACACATAGACTATGCTTGCCAATAGGGATTGAGTGACTTTAAACTTTTCAAGAACTTGTGGGTGAGGGAGAATAATTGGAGGAGGTGGAGGAAGTGAAGCATGATGTTGAGGGACACCATCTTCAAGAGATTTGGGAAGATCATAGTTGTCTGAACCAGACATCTATAATGGGAGAAAATCAAGTTAGTTGATTCAAAGTCCTTAATATAACACCCAATATGAAATATTAAGGCTAGGACCCAACATAATATTTTATAATTTGGAAGAGGGATGCCGTAATCCAAGCTATAAAATATTTGAAGGTAGGCGAATGACGATTCACCAATTTCCACCATGTAAAACGAAATAATTTATTAGGTTTTAATTGGATTTGAAATTCCTAGATCTTTTGAGATTCATTAAACTTTTCAATGGCATGTTTCAATCTCGAGTGTGCCCTCTCAAATTTTAGGACTAGGATGCCGAGGATCACAAAACAAGGTGTGAATAACCATACCAATTCACTTGGTACCCTTAATATTATCACCCAATCAATGTGCCGGTTAACCACACACGCTCCAGTGATCTATGACAAACATTAAGTCACCCTTCAGGATCCTTACTAGTCCACGTTAGTGTGCCGGTTAACCACACACGCTCCACCAACGACTTGGTAAGGTACAAAGTGTGAATTCCATGGGCTAGCACCAAATTCACATTTTTCCTAAAGTAACTAAGATTGGGAATTAAATAAAACATTTAGCTACTTTATAATAATCATTATACTTTTAATGAGAATTTAAAGTCATTGTCCTACCCGTTCGGCTAACGACCCTCCACCAGTCAAGCAAGCGGTGGGTGAGAGTGGACACCCATTAAGTTGCCATTTTATAGGCAACAACCTTATACCCACCTTATAGACCGGCTTCATGAATGAGGCCTACTAATGGTAAAACGACTTATTCTTATACATATATATAATAATTAACCATTAATGTTATAAATAGTATAAGTGTCGAATTTTAACTTTTAAAACTCTAGGATGTGGAATTAAAGTTTGTGTGAGACTTTACAAATTCCAAAACTTGAGGGCAAGTTTTGAACAATTCATAAACTTTTGGATATTCATAACTTATGAGTTTTAATTAAGTGTTTTAAAGCTTTTAATGAAGAGTCTCTTGGAAATCCATAACTTGAGGACAAGTTATGGAGTCCATAAAACATTTATGGGAAAAACTCTTCAAGAAAATGTAACCTACCACTTCTTAAAAAAAACATTTAAAAGAAAACCTCTTGGAATTCCATAACTTGAGGACAAATTAAGAATTCCATAAATACACATTAAGATCAAGAATTAACTAACAAACAATTTGCAAATAATTCCTATGATCTAACAAAACTCATATGAACATGAACATCCAAATCAACAATTTCAAGAATCATATGAGCACATATAAAATTCAAATTTTGATTATAACTTTGAAATTGGTCCACCATCATCATTACCACATCAAAAACAAGTTTGATGAGTCCAAAACAGTTTAAGGTAATGATTCTAGACCAATTCCAGCACCAAAACTCGAAGATATGCTGTCTGGGGGTCCAACTCGTCGAGTGCATGAACCAACTCGCCGAGTTGGATGAGTTTTGCCTTGGACTCGTCGAGTCCCTTCATGGACTCGGCGAGTTAGCTGTGCAGACAGCATAAAATCTTCGATTTTCAGCAATTTGCATCAAGTATTCAAACAAGCAAGCCTAGGCTCTAATACCACTGTTGGGTTTTGAGCAATCTAACACTTCCTAAGTGTGCATGCAACCCTAAAAAACCTTGGATCTATGTTTGTCTAAATACATGCAAAATAATAATTTTCCAAGGTTCATAACCTATCTAACATGGCATGGGGTACTTTTAAACATAAAAGAATTAGATGAGATTACATACCTTTTGATGATGAGTTTGAATCCTAAGGAGTTTGAGGGCCAAGCACCAATAGTGTGAATGCCTCAAATGGAATCACAAATCACCACAAACTCTTGGAAAACTTTGAGAGTGTGTATACACACATATAAAATCGGCCACACACAAAGTCTCTCACAACAAGTGCCATTAGTGGCTATTTCATGCAACATAAGCATGCTTATATAGTGTACATGATTAGGGTGAAACCCTAATAACCCATGACCTTTCCTTTTCCAAGGATCCATGGGTTAAAAGCTCCATGGATCATCCATGGACTTCCATATAAGCCTAGCCCATTAACTAATGAGTATTAGCCCACACCATATAAAACAATAGCCCACAATTTAATTAGTCTTCCTTTTAATCTCTAAATTAATTCATAATTAATTTAAGACTAAAACTAATTAAATAACATGACTTCAAATTAATATATTATAACTTATAATATATTAATAAATCGTAAGTATACAACTCTCATAAAATAATCCATAAATCGTTTGGGTGAAGTGCAACCCAAATGGACCATGCTGGGTCGGGTCAAGTATATACCAAATAAGTTATGGACTTAGACACCTTATCCAACAATGAGATCATTCATGTACCGAAAGTTTAGATTAGCAAGCCTTTGGTGCCATAACCAACTGACGTCAGGAACAACTTTGGAGGGAAGGCAGAGCTGCGGTTTGCCAATAATCATGTTGATGTCAAGCAGATATATGTTCTTGTTGTGAAGTGACTTGATTAAGCACTCTTTCCGGTCTTCGGCCATTACATAGTTGTACTTTTTGCAAAATTCCCCACGTCAATTTGAATCAGTGAGCTAAGCAACACTTATCGAATTGTGTTTTAGATTAGCTACATGAGCCACATTTGAGTAGAGAAGTTTCCATTGGTGAGGACTCCATAACCACAAATTTGAGAATTTGAGTTGTTTCAATATGTCACGTAACCAACATTTGGAGTAAGCTTTAAGTCTCGTAGAAAGTCTTTCTGCCCCATCAAGTGCATGGAGCAAGCACTATCAATATACCATATTGTTTCTTGCTCCGAAGCACAAAGTGCCTGCAAAATTAGTGAGTAGTGGAGCTTTTAGGCTCCGAATTAGACTTTGGGACATAGGCATGGGCTTTGGATTTTGATTGTGATTTTGGAACAACTTTGTGTTTCTTGGTGTTGTTAATTGAATTCTTATGAAACAGATAGAAAGCCAATGTCTTTTCATCTATCAAGTAGTCATATTCATTGACTTCGATTTTCAGAATGGTCTGCTTCTGACTTTTGACTTCCAGGGGGTTGGTAACTTTTGTCAACTCCGGAATTGATTTTTCATTAAAGAGAGTTTTGACTTTCAATAGAAAATTTTCTTTGAAGAAAGGGTTTTCTTTTCAATTGTGGAATTGTTTGATGACACATTGGATTTTGAAAGATCTGGTTTAAAAACTATTCCATCAGATTTTGCAATAAAAACAGATGAATTAGTTGGAGGAGGGATGTTTTGGACTATTAGGACACTCACACGAGTTTTAGGCTGAGTAGAATTATCTACTATCTTAGGTTCTACATGACTATTAGATACGATAGATCTTTTGAGGATTTTAGTGGGAGCAAAGGAGTTTTGACTATGAGAGTTCCTGGATACACTTGGTTTGGAGTTGGCAATCAAACTGGAATTTTGTCTAGTCTCAACTTCTTTCTTAAGTGCATTGCGAGCTTCCACTTTGGGATTTACAATATCCTTCCTATTTAACATTGGTTTTCTCTTAGTAAGAGATGAGGATTTCGAGGTTTGTCCTTTGGATGGATTTCAAAACTCAGGAGTAATGGGAACCAATTTACCTTTTGAAACTACTAAGGAATCCAATTCACATGATTTAGAGGACACATAGCTTGAGATTTCAAATTTATCATCTAAGGATGCCCAACTGAACTCAGAGGCATTGGTTTCGGTTGTCTCCGAAATGTTTTCCTCAATCTCACAATTGTTAACGTGACTACTCCTAGGACTATAATCTACACAATTTGGAAGGCTATAATGAAATTTCGTGGGCCGATTCAGGTCCAGGTTTATCAGAGGCGGAAGAGGCGTGGAATCAGGACTCTTGACAACTATTGGTTTAAACTCAGGAATTAGGGACTCAAAATGGTCTGAAGTCTCCGAAAGTGGTGACAAGGGAGAAACAGGGGTGTCCAAATGTTTAATGTTCGAAACCTCTCCCATGAATGTTAAATTTTGTAATTCCTTAAGGGACTAGCAATTGGTTTCGGAAACTCGTTTCTGTGACCAGGTGCATTGGACCATGGATGAAGGAAATTATGAGTCATCCGAATGTCCGCTTCAAGCATGACTACAAATTATGCAAAGCATCTATCTTAGCATTAAGATGTTTGTTATCAGAAATCAAAACATTACATTCAGAATAGGCGATTTCACATTTATCTTTCAAAATGATACGTTCATCTTTTGACATTACAAGTTCATGCTCTAATGACTCGATTTTCAATTTCTTATGCTCAAAATGTAACCTAAGACGACTTAGTTCATAGTCCTTCTTCTCACTGGCTTTTATCGCAGACTCATAGGCTTTATAGATTGTGTTCATATCTGTTTGGATTTGGGTCAGATAAGTTTCACAAAGAGACAAACCAAAGTTATTATTAGGGATCATAGATTTTACCTGCTGAATGATGCTTTG
This sequence comes from Lactuca sativa, assembly GCF_002870075.4. Lineage (NCBI taxonomy): Eukaryota > Viridiplantae > Streptophyta > Magnoliopsida > Asterales > Asteraceae > Lactuca > Lactuca sativa. The sequence continues at coordinate 165,798,792 of NC_056623.2, read as the reverse complement.
ACCTGGTGGATTGGTGGTTTCCATGTAGCAATGGTGTGGTTCAACAACATCATCTTCATCTTCTGAGCCTTAAGACCAATACCCTCCATCGCACTAAACCGATTGTCATGCCATTAGACACATATTCCTTCCAGCTATCATATCATCATCATCCCTGGATAACCAATATCCTTCAACATCTCTTGAAACCATTGTAACAAATGCTTTTTCACTTTCAACTATCTCTTGTGCTCTTTGGACACACTAGGCAGAGTCCTTGATCTTTGGCTTTTGTGGAGCATCAACCAAACAATCTTTGGCAAAGTGGTTTGCATGTCCACACTTATGACACACAATTTTCGGTTTTTCTGATTTTGAACTCTGAGAGAGTTATTAAGTAGAGTTTTGTTTAGGGTGGTTCGGTTTATATGCAGGAGATTTTTTGGAGGGTTTAGCTTCTGATGCTGAAAATGGTTTAGGATTATTCTGGTGTGGAGCATGGAATCGATTTTGGTACGGTTTGTAAGAAGGATTGAAAGGAAGTTTGTACTTCATAGAAAGTAGTGCGAACTCCTGTTGGAAACTGAGTTCAGAGTCCATAGCTTCGGATTCAACAACTGGATAGATTTATGTGGGTAAAGTAGGTTTGGGTGTTTGAACAAATGGAACAGTGGGTTTGAAGGGATCGGAAGTAGATGAGTTCGGAATGGTTGATTCGAAAGAACTGACAAGAGCAAGAGGACCTCCTAAAAGTTCTGTTATGTTTTGAGCAACATTGGACTGATGTCCATGAAGTTCATCAAAAACTTGATAAAGCTTAAGCTTTTTCAATGAGCCATTACTTTGGAGACATGATTTTAAATTTCACCATCCTTTGCCCAGATTGTTTATGAATTTGAGATTGTACTCCAAAGGGTTTCGGACAATCCCATGAGCAGTCATGTTGTTTACCACAATGCGATAACGGCTGGAAGCAAAGGCCACTGACTCACCAGGAGTGGTGGTGAATGTGTCAAAGTCATTGACAACTGAGGTGAGGCGCTTGTCTTTCATATTTTCATATCCTTCAATCACGTCCTGAAGAGTGCCCTGTATCTCTTTGGCTGACTTGCATAGCTTGATATGCTCAAAGAGTAAAGGAGGAACACCAAACACCATTTCTGAGAAAGCAATCTGATCAACATGCAGCTTCTCGATATCATCTGCAGTTAGAGAAGCTGGACGAGCTTCATCTTCTTGCATGAGCTGAGCAACTACGTCTCTTACAACTATTCATGCAGGAACATGAGGACCTTCTTTGATGGATTTCTAGATTTGTTCACCATTATCTTTGGCCAATAAAAATCTTTCCATTCTAACTTTCCAGTGATCATATTCTTCCACAACTAGTAATGGGGCACGAGTAGGGCCACCCACACTATATGTGATTTGCGTTGAAATCATTTGTTGAGGATTAGAACCAACCATTGGAGTTACGAAATCTTCAAGATAAGGTGGTATATAGAAGAACTTTTATCCTTGACAAAGAAATGATTGAAAAACCAAGGTGATTTCAAATCAACCATAATATTATCTTTATAGATTCAAAGGACAACCACACAAGCTCTGATACTAATTGAGAGAACAAGAATGATGCGTATGGACAAGGTTTGAGAACTCAAACCTTGAGTGAATGCTTAAGATCAATGTCTGCTTGCTAATGAAAGTTCAAGCCTTTCCTAGAAAGACCAGTCAAGTCTTAGATAAAATATTCAACAAATGATCAAGACAATAAATGAAGAATGAGATAGTAAATGATCAAAGTAAAGTTAATAAATGAAGAACAACAAGAATTTTTGACTGAAATTAGTAAAATTGTCGAGAGTGAATGAAAGATCCATAGTTGACTTGTAGTGAATGCTCTTTTATATAGGAGTGAATGTTATAGTGAATTAACGCATGTGTTTACATAGGACCGGACAAAAGAGGTAAATCTGACATTCTGATTGTCCAAATAAAACTATAGACTAAGTCCTATGAAACGTTACATCAATAACATGACAAAAGTAATAAATGAACAAAAGACTAAACAAAGATATTCCAGATCAGCATGAATTCCAGACATGAGAGTTGATTCCAGAATGCTTTTATTCTTCTCATCTTCTCACTTGGTCCAGATAGGTTCTGGACCACTATTCACTTCGGAAGTTACACCCTTCGGAATAATGACTTAGGATTGCTACAGGTTCACTTTTAGGTTCCAACATTGTGGGATTGTATGTCCCGAATAGATCAATTCAAAAATATCACGTTCTCCCTCTAGGAGACTCTGGTTACACTAAATGATAGGATTTAACATGTACCCCGAAAGGTACAATTGAAGAGTTGTCTCACAATCCTGTATTAATTATTTACGTGTAGTTCTTTATTTTTCTATTGTATTTGAACCCGTTTATATAATTTGTAGTATAATAGTAATTATACTTAAATTATTATTTAGTGTTGTACTCTTGAAATCCAAAAGTAGTAATGTATATCATAAACTAAGTCTGTCATAGTTTATATGTTTATCAATGTATAAGCTTTGAATTTGTAAAAATGTATACTGAAACCCCGAACTATACCTATTATAGTGTGCATGAATGTTATCTAATTGGTTCATGTATTGATCTAAAAGCCATGAAATTTTGGCTGTAAGTTGTTAACGTCCCTTATGCTCAACATGTTACAAAAGGAATAAAATATCTAAATATTATATATAAATGTGGAATCCGAATGGTTGTATCAATTGCATTAGTTTTCAGCGTGTTAAAATTCTTTTGCAGAAATTCACAAAATCATTTGTGTTTGGCTTGTATTCCACCCCTGAAAAATGTTAAAATAGTAAAAGCATAGGGGTATGAACTCACTGTTAGTTGCGTGAAAGTCTCGGACAACGAAACTAGAAATGAAGACCCTCAGGTTGATGTACGCGACACTTAATGGAATCCTAATACAATTAAATACATATATGCATTTTATTAGCGAAACCATTAGTTATAGTGTTGGAAAAAAAATTCTTTTGGTTTAGGAATGTTATTGGGACTCGATTAAATCGGAAAAAGTGGGTTTTCAGCCAGGTTCACGACTTGGGGAGTTTTGCGGTCGTGAAATGTTCTCGGCCGTGAACAATTTACTGCCTTTGAAGGTTTGAAGCATTCACGGCTAATTCTTGATGAAACTTGAAGATTTGAAGGGTTTACGGTCGTGAACTCAAGAACAACGATGCTTGATTTGATGAAAAACGGATGTTTTGATGCTCCAAAACAAGTTCCAAGGAGGATGGAGTGATAGACGAAGAGAAATCTTGTGTTTTCAGGTGAGGATTTTTAGAGAGAGGAAGGGTGTTCACGGCCAAAAAAGTATAAATAAGGGTAGCACACACATATATATAGGGGTTCATGGGCGGTGGTGGGGCCACCATCTGTGAGCGGGTTTACGATTGTGATCGAGTTCACGGTTGTAAACACCACTCATGCCGAAATCTGCTGATTTTTGAAGGAAACTTGGGTTTTCGCACGATTTTGGTTCCTACTCTTATATAAAATTTAATGATATACGACTTAAATGATTTTCCAAGCCATAAGAATTTGACAGAACTAAATAAAAATTCAAAATTTATTTAATGGAATTGACTAACGTTAAAGGAAAATGAATTTGTCAAAAACATGACTGATGGGATTAAAACAACTTTTAATCTATGAAGATCGATTAGATCTTGAACAAGTATAAATATAAGAAACAGCAAGAACGCAATAATAATAACAAACCAGAAAACAAAATTAAGAACACAACAGCTTGAATCAATCGTGTTGAATGATTAAGTAAAATCCTTAGAAGAGCTCGATTAAGAACATCAACTGTAAAGGATTGGAAGATTACAAGAGAGCAATATCGTAGAACTCTGGAATGTAAAAACTGAAATCTTGAATCTTGACCTAATATGCATGCAAGCATTAACTTATATACAATACATAAAAGGCTCTCGGTTGGACAGGCCCAAACCGGAGAATACATGGCTAATCTACGAGCCCAAAAGACGCAACATAAAACAGAACTTCAGCCCAACAATCTCCCCCTTTGCGTCAATTTGGAGCGAGACCTTCACTTCTTACTTGGGCCGGCGGCTGAAGCTGGTACCTTCTTCTTCACGGTACTAAACAGACACTTGGTTATGGAAAGGATGGTCTGTCTAAACCGGATGTACCAATTGATCATATCTTCAAAGTACTTGATGTCATCAGCCGAATTGTCCTTACACCGCTTGACGATTGATAGGACGTGTTCCAAGCAAGTTGTGGTGTAGAGGTGCTTGTCAGCTAAAGCGAACAGACATTTCTGTCCTTCGGCTCTGGTGAACATCACAGAGTTTCGCCTCGAATCTATCTTACCCATTTTCATCGTGTTTAGATCACTGGCCAATCCCACAGGCTTGACTTTCGGTTTCTTCTTAAACACTGTGGCAACCTCCTGATCCATTAGGGCCACCTCCATGATATAGCATGCCAGCATCCTTTTGACATGGTCTAAGATGGGACCATATTCGGCTTCGTTTGTCAGCAAGATGTTGTACAAAACTATCCAATCATGAGGGTTCAGATTGGGCAGATCCGCCAGAGAGATCATGTGAGCCGTTCTTGCAGATCCTCGGATAAGCTTGAACTTGACGTTTGTGAATCTCCCCACGGCGAACGGCTTCATCACCCGAACATTGACAATCTTCTGGGCGCTCCATGTAAGGTATTGAGGGCGAGCGGCCTCCAAGTAGAAGTCAATGAGCTCCCTGTCAAGCTCATCGTTCGGATGCGGGACTTCGAAAATGTTGGAGAAGGCGTGGAAGATGAACGCCTTTCGAGTCAACGGCATATCAAATTGCGAATCGACCGAGTTGTTGCAGTCGAACGATATCACCGGCTCGAGCCATAGTATGCTTGGTGTCTCTATGGCCTCTTTTATCAGACGATCCCTGGTCCAGGCAGGGAAGAGCAGCTTTCGGCTCTCAAGGAGATCGTTGGCTTCTTTTTGTTTACGTTCGGCTTCTTCAGCTTCACGTGCCACACGACTGACATCGTCATCAGTATTGCGACTGTTCTTTCTCTTTAACATGTCCGCAATAGTCTCCTTGTCTTCATCTTCATCTTCATCGTCATCTCCTCCCTCTGCTATGTTTTTGCCTTTGTTCTTCACACCCGAACCCGAGGCATGACCAGTTGGGGGTGGTTCGGTTGTGTGAGCAGCTTTGGAGGAAGGAGGGGGTTTCGATCCTTTCTTCTCATCTCCCCCTTGTTTCGGAATGGACACGAAACTGGGTAGACCTTCAATTTTGCTTCAGAGGTCCATGGCCGGAGAGAGTTTCTCAGCGAGGGTACGCCTCACTGAGTGATTGAGGATGGGGTCGTGTGCTTCCAGGATGTTGGATAGAGCTGCGTGGACATCCGAAACACACGTCTTGATGACTTCCCTCTCGGATCGAAGAGCCTCCAATTGTTGTTCGGAGTTGGAAAGTTGGGTGCTCTTGACCTTGAGGGCAGTAGTCTTACTCGCCAGGACGTCCATCAGTGAATTTTCAGCCGCAAGATCCTCTTGTAGCTTTGCCAAGCGGGCATCGATGGAGGCACGGAGTGCCGAGTTGTCGTCGCTAAGGTTTTGTCTGAGGGTAGCGAACGAGGATAACTCCGTCTTTACAAACTGGGCTAATTGATTAACAAGTGGTTCCAGAGTTGTTCCAGAGTTGTGTTAAATCATCTTGCTGAGAAGATGATTGAAGCGATCAAACGTCTGGGTCACAGTTTCTTCAGCCCCTTGCCTGAATTCTCCAAACTCAGATAGAAGCAAGGTTTGGATAGAATGTTCAAGATCTTCGTCTGTGGAATACAGTTCGCGAAGTCTATCCCACACTTCCTTCGCCGTAGTGCATGAGCTGACCAGTCTGAATGTGTCGGACTGAAGGGCGAATCTGATCAACCTTAGTGCCTTAATATTGCACTGGAATTTGTCTTTTTCATCTTGCGCAATATTCGTCACGTCCTTAAGCAGATCGTTGTATTCTTTTTGCGTCTTAATAACTCTGGATGTCGCGGAATGAGAAAACGGTCCATTGATAATGGCTTCCCATATGAGAAAACCATTGTCCTCCGATCCAATCACGTAATCTTCAAAATGATGTGCCCATACTTCATAGTCATGGGTGTATAAGATTGGAATCTTTGTCGTCGAACCAATGCTGTTGGAAATATTAATGGGGTTTGATTGCGTCGCGTCCATTATGATCGTAATAACCTGTTCAAAGATCAGACTTGTAATAAAGCATATTAGGGCAAAACAATAAATACTAAGATACGTCAATTAAGATGACGGCTCAATAAATATCGATGATTGCGGAAAACCCTAATGGAAATCTTTTTCACAGAAAAGATGTGTATCGATTACACAGCCTCCCGCTCTGATACCAATTGATGGGATTAAAACAACTTTTAATCTATGAAGATCGATTAGATCTTGAACAAGTATAAATATAAGAAACAGCAAGAACGCAATAATAATAACAAACCAGAAAACAAAATTAAGAACACAACAGCTTGAATCAATCGTGTTGAATGATTAATTAAAATCCTTAGAAGAGCTCGATTAAGAACATCAACTGTAAAGGATTGGAAGATTACAAGAGAGCAATATCGTAGAACTCTGGAATGTAAAAACTGAAATCTTGAATCTTGACCTAATATGCATGCAAGCATTAACTTATATACAATACATAAAAGGCTCTCGGTTGGACAGGCCCAAACCGGAGAATACATGGCTAATCTACGAGCCCAAAAGACGCAACATAAAACAGAACTTCAGCCCAACAATGACCATTCCATCTTTTCAGACTGTCAATGCAAGTTAAAAATCTTACTCAAACAAGAAGAATATACTATGTTCTTGAGGGTAGTATTCTTGATGAACCTCACCATACTCCTAAGGTTGCACATGACTTACGGATTAAGGATTTTGATGAATCAATCTATGTTGCATGACTCATGCTTGCTACCATGATCCCAAATATTTAGAGAGACCTAGAGGATCATGATGCTTATGATATGATCACACATCTAAAAGAAATGTTCAATCAGAAAGAAAGGACCAAATGATTCAACACTTTTCAATCGCTACATTCTTGTAAAATGGAGGAAACTAGTGATGTGAGCATAAATGTTCTAAAAATAAAGAGCTATTTGGATCACTGGGAGAGACTTGGCTCTCAATATCCAACTAAATTGGGGTTAGATTTGATCCTAAACTCTTTTCTAAAGTGATATGATACATTCATAGTAAAATACAATATGAATGGTTAGGATAAATATATCTCACAATTACATTCAATGTTGAAAATTGCTGAGAAGAATATCCCAAACAAATGATCTCAAGTTCTCATGATTCTGGAAGGACATCTCAAAAAGAACAAAGCCAAGAACTTCAAAGGCATGCCAAAATTTGGCACGACCAACGGGAAAATGGTTTCGCAAGCCCAACATGCTAAGAAATAGGAAAAGGTGGCAAAGGAAGATACGTGCTTCGAGTGTGACATCATTAGCCACCGAAAAATGATTTTTTTTTATTTTTCTTGCAGGGTTGAAAACCAAGAAAGTCGGAGAAGGAATTACAGGTATTTGATATTAGGTATGGAACTCATATTTATAATCGGAGAATTGACTTTCATCTAGCACCAGGTATTTGATACTAGGTGTCGAACTCATATTTGTAATTAGTTATAGGAGTTCAGAAGGAGTAAGAAGTTGTGTAACGCCCAAATTTTTGAAATAAAAATTTCATTTACAAAGTAGAATAAATTCTTGTTTTCATAAAGATATATTCAAGGCAACACCATTTGTGCATAAAACATTATTCAAAATGAGTAATGAAGAAAAGCAACAAAGAATCTCGAATCATAAATGTACTGATGTGTGTGTACAGTCCCGCCATTTCCTTCTCACGATCCGATAAGTACTTAAAAAACATTTAATCTATAACCATAAGCACAACACTAAGTGAGTTCCCTAAAATACCGGACACAAAATATACATACAATGCATATATCATGAACTTAATCACGAAGTGTCTCTGCCTATTTGTCTGTCAACATAAAGTTGGTCTACCCCTTTGTCCTTCAGCATGAAGGTAGTCCGTCCCCTTGGCTTTCAACATAAAGCTTGGTATAGCGCCCATAGATTTGGGTTAGTCAATTTAGAAACAATAAGCGTTAAAATTGACTTTTTAATAGAATATTATTTAGATTAAAAAATAGTAACCAAAGTTATAGTATATGTCACAAGGATTCCGTACATATAAAGAACGTTAAAAATCTAACTTATAACGAAGAAGTTATGACCCGTCAAAGTTTTACGACAAAACCGGCACGACGCCGCATAACATAAAAAGTAAATTCTTGATAAACTACTTTTTTGCCATAGAGATCGAAACGAAAGTCGTACTATAAATTAAACCGAGATCATGCATAAAGAGAACATCCAAATCTAACTTCGTTTGAGGAAGTTATGATTTTTTTCTAAGATTTTGCATAGCAATGCACAACCCGTAAATCGAATTTTAGATCGATCGATTTTAGTCAACACAATCTAAACGAGAATCGAAGATCTCGTTAATACGAGCTCAAGGATATAAAGACAGATCAAAACGGACATTGGATGACAAAGTTATGAACTTTTAACGGACTTTAACTGTGTAAGCCTGTTAAAATATAACTTTAAAAATAAAGTTAAAATTAGCCAACGGAGTTTAAATGAATGTTGTAGATCACATCGCTACCTACGCATGCATATAAAGAACCTAAAAAACCGAGCTCATATGCAAACGTTATAGAATTTTGAAGATAATTAATTTTTGGGTTAAGCTCCGAACCTGACACGTGGAAAGATCTGGACCGTTGCTTCCTCCCCACACTTGGCCATTAGATGTTGACACCTATCCACGTACGCCCAATGTAACATGTAGTACAACCAGTGTACCTATTTTGTAAGCGCAACTTGCAGCCTATAAATAGAGCTCGTTAGTTCTCATTTTTTTTACCACAATTCATTCCAATTATCTCCCAAACACCCCCAAACCCTCATGGTTTTTCCCTAGCACCTCTTAGGTGTTAGTAGCGTGTACCGGAGCACCAAAAGGCTGTGAGAATAAGAGCTTTTGACTCAAAAGTTATGCATGTACAGAGCCGGGTGCCTTGCTAAACCCCCTTGTAAATGAGTTATGTTTACCCTACTTTAAGTATAACTTATATTTAGTTAATTATCGTTATAATGAACCTATAAGCAAGATTTATCAGTGATTCCATGTCGTTATACAGATTGATCTACATACGGGATGGTGTTTAGGCAGTGACTTAGAGAGGTGTTTAAAGTGGGATTTCCAAACAGTATACTTTGTCAAACCCCAAAACCGGGGCAGAAACGTTCGGGGATGGAGGACTTCATGTATAGTATCATAACAATGCAAAAAAAGTAAACAATCAACAACTGTTGGATTAGTGTCTAAGGCTGTAACTATATTTGGTAACTACTTGATCCGATTATGCATGGTCCTTTTGGGTTGCCTTCACTATAGCATCTTGACAGGATGATTTATTAAGAGAGGAGATATTATTGTTTGTATATTATGAGAATAATATATTAAAGGAATAATATTGTTATTTGATTAATATAAGTCATATATTAATTAAGAATTAATTTGGTGACTTAAATAGGTTAATTGAATAAAGGGGCATAAACTGTCAAATGTGTGATAGTTGTGTTTTGGGCTATGTATCCTTATAGATAATGGAGTGGACGAAATTTAGGGTTTGGGAAACTTAAATTCGTCCAAGCCTAATATCTAGGAGGATCTTGGATTGCTTAGGGCCTAAGTTATTCAATTAGGGTTAAAGGTGAAACCCTAGTAGCTCATAGTATAAATAGGACCCTAGGGTGAGGGAAATCGGCACTCATGCAAGGCAAGAAACCCTAGGGCCGATTTCTCATCCTCCTCTCTATCTCTCAAATCATCTTCTTGCTAGTTAATGTTTGTAAGCCATTAGAGGAGTGACAATTGTGACTCTAAGCTCCAAGAAAGATGAAGTATCAAGCAAGTAATCCAGGGTGTTTTTCTAGATCCTAAGTCATATGATTAGAATCACTTGTTTACATTAGATCTAGTATTGTAAGTCTTGGATTCAGTGCATGTTCAATTCGAGAAACCTAGATACAAGCAATTAGGGTTTGCATGTGCACATAGGAAAGTTCTTGTTGCTCAAACCCATTAGTGGTATCAGAGCTTTGATTGATTTCTATTGAATTGATGCATTGGTGAATTGCTTGTTGCTTAAAAAATTCGATTTTGGTCCTCTGCCTGATGAACTCAGCGAGTAGCTCCAACACGGAGAGTCCATAGTGGGAACTCGGCGAGTTCGAGCGTCAGAAAGAGGGAGTTTCAGGATTTCTTGCAGTTTTACGTGAGGAAACTTGCCTTAACTGTTTTGGGTCATTAAATTCTGATTTTAACCGTATATATGAGTATATTATTGACCTAACAAAAGATAATTACCAATTAGTTGAATAATAATTTCCTTATGTTATAATAATTGATTATTTGAATTGAATTGGTGCATTGTTTTGCAAGTAATATTAAAGAAGATCAAATTGAGATAATCTAATTGTTGATTTACATTATTTGCTATTTGATCCTTATGTTTTGAAAAGTTTAAAACTTGACCTCAAATTTTTAAATTTAGTTTTATGATTAAAAGTTTAAATAAATTTAAATTTCAAACCCTACGAATTTTACATGTTTAAAATTCAACCTATACTAATATATTATTACATGCTTAATATATATATATATGTATGATTAAATATGTTAGTCTTACCGTTAGTAGACCTCATTCACGAAGCCAGTCTATAAGGTGGGTATAAGGTTGCTGCCTATAAAATGGTGCTTAATGGGTGTACACTCACACCCACCGCTTGCTTGACTGGTGGATGGTCGTTAGCCGAACGGGTAGGATAGGGCAAACCTCTTCTCATTAATAAGTATAATGAATCTATTAAAGTAACTAAACTATTTTATAAAATTCCCAATCTTAGTTACTTTAGGAAAAGTGAATTGTCGCAATCCCATGAAATTACACTTTGCACCCTTGTTTAGATGTTAGTGGAGCGTGTGTGGCTAACCGGCACACTAATTGGTTCTAAGTAAAGGTGGAAAAGGGTGATTCATTGCTTGTCATAGTTCGATGGAGCGTTTCTGGTTTACCGGTACATCGAATAGGTGATTGTAACAATGGAGGCACCGTGTAAATTTGCATGGTTATTCACACCCGCTTTGTGATCCTCGGTATCCCAGTCACAAACTAGAAGGGCATATCGAGATTTAAACATGCCGTTGAAGAGTTCAATGAATCTAAAAATCTAGGAATTCTCAATACATTTAAAAATTAAAGAGTATGTTTCTCGTGGTGAAGAATTAGTAAATCGTCATTCACTTACCTCCAAATTATTTGCATGTTGGATTACGGTATCCTTTTTCTAACGTGTAAATAATGTTATTAGGTCCTAGCCCTGAATTTCCATTTTGGGTGTTAATTAGGGACATAACTCTAATCAACTTTGTTCCTTTCTAATTGTAGATGTCTAATGCAAACAACGCTACTGCGAGCTCGTTCACCCTAATGAGCCTTTGTCAAATGGTAACTTTCGATGGATCGAACTTTAGCGAATGGATAAGATACATTTGCACAATCGCTCGTTACGAGGACAAGGAGTATGTTCTCGATGAGAAGCTCGAAAAGATCAATCAAGAAACGGCTACTCCCGAAGAAATGGTTGTATTTGAAACATATGAGCGTGATGCAACGAAAGTCCATTGCAGCATGATAGACACTATGAACTCCGAATTCCAAAAGTCCTATGAGGACATGTATCCTTATAAGATGCATCTAGACTTGATGGAGCGTTACCACCAAAGCACGAGGCAATAGCGCTATGAGATCATAATGAATATGATCACTGCTAAAATGGGAAGTGGAGAATCTCTTAGCGTGCACTTGCAAAAGATGTAAAGGTATGTCGATCATCTTCGCAAGTTGATTGTCAACTTTGGGGAAGATTTGGCTATCGAAATTGTTCTTCACTCCTTACCCTCATGCTACAATAAATTTAGGATGACCTACCACATGAACACGAAAGAGGTCACCCTAACTCATATGGTTGTAGATAACCTAGGAAATGACGTGTTGTGTATGGATTCTTCCAATAGTATGGATAAAGCATCTTTGTGGCATTGTCGTCTATGACATGTCAACAAGAAGCACATGGCCTAACTCCAAAAGGATGGAGTGTTGGAGTCATTCGACCTTAGGGAAGATGACACGTGTGAATCTTGTTTACTTGGAAAGATGACCAAATCACCCTTCATTGGCACTTGTGAGAGGAGTGAGGGTTTATTGGATCTCATACATACCAATGTATGTGGGCCCTTTAGATCCACCACAAAGGATGGGAACCGCTTCGACATGACTTTCACCAATGATTATAGTAGATATGGGTATATCTACTTAATCAAGCACAAGTCAGAAACGTTTGAAAAGTTCAAAGAATTCAAACATGAAGTGGAGAATCAATTGGGCAGGAAAATCAAGATGCTTCGATTCGATCGAGGAAGAGAGTACCTAAGTCTTGAATTCCACGACTATCTCGAAGAATGCGGAATAGTTTCGCAATTGACGCCACCTAGGACTCCGCAGTTATATGGTGTGGCAGAAAGGCGTAATCGAACCCTGTTAGACATGGTTCGATCTATGATGAGTCGTTCTTCACTACCTATCTCATTCTGGGTATATGCCTTAGAGACTGCCGCCCATATCCTTAATCGAGTCCCTACAAAGAAGGTTGCCAAAACACCTCACGAGATGTGGACAGGGAAAGCTCCCTCGTTGGCACATATCAAGGTGTGGGGTTGTGAGGTTTTCATAAGACAAGAGACTCACGACAAGCTCGAACCTCGAAGTGAGAGATGTATTTTCATGGGCTACCCGCAGAAGTCCTTTGGATATCTCTTTTTTATTGAACCGAGTGACAATGTTTCCTTCATTGCGAGGAGAGGGGTTTTCCAAGAGCGAGAACTCATAAGCCAAGGAGACTGTGGGAGGCAAATCGATCTTCAAGAGATTCAAGAGTCGAGCGATGAAGGAACCGTTAACGCTGGCGCTCAACCCGAGGAGGAAACTCCGGTTGAACAAATTGACGAGTCCTTACCTCTTAGACACTCCGAAAGAGTTAGATTTCAACCCCAGTTTTATGGTTTTCATATTACTACCGAAGGGGATATGTATATTAGTGATGGTACACTAATAAATCTAGATGAACATAATAGTTATAAGGAAGCCATGGCAGGCCCAGAGTCTATAAAATGGAAAGAGGCAATGGATAGCGAGATTCAGTCCATGTATGACAACCAAGTTTGGAATTGGTTGACAATGTGCCCAGACGTAAGACGGTTGAATGCAAATGGATCTTCAAGAAGAAGACTGACGTCGATGGGAAAGTGCACACGTATAAAGCACGACTAGTGGAGAAGGGCTTTACTCAAACTCCCGGAGTTGACTATGATGAGACCTTCTCACCAATTGCTAAGATAAAATATATTAGGGAAATGCTAGCCATTGTTGCATTTCATGATTATGAGATATGGCAGATGGATGTCAAGACTGCTTTCCTTAATGGGAAGTTGGCTGAGGATGTTTACATGGCTCAGCCAGAGGGTTTCGTCGATCCGAAGCATCCTAATAGAGTGTGCAAGCTTGAGAAGTCCATTTATGGACATAAGCAAGTGCCTCGCAGATGGAGTCTTTGCTTCGATGAGAAAGTCAAAGAGTTTGGATTTGTACGAAGTGAAGATGAATCATGTGTATATGTCAAGGCCAGTGGGAGTGTATTTAGCTTCCTCGTTTTGTATGTCGATGACATACTGCTCATAGGAAACGACGTCCCGACTTTGCAGGAGGTTAAGTCCTGGCTCGGGAAGTTCTTCTCTATGAAGGACCTCAGAGAGGCTTCCTATATTTTGGGAATAAGGATAGTGAGATAAAGAAGTAAGAGACTAATAGGACTTAGTCAGAATACTTACTTAGATAAGGTACTAAAACGTTTTAGTATGGAAAACTTGAAGAAGGGAGAACTACTGATACAAAGTAATGCCAAGTTGAGTAAGACTCAAAGTCCGAGTACCGAAGTCGAGATAGCTGAGATGAGCCAAGTAACTTATGCTTCCACAGTTGGCTCAATCATGTACGCTATGACTTGTACTCGCCCTGATATGGCCTTCGCTTTGAGCATGGTTAGTAGATATCAAGGGGACCCTGGCAAAGCTCATTGGATTGCAGTCAAGAATATACTTAAGTACCTTCAGAGGACCAAAGAATGGTTCTTAGTCCTCAAAGGGAGTGATGACTTAAAGGTGTGAGGGTATAGTGACGCCAGCTTCCAGACCGACTGGGAAAACTACCGTTCGTAGTCGGGCTGGGTCTTTACCCTGAATGGAGGATCAGTGACTTGGAAAAGTTCCAAAGAAGAAACCGTAGTTGATTCAACGTGCGAATCAGAGTACATTGCAGCAAGCGAAGCGTCAAAGGAGGCGATGTGGTTGAAGAACTTCATTGGTGATATTGGAGTTGTGCCTGCCATAAAGGAACCTATGGAAATCTTCTGTGATAATGAGGGAGCGGTTGCCTTGACCAAGGAATCGAGGGATCATGGTAGATCTCGGCGTATCGACAGAAAATATCCCTTTATTAGACATCGAGTAGAAGAAGGTCACCTCGTAGTGAAGAGCGTATTGTTAGAAGATAACACAGCAGATCCGCTTATGAAGGGACTAAGTAGGGTTAAGCATTTGCAGCACGCTAGGAGCATTGGGCTGAAAGACGATATTAGTTTAGATTAGATAGTTTTGAAACATGTAATAAATAAGTGTAATTGATATTTGATGATTAAATAAAAGAGTATTATTCATGAGTAAAGATACTGTCTTATGTTAATAGTTTAACTATTGTTTCACTTTGCATGTTTTGACTTCCTGAATAATTAAGTTATTAAGAATAATTGAATTATTCGAATGGTCCACAATCGTTCATATGTTGGAAGTAGGTATGAATGAAGATTGTCATGAATTGGAGTGTAGATTGTCTAAAAGGGTATTAGACATAGCAAAGGTTTGCTACAACGTTTGTGAGTGCTTATGAACAAGTTTTGAGCATTAGAATAAACCCGCGCTTGCTAGAATCATTTTTTGGAATGTGATACAAGTGATCGCAAGACGACAATATCATATGGTCTTAAAACCAAGATATATGGTTTGTTGTTAATTACTTGGTTGTGCATTGATAATGCAAAACCACATCAGTAAATTGATGTTATAAAACGCATTGTTGTGTATAGTTGATTAGTAGATAGTAACTGCATATAACTCGAAGTTTATCTGTTACTTTTATCCTAAGAGAATAAAAGCGATATCACGGCCGCGCGATGCTTTGATTTGACTTATGTGCCGGGCCCGGTCAGGACTGAATTGATGTGTTCAATTAAGTTCTATGTCAAATGAATCTGAGATCGAGAAACCAAAATGTTGGACAATAAGTTCCATAAGATTGTCCACATAATATCTAAACAGAGGACTGTACGATCCCTTATCTAAAGGATAGAAGATTGATAAGATCAGAGTTGACAGCGTCTTTGAGAGCTACGAGTGCTAATCTGTTTGTATTTGCATATATAGTTACTAGACTTATCCAAGTAGGAGACTGTTGGATTAGTGTCTAAGGCTGTAACTATATTTGGTAAGTACTTGACCCGGTTATGCATGGTCCTTTTGGGTTGCCTTCACGATAGCAACTTGACAGGATGATTTATTAAGAGGGAAGAGATATTATTGTTTGTATATTATGAGAATAATATATTAAAGGAATAATATTGTTATTTGATTAATATAAGTCATATATTAATTAAGAATTAATTTGGTGACTTGAATAGGTTAATTGAATAAAGGGGCATAAACTGTCAAATGTGTGATAGTTGTGTTTTGGGCTATGTATCGTTATTGATAATAGGGTGGACGAAATTTAGGGTTTGGGAACCTTAAATTCGTCCAAGACTAATATCTAGGAGGATCTTGGATTGCTTAAGGCCTAAGTTATTCAATTAGGGTTAAATGTGAAACCCTAGTAGCTCATAGTATAAATAGGACCCTAGGGTGAGGGAAATCAGCACTCATGCAAGGCAAGAAGCCCTAGGGCTGATTTCTCATCCTCCTCTCTCTCTCAAATCATCTTCTTGGTAGTTGGTGTTTGTAAGCCATTAGAGGAGTGACAATTGTGACTCTAAGCTCCAAGAAAGAAGAAGTATCAAGCAAGTAATCCAAGGTATTATTCTAGATCCTAATTCATATGATTAGAATTACTTGTTTATATTAGATCTAGTATTGTAAGTCTTGGATTCAATGCATGTTCAATTAGAGAAACCTAGATCCAAGCAACTAGGGTTTACATGTGCACATAGGAAAGTTCTTGTTGCTCAAACCCATCAACAACATCATCCATTGCATTAATAGTATGAATTAATACAAGTGTGTTCTTTCATAATAAAAAGACATCAAAACAAGTAATCAAAATAAAAGACGTGTCTTGAGCATGCGCCGTCTTCTCAAAAACCTGGTCGACTGTAGCTGTCTACCTGTGACCTGAGAATACAAGTTATTTTGAAAGAGTTTATCAACATTAAAGCTGGTGAGTTCATAAGAATTTAGTGTGACTATTTGTATAAGTTTGATGAAAATGTTTGTAAATGTTCAATGTAAATGTTTGTAAAAAAATATTTGTAACTTCTAGAAACTCCTATATTTTCTACTAAACGTAGCCGTCTACCAAGGCATCAAATTTTATGTATGTTTGTTTCTTGTAAGAGTGTGTATGTTCCCAAGTGTGACTATCATTAACCAAAAACATAGTTTTACATTACCATTTATGTGAGAAGATCACAAAGTGAATGCAATGGGGAAATAATAAAGTAATGTAGTGTTTTATTATAGTAACTACTGTTGTACCAACTACCTTAAACCAATTGTTATTTAAGGTATAATGTGATATGATTGCACCATACTATCGACTAATAACACGACGATGAAAGACGTTGGAAGAAATGACATTTGACACCCGTAGACTTGCAAGTCCCACTGTAGCACCATTTTGAACTAGGATTTTCTTATTGGGCCTAATGGACTAATAACCTTCCAATTTGACTATTTTGGGCTTAGGACTCTTAAATGGACCCTAATTGGAGCCATTTGCATGAAACTTAATATTTTGGGCCTCATAAGCCTGGACTGGACTAGTTTATTTCTAATGGGCCTTATTGGGCCATAACAAATCTTATTAGCCCTATTGGGCCATAAAACTCATACTTTGATTTATTTTGGGCCGTGAAACATCTCCAAAGACCAATTGGGCCGAAAATCATCAAAATGTGCCCATGATATGGACTTAAGCACAAAAGGTCCAAATTCTTTTCATTCTTCCCTCTTTCTCGGCTCAAGTACAAAAAAAGGAGAAATGTAGAATTATGAGGGCAAGACACCTCATAATTACCCATTGGAAACCCATGCATAAATCTCATATTTCCATGCATATCACCTCATCTCTTCCCCTCACACTCTCTCTTCTCGCCTCTCTTTTTCTTCTTCGGCCGAGAGCACAAGAGGAAAAACACACACACCTCACAAATTCTCTCCAAACACTCTCAAAGAACACTCTTGTTCTCGATCAAAATTTTCGAGATCTAGGGCATTTCAAGGAGGTTTTTTCCACAAAAATCATTATTATAGGTATGTTAATGCTTATATCTATGGTTTAGCTTCTTGAAATTGTTATATATCTCCTTCTAACTAATGAAAGTTCATGATCGTGCTTCTTAGAACCTATCTAAGCCAAAGCCTTCTCAAGAAGCTTTGTAGGGCCGAAAATAGCATCAAACTTCTTCCATTTCTTCTTCAAATCGAAAACAACAAGCAAAGGTGAGTACATACCCCTCTGTTTTCGGTTTTTATATGTTTTATGGGGAAGAATACAAGTAAAATGTGTACATCTATGCGTAGTTGTATGTTATGTGTGATTGCTTGTGTTTATGTGGTAAATATGTGTCAAAAAATGAAAGATATTTCGAGATCAATAGTTCATGAGGGGAAAATATGTGATCTAGGATGTATTATACATAACTAGTTAAGAAGATCTACCATATAAGGGTTAAAATAAACAAGTTACTACATCATACTCATTATTGGGTTATTTTTATCAAATAAGCAAAACTTTGGGAAAACATTGTCATTCACGGTTTTCTTAAGGACTAAAAGAGTCAAAATAGTAAAAATAAATGTTTTTATGAATATCATACTCTTTTAAGGGCTATAAGTGTATTTTGTAGCTTAGTGCGCCAAATTTTGGGCTTTTCAGTCCATTGAGCCAAAATTTGCGAAAAATACAATTTTCAAGGGATTGAAATGGTAAACTTCTCAAAACAGGGGAACAAGGGTAAACAAAACTAATTCAGGAGTTAAAATGATTTATTTTCCAAACAAGGAGTAAGTTTTGAACTAAAAACATAACTTAGACAAGTCTATGGATAAAAAATGTCAAGAAAATGATTTAAGGGCCTAAAATGCCTATTTTTTTTATAAGGGACTAAAATTGTCATTTTTATTAAAGAAGGGCTGAAAAGGTCAAACCAATATGTTGAACCAATTATTTTATTATTAAGATATTTGAGTCAAAAATACCAAACTACAACTCATGAAAATGGAAAGATGAATATACGTCTAATTCCAAAAATCGTTATAAACAACTGAACGGCCTCGTGCCGACCCAAAAATAACAATCATTCAATCAAACTTTCCAACAATTATACAATACCTAAAACAAGTAAACATTCAAATCCTGGGGCTTGAAAGTCTCAAATCATGCTTATTGGGCCTTCGTGACACATTAGAATAACTTTTGAGCCCAACGAAAAAATCAATGTTATTGGGCCTCTTGTGACCCAATTACATGTTGAAGGGACCCTCAATGGCTTTCAAGTACTATTGAGCCTTAGTGGCCTATTATCATTTGTAAGTCCCCAAAATTGCTTGTGTATCAATCAGATCCAATTGATGGTGTGGAATCCCAATCAATTGGATGATGTCAGATCAATATAGAAGAGAAGGAGAAGAAGAATATGATGAATCTATGATGTATTCAATATGAATTATGCTCCTTACAATAAATTCTCTCATACACACACACACACTTCTTCTCTATAACTTTCTCTCTCTTCTCTTCTTTTCCTCTTTTTCCTCTTTTCCACCCGTACACTCCCACATGCACTCCTCAATTTATATGGACATGGGCCACCAGCAGCACACCAGTGTACAGCTACACTCGCGTGTGCGGCCGTACACAGGGTGTGCGGCCGCACACACAAGTGCAGCCGAACACAGCCACAATATTACATATTATATTAAAGAAAAAATATATTTTCCTAGAAAAGCAAAGTATAAATCATATTTTTGATCCAACAATCTCCCCCTTGGTTTATAGCTTTCTTTTCTAATTGACCCAACAAGCTCCCCCCTAAAAAGTAGCTGGCTTTTTCTTGTTACTCTTCATTGGGAAATTGGCTTCAGCATTAATCTTCAAATTTCTTCGCAACATCAAGATGAACATATGAATCTTCAATAAATGACTTCATCTTAAGCAGTTGGGATTTTCTTCAAGATTTGACTCTGAACGCGCATTGGGTGAGGAGGCATGATGAAAAGATTCTTGAAAGATAGCACTTTCAGCCTGAGAATCTTCAGGGAGAACATCAAAGAGAAATAATCTTCTAGATCACTTCAGCAGGTATAAGATAGCCATAGACTGATTGAGGAGGCTTCAATGCAATCCGTCGCATAATCTTCAAGAACAGCTTCACCTTGCTTCTGAGGTTGAAAGATTGAATGATGGAAGAACAGTCTTTATTTCTTGCTCCTTCGAATGAGAATTCTTCGATGCTCACGGATGAAGCCTTGACTCAGAAGATCTTCAATACAGTCTCCACGAGTCTCATCTACGTCTGAAATCACGTAATTCACCGATTCAATTCGCATCCAGAAGGTCTGAGAACATCACGCAAGATCTCAGAACAAACTCGAAAATTCTTCACATTGTTAAGCACAGGCCCCATGTGATCTCTTCCTTTATTCCATTCCCGCCAAGGGCGCATACTCTCAAACAAATGTCTGAATGTTGTACAGTTGAGAGATGTCCCCTATCAAGTGCCAGGAACAGCCACTACCAATAAACCGAAGTCTGATGATACGCCTCCATAGCTGCTCCGACACAGAGCGGGATCAGTTGGTCTATGGAACCCAGTCCATTTTGAAACTGGGTCGACCTTTGTCATCCTTGCACGGTACTCTCTCCCATGACATATCCTTCGGTACCCATCTGTAGTTGGGTTTAACCCATTTCTTTTTCGAGCGGATGGGTTCCTCGGCACTTGATTTTGTAGTTGATGTCGGCTGTTGAGATGACGTTGATTTTGGCTTTAAGAGAGCATCTCTTGGATTTGGCTTCTTGGCCGAAATTCCCTTCTTGACCTTGGGATTTAGATTCTTGGCCTTGTGGGTTGAACTCTTGCAGGATTGATTTTTGGCCTTTGTGGCATTCCAGTTGCTATTGTCTGAATGTGGCCTTGAAGGGTTTCTTTTGGGGTATCTCCCTCTTGGTGTTTTCTGCCAGCCATGTGCATAGGAAGGAACGTATTCGCGATTTGGACAATTTCTGGCAATGTGTCCAGGTGTTCCATAGTGAAAACATGTATTTTTCTTCACTGTGGAGTTGTTTCTTCCTGCCCCTGGTGGCGTGTCCTTGCCTTGTTTCTGGTTGTTCCTACAAGCACAATTGCAACAAGTCGACCATTTCACTTGATTTGGTGGCCTGTACTTCTCAACAGCTGATTGATCAGAAGCAACTGACTTCGAAGCAATAGATTCAGAGTTCAAGGAATCATTGGTTTATTTAATAGCTTTCTCCTTGTTCTCATCATCTACTACTTTACCTGCACAAGGACTAGAATCATTAATATCTGCAACTTGAATACCTCCTGACACAAATCCAGCTGGTTTTCCATATCAAAGATGTGCCTCCCTGTCAATTTCGTCCTATGTTATAGGGATGGATGTGTAGTTATGATTGAAAGGTGGAGGAACACTATCATACCCTAGACCCTTGTTTTGATTTTCTTTGAATTTTAATTGGGTTTCATATAAGGACTCGACTGTCTTACTTGACGCAGTGTAATTTTTGAAACTAACATCTGTTTTTCCACACTTTATTTTCAAAGCGTCAAGTTCTTCAGTTACAGCAGCAAGTTTGCGTTTAATGTGATCGTAATTTTCACACTTGTTGTTGTACTCTTCCTGAAGCTTCCTAAAGTCTTTGGCTTTTGCTTCTAGTTGTGCTTTTAACGGTTTCTAACCTTTCCTTAGAGTATAGCCTTCGTATTTGAGGTCCTCATTTTCTCTTTTTAATAAATCGATTTGATCTCGGAGAAATTTAATCGTAGTTTCACAAGATGGAGTACATGAAACTTTATTTACCGGAATTGATGTGGAACTCATTTTCCTCTTTTTTTTTAATGGATGAAAATGGAATTTAAAAATAAAAAGAAATTGATTTTGGGGTTAAAAGTGTCAAATTGGGGAAATTATATGCGAAAAGGATGAGTTATATTCTAAATTTCGGATTTAGGAAACAAGAAGCTTCCTAGACGAATTGGTAAGGCGATCGTTGTGTAGGGGGAAGACTCAGGTTCGAATCCTGGCAACTTCAATTTCCATTTCTATTTTTTAATAGAAGGCTGTTGTGCGAGGATTAGAGCTGCGAAGCGAGGACGAAGCCGCGAAGCCGAGACCGATGCTGCTGAGACATGAACCAGATGCGAGACCGAGGCGAAGGAGCTGGACTGTACACGAGATTAAGCCGAACACACCGAGCCGGCCGCACACCGAACCGAGCCGCACACTCCGAGCCGTATACCGAGGCCTCACACGGAGCCGCACACCGAAACCCTAACCGCACACCGAGGCGCACACTGCTGAGCAGCACTCAACGAGCCGTATACTCCGAGCCGCACACCAAGGGTGCTGAGCTGCACACCTTCAACCAGCAGCACTCCTTCAACCGGGCCGCACACCTTCAACAGATTCATGAAAAAAACGACGTTTTTCACCCTTTTTTGCTCTAAAACTCGATCAAAAACTCGTTTTTATGAAAAATACAAAGAATTAACTCGTTTTTCACCCTTTTTTCTCTTTTCAAAATCAGATCAAGTAAGATCCAGATCTGACAAAATTGATTGATACAACCAAGCTCTGATACCAATTGTAAGTCCCCAAAATTGCTTGTGTATCAATCAGATCCAATTGATGGTGCGGAATCCCAATCAATTGGATGATGTCAGATCAAATAGAAGAGAAGGAGAACAAAAATTAAGATGAATCTAATATATATTGAATTAAATTGAGTGATGCTCCATATACATAGATTCTCTCACACACACACTAATCTCTATAACTTTCTCTCTCTTCACTTCTAGCCTTCTCTCTACTTTCTTTTTCCCAACCGTGCACTCACATGCACTCCTCTATTTATATGGACCTCCAGCCATACACATGTGTACAACCGCACACCCTGTGTACGGCCGTACACACAAACCGCAAACACATACAACATTACATAAAAATATATTTTCCTAGAAAAGCAAAGTATAAACCATATTTTTGACCCAACATCATTGCTAGTATGTTCCGAATAAATCAAATATGAAATGGGCCTACATGTCCATCGTATACCCAATAGCCTTAAATAATACACGTAATTAGCAGGACTTTGTAATCCTCTTCTTCTCGTTTGTTAGGCTTACCTTCAATATAGTAAACAAATATAGGTCGTTAATCAATGGTAATGAAATTCAAATTGGATTGAGTGAGTAATAATAGGTGACACCTTTATGGGTAATTTGTAGTCTGTAGTTGTAATCAAAGTCTCCTGGAGTGATAGAGAGAGTTTGTGTATAGATCTATACGGGGGTGACTCCCCCACACCTCAGTTGTTCGCTACAATTAGACTCGGCTAGTCTAGGGTGACAAAATCTTATGATGAATTATGGTGTTCGTTAGAATGCCAAGACAGAAAAACTAGTCATTATCATGCATGGTTATAATGACTCACATAAATAAATCCAATTCCTATTTGAGTAATCAAGGAAAAGCATAATCATTTGTGGTGATGGTATAATAATTCGACACAATTATATTATATTAGGTTATCGGAAAACATTGGGTTTTTCGAGGAAATCAACACCATTCACTCGTACTTTTCAATAAACTATCACGCAAAACTTCTCATGTATACACGCTTAGAAATCACTTACGTACAAAACTATGGATCTTCACACATTGGTATAAAAATTGTCTTTTTCAGAAAATATCGGATTTTCTGGGTTTTATAAACTATACAAACATTTTCAAAACAACCATGCTTATGAACTCACCGACATTTCATATGTTGACGTTTTTCAAAATAACATGTATTCTCAGGAAACAGGTAACCTGAGGAGTAATACCAAGTATGTTAGGGTGTTCTGCTTTTGAAAACTATCAAACTATTTGTGTTATGGATATGTAATGTTTAAACAATGTACTTGATGTAAACAATGTCAGTTGAAATGTACTGATGCATGGTGATGTTTATGTTACGATTCGTGTATATTCATTGTGATGATATTCAATTTAAGTCACGCGAGCCCTCGGACGTTTCTGCCATCTGGTTCGGGGGTGTGACAGGTTGGTATCAGAGCACTGTTTATAGTGAACTAGCATATCTAACCACACATTTATATGCAACTATAAACAAAAGAGGGACTAAAACAACTCTGAACAAAACAAATAAAACACCTCTACTTGTACGATATAGGAAAACGAATATAATACCAAATTAAATAAGATGATGCTGACATCTCGGTCAAGTCGGGACTGTACATAGTTGTATTAAGGGGGTGAATGTAGCCTGATCAACTACATTTCCACTGAAGAACAACTATATCATGCCCCGAGGAAATTGTGATGGTCGGTAAACTTAAAAACATACCCCTTGTTTACCAAGAAGAGAACATCAACTCAAATTATACAATAATTAAAACATCTTAGGAGTAATAATAGTTTATTCATATACCTCCTCTCAGTCACTATGGAAGGGGAGCACCAGGGAATCCTACGAGAGAAAATCACTCTTCGAAAGCTGAGATTGCTGCTCTGCGGCAACAACTATTCGCCATGGAAGCACGAGCGGTGCAAGCTGAATAGGAAAGAGATGAAGTCATTGGATAAATGACTGAGATGGCCCAGTTGTTGGCACAACACTTCGATATATGACCTTGCGGCCGTCGTAGGACACTCCTTAGAGTGTTAGGACCAGCCTTACCTTACTAGTACTATCATCTATGTTATGTATCGTCGACTCTATGATTAAGTAATTACACTACTCATAGAGTCGTTACGCTGCCGAACTCGCACCACTTATGTATGCTCCTTCGAGCAAATTTTCATGTATCAAACTACGTATATTATTAGTGGAAAAAAATATATGTGTTCTATTATGATGTTGTTATCTATTATGTGTTATGTTTCCATGATTGTATGTTAATACATGAAACTACTTAAGTACATGCACTACACCTAGCTTATAGGACCACAAACTCACAAAAATCATAGGCACTCAACATCTTTCTGTTCCATGACAGAAAGATGCCTCAACGACCAAGTCGTGGAAACCTAGACCAATCCCACCCGAAGTCGACTCAGCTGCATTCCAAGCAGTTGTATCTGCTGCGGTCACCGCAGCCATGGCACAAATCCTCCAAAGGAACAATACGAGAGGTAATGGACAAGGGGCTGGAAGTTCGAACAACGGGATAAATCATGGACCTACCAAGACATGCTCTTACAAAGATTTCACCAACGCCAAGCCACAAACCTTTAATGGCACGGGTGGAATGATAACCCAAAAAATATGGATCGAGAAGGTGGAATCGGTATTTGAGATATGCGAATGCCGCGAGGAGATGAAAGTGAAGTTTTCCACATGCACGTTCGTTGACCAAGCTCTTACCTAGTGGAAAGGACACGTAGAAGCCATGACTCTCCTTGTAGCCAACTCTATGCTGTGGGTGGAGTAGAAAGAAATGTTGATGGCCGAGTACTGCCTGCGAGGTGAAATTTAGAAGATGGAGCAAGAGTTGTGGAACCTTACTGTTCGAAACTCCGACATTGATGCATACATATCGAGGTTTAGCGAACTGTCACTGTTGTGCCCTGGCATGATTACTTCAGATGGAAAGAAAATTGAACGATTCATCTGGGGATTAACCTCCCCAATCCAAAGGAATGTGATAGATGCAAATCTTGAAACCTTCGATAGTGCCAAGAGGTTGTCTAAGAAACTGTACGACCACAAAAACAAGAAGGGTGAGAAGCCAGGGGAAGCTGAAGGTAAGAAGGAGAGTTACAACAAGAAAGGAAAGAATAACAAGAGAAAGGGACGACAAGGCTCGAAGTCGTCAAAGAAGCAACAGACAGTGTCAGTTAATGATGCAACCACCCAAGTTCCCTCCACACTATTGGGTTATGAGCATTCTAACACTCCTAAGTGTACATGCAACCCTAAATACCTTGGATATATGTTTTCTCTATTATACATGCAAATATGAACTTTCCAAGGTATTACCCTATCTAGCATACAATACTTGATACTTGGGTAATCAAATGGATAGAATACATATCTTTGTTTGATGTAGCTTGTCTTCATGAAGCTTGAGTGCCTAGTGCCCCAAGTGTAACATCTTGATTTCCTAGGTATATTATTTTATTTGATTATTTTGGAGTTCGTGGAGGAACTCGGCGAGTTAGAGCCAAGACTCGCCGAGTAGGGTCGCGGATGTTCATTCGGGTTCACGTCCGGACTCGGCGAGTCCATTGGTGGACTCGACGAGTCCACGTGGTTTAATAAAACCCTAATCCCCCAGGTTTGGAGCCTATTTTAGGGCACTTATAGCCTCCCATTGCGGCTACCAGTCCCCTGAGAGAACCCTAAGTGAGCCAAATCGTTCTGAGGGAGAACAAGTCACTTTTTGATCCTTGAACCCTTGGTTTAGCAAGAAGAAGGTGACAAGAGAAAATAGGAGGTGTGATTCAAGCAATTCCAGATTTCAGAGACTTCATTTTGAGGTAATAGTTCGAACCTCCTTCAGTTTTGTTGTTGAACATTAGGTAAGGGTTTTCTAACCCCTTTGGAGAGGGATTATGTGGAGCAAATGGTCCCTCTTTGAGTTTGTGCCTTGGATCTGGACTCAAAGAGGTCCAGAGACCTTGACCCTTGGAGCTTTATGGACCAGTTTGGGGTTATTGGCCTTAGGTTGCCATTTTTGGGACTAAATCTCCTTTTGATGCCTTGTTGTGGTTATACAATCATCATGTTTCGAACTTTACGTGACATTCATGCTTGGGGAGGCCAGATCTATGGTTTGAGGAAACAGACCTGACCTCAGGAGATCAGAAGAGTTTGTGCATGGCATGAACTCACCGAGTTGTTCTTGGGACTCGGCGAGTAGGGTTAGGGTTTCACGTAAATCACTCAGTGAGTAGACTTGCCGAGTTAGGGGATGACTCAGTGAGTCAGGAGGGGGTTAGAGGACTGGAGTTCAAGGCGGTACTCGCCGAGTTGTTCTGGAGACTCGGCGAGTTGAGTCGGGGTGGCCCCGCGATTCATGTCTGGTATGACTCGTCGAGCATAGGGAAGGACTCGACATGTCAAGTGGGACAAGAGTTAGAAGACATGTGTGAACTCGCCGAGTCACCAGGGTGCACTCGGCAAGTAGGGTCA
Source organism: Lactuca sativa (assembly GCF_002870075.4). Classification (NCBI taxonomy): domain Eukaryota; kingdom Viridiplantae; phylum Streptophyta; class Magnoliopsida; order Asterales; family Asteraceae; genus Lactuca; species Lactuca sativa. The sequence goes on along the minus strand of NC_056623.2, from coordinate 165,771,758 downwards.
AAGTGTGACCATTGAATTTTGTTGACTTTTAGGGATTGGTCATCAATGGAGTCCTTGTGACAACAAGGGGAGGGGGGGGTAAAATATTATTTTACCCTTCTGAGGGTGCCAATGGCAGGTTGAGTCTAGTCTCGAGAGTTATATTTATAAGAATATTTATTTATGTGAATAGGCGGAGGCTAGGCAATATCTTTCCATCGAGTCAGAGATTTACCGAGACGCCTGAGGTGAGTCTTCTCACTATACTTTAACTAGTGTGGTAACAGAGTTATGTGACAGAGTACTTTAGTGTTATATGCCAGTGCATTTACATGTTATTTATTTGTTGTGATTTATTGTGATATGTGATATGCATGATTCAGAGTTACAGATTTGGGACTTTCGGGTCCCTAGAGTTACGGCCAGAGGGCCCACAGAGAGTTGGGGATGGAGGGCCCCACTGAGACACATTGACCAGAGGGTCGACAGAGTTTCAGCCTCGAGTGGCTATTATGTGTTAGAGTGGTATTTTGGGGAACTCACTAAGCTTATGCTTATAGTGTTACGTGTTATGTGTTTCAGGTACTAGTGATGACCGCGGGAAGGCGTCGACTTGATTCATAAACACACATGGGATTTTATGTATTTTGATCTTGGGAGATATTTTGTGAAACAAAGACATGATACTATGACATTTATGAATGAATGAGTTTGTAAAAATCTGTTTGAAAATGCGAAAAATTGTTTTAATTTTTACGATGTTACAAGTTGGTATCAGAGCCTTGGTTTGAGGGATTCGGGTGCACCTTCGGGCGTATCTTAACTCAATCTGAGGATTTGAGGAAATTTTGATAATAAAATAAGTTTTCAAAACAAGAACTTATGAGACAAACAGAGCAGAGCAGTGTGTACGAGCAGCCAGCGCCCGAATGGTGATTTCCCAAAATACCATTACGATAAGTGTTATAAGATATTATGTGATATGTTATATGATGAGCTATGCTATGCATGCTAGAGTAGACTAGGTATTCTTATTAGGACTAGAGTGGCCTAATATGTGATGCCTGAGTTTAGGAGTCTTGCTGCTAGGGATACTTCAGAGTGTTTAGGTAGCAGCGAAGAGATTATAAGAGATCTGCTAGCGAGTATCATATGATTAGAGAGAGTAGAGTACTTGGGATTTGGGACTCTGGGAGGAGGACTTGAGATGGATGCTGATGCGGTGTGAACGGTAGTATTGGGCCCGTACTACTGAAGACACCGGGTCAGTGCACAGCTCGAGTAAGAATCCTTAGAGTACCAAGGGACAAGTAGGGTGGAGTATTAGAATGTGAGCATACTCGAGCAAGTCCCTGATATTTATTCTTGTGTTGTATTTCAAAGAGAGGGAGATCACGGTTGGGACACGCCACATACCAGGGGGCAGCGGTACGAGTGATGAAGAGATCCGTAGGATCATCCAGCAGGAGGTGGCTGTGGCCATCAGGGCAGAGATACCAGAGATGTTTGGGTCTATCAAGACCACGCTGATAATGACATTTGATGAGAAGTATGCTGCTCTTTTTGAGGTTGTTGTTACTGTGGCCACTACAGCTATGGCTGCGACTAGGCCGCAAGGTGGTGATGCGTTGCTGTTCCGAGAGTTCAGCAACACTAAACCACTGAAGTTTGACGGGACCCAGGATCCGATTGCGGCGATGGGGTGGATTTTAGACATAGAGGGGTGTTTCTTTACTTGCTCATCTCCAGAGCATTTGAGAGTTCGGTTCGCGCTGAACCAGCTTCGCTTGGGAGCGAAGGATTGGTGGAAGTTTGTGATGGCACAATACTCGCCTGCTGAGCTTGCTGCAGTTACTTGGGAGAGGTTCACTATTATGTTCTGAGATGAGTACGTTCCCCAGGTGGAGAGGGAGCATTTGGAGCAAGAGTTTCTGACCCTCAAGCAGGGTACTAAGTCTGTTACAGTGGTTACGAGGATGTTTCATGAGCGGGCGATGTTCTGCCCAGAGCACGTGTCCTCCGAGCAGGCGTGTATGAGCCGATATCTAAGTATTTTGAGGAGGGATAGAGCTTGCTACAAATGCTCGGAAGAGGGAGATAGAGCTGGAGACCCAGGCTATCGAAGAGGCTGAGTCTCAGGGGAGGGATCGGCGACCGGTGCAGTCTCAGCCAGTAGCCAAGCGGGCCAAGCCTGCTGATTGGAGATCAGGGAACCAGAGGGGCCGCACTTGTGGCAAGTGCGGCAAGAGCCATGATGGGGTGTGCAGAATAGGGTCTTGCTACAAATGTGGCAAGGAGGGGCATGTGGCCAAGGATTGCCCCAAGGGGTTTTTAGTATGTTTTCACTGCAACGAGACCGGACACCAGAAGCCAGAGTGTCCACAGCTGCAGGGATCAGCACAGGGAGCATCTCAGGGATCTGCCCCTGCTGCTATCAGAGCTACTGAGAGCCGGCCAATGAAGGCCGAGGCACCGAAGGCATGAGGGAGAGCCTTTCAGTTGACTGCGGAGGAGGTCCGCGCAGCGTCCGATGTCATGGCTGGTATGTATTCTTTTGTGTATTTATTTTGATGTTGATGTATTGTGCTTATATTATGTTATGCGTAGGTACTTTTCTTGTGAGTTTTGTACCTGCCTTGGTGTTATTTGACTCGGGTGCGAGTCGGTCTTTTGTATCTTTGGCTTTTAGTTAGCACATCAGTGTTATTTGTGAGGCGTTGAGTCGACCTTTGAGAGTTTCCATAGCTGATAAGAGGGCGGTATATGCCACAGAGGTGATTCGACGGTGTGTACTCGAGATTTTCGGTGTTGAATTCCCAATTGATTTAGCTCCTATTGCGATGGGGGATGTCTGTGTCATCGTAGGCATGGACTGGTTGAGTAGATTCGGAGTAGTTATCGACTGCGAGCGACAGCTGGTGACCATACGAGACCCTAGTGGGGGAGTTCTTTCGGTGTACGGCGAGGGTACATGTTCTCGGTCAGCATTTTGTTCGGCCTCTAGAGCGAGGCAGTGTATACAGCAGGGCTGTAGGGGCTTTGTAGCGTATGTGATGGATACAAGGATGGATTCAGAGAGACCGAGGTCAGTTGATGAGGTTCTGATAGTGCGTGAGTTCCTGGATGTATTTCTGGAGGAGTTGCCGGGTGTGCCTCCCATGAGGCAGGTGGAGTTCAGTATCGATTTGGTTCCGGGGGCCGCGCCTATCGCCAAGGTGCCATATCGCCTTGCGCCTCCAGAGACGCAGGAGTTATCTTCGCAACTTTAGGAGTTGCTGGGGAAGGGGTTTATTCGGCCGAGTAGCTCGCCGTGGGGAGCGCCTATCCTTTTTGTCAAGAAGAAGGATGGTTCACACCGGATGTGCATTGATTACCGGGAGTTGAACAAGCTGACGGTCAAGAACCGTTACCCGTTGCCGAGGATCGATGAGTTGTTCGAGCAGTTGCAGGGAGCATCTTGGTTCTCTAAGATCGATTTGAGGTCAGGGTATCATCAGGTAAGGGTGCGAGATGAGGACATCCAGAAGACATCGTTCAGGACTCGTTATGGGAATTACAAGTTTGTGGTGATGCCCTTCGGTCTCACCAACCCCCCGGAAGTGTTCGTGGATCTCATGAACAGAGTCTGCAGGCCGATGTTGGATCGCTCGGTGATCGTATTCATCGACGGCATTTTGGTGTATTCAACATCTAGAGAGCAGCATGAGGAGCATTCGAGGGAGATCCTCGGAGTTCTGAGATCGGAGAGGCTTTATGCCAAATGCTCCAAGTGTGATTTCTGGTTGTGAGAGGTCCAGTTCCTACGGCACCTCGTTAACCAGAAAGGGATATTGGTCGACCTGGCCAAAGTTGAGGCGGTTAGGAGTTGGGAGGTGCCGAGGTCACCCTATGAGATCAGGAGTTTCTTAAGGTTGGCAAGTTATCATCGGAGATTTATCAGGATTTCTCCAAGATCACCGTGTCACTCACCAGGTTGACCCAGAAGGGTGTCACTTTTTCATGGGGCCCAGAGCAGCTGGCCTCCTTCAAGACACTTCGCAAGAGGCTATGCGAAGCCCCGTTGTTAGCCCTCCAGAGGGAATGGAGGACTTTGTGGTGTATTGTGACACGTCGATTTTGGGGTTGGGTTGGTGCTGATGCAGAGAGGGCATGTGATAGCATACGCATCGAGGCAGCTGAAGCCTCATGAGACAAAGTATCCCACCCATGATCTAGAGTTGGGGGCAGTGGTGTTCGCCCTCAACATCTTGCGTCACTACCTGTATGGGGTTTGGTGTATGATATACACGGACCACAAGAGTTTGAAGTATTTGATAGATCATCCCAACCTAAATATGCGACAGAGGAGGTGGTTGGACGTGGTCAAGGATTATGATTGTGAGATCCTGTACCACCCGGGCAAGGCTAATGTTGTAGCCGATGCGCTGAGCCGTAGGGCGGAGAGCGCCCCATTGCGAGATGTATATTTGAGATTGACCGTGATGGCTCTGGTGTTGGACACCATTCGTGGGGCCCAGGCTGAGGCCGTGAGAACAGAAAACCATAAGAGAGAGCGAGTTGTCGGGTTGGTATCGGAGTTCATTAGCGATAGCCGGGGGCTTATGACACTTCAGGGTCGTATCTGGGTACCGTTTGTGGGGGGGACGCGTACCATTTTGATGGAAGAGGCTCATCAGTCGAAGTTCTCGATCTATCCTGGGGCCACTAAGATGTATTTAGATCTGAAGAAGGAGTATTGGTGACCTTGTATGAAGAGGGATGTTGCGTGGTTTGTTAAGAGGTGCTTAACCTGTCGAAGGGTTAAGGCCGAGCACCAGAGATCGCATGGTAAGTTGAAGCCTTTGGAGGTTCCCGAGTGGAAGTGGGAACAGATTACCATGGATTTTATCACCAAATTGCCAAGGACTGCTAGGGGAGTCGATGCCATTTGGGTGATTGTGGACAGGTTGACAAAGAGCGCTCACTTCCTTGCTATCAGTGAGAGCTCTTCCGCAGAGAAGTTGGTAGAGATGTATGAGAGGGAAGTGGTATCGCGGCATGGAGCGCCAATCTCGATTATCTCAGACCGAGAGGTGAGTTTCACATCTAGATTCTGGAAGAAATTTCATGAGGAGTTGGGTACTAGGTTGCATTTTAGTACCGCATACCACCCCCAGACTGACGGACAGAGCGAGCGGACGATTCAGATGCTCGAGGATATGCTCCGGGCATGTGTGTTGGACTTCGGTGGGATTTGGGACATGTATTTTCCCTTGGCAGAGTTTTCCTACAACAACAACCATCATTCGAGCATTGGTATGCCACCCTTTGAGCTGTTGTATGGGAGAAGGTGTCGGACCCCCATTTGCTGGGGAGAGGTCGGGCAGCGTGTGATGGGTAGTACCGAGATCGTGCTTCAGACGACTGAGCAGATTCAGCAGGTCAGGCAGAGGTTATTGGCCGCTCAGAGTCGTCAGATGAGTTAGACGGACAGGCGTCGACCTGAGATCGAGTTCCAGGTCGGCGACTTTGTACTCCTGAACGTCTCTCCTTGGAAAGAAGTGATCCGATTCAGGAAGGGGGGGCAAGTTGGGGCCCTGATATATCGGTCGTTTTCGGGTGATTGCGAGGGTAGGCAGGGTAGCCTACCGGCTCGAGCTACCTGCAGAGCTAGACCAGATCCATGACTCTTTCCAGGTGTCGCAGCTACGAAAGTGTATAGCCGATGAGTCGGCAGTAGTGCAATTAGAGGATATTTAGGTGGATATGGGCCTTATCTATGTTGAGAGACCGGTGGCTATTCGGGATCGAAAGAGGGCGAAGTCTGATTCTAGAGGGGGAGAATTGTAATATCCTGATTTCCCAGGTATATTATTTTATTTATTTATTTTGGAGTTTGTGGAGGAACTCGGCGAGTTGGTGCCAAGACTCGCCGAGTAGGGTCGCAGATGTTCATCCAGGTTCACGTCCGGACTCGGCGAGTCCACTAGTGGACTCGGCGAGTCCACTAGTGGACTCGGCGAGTCCACGCTGTTTAATGAAACCCTAATCCCCCGGGTTTGGAGCCTATTTAAGGGCACTTATAGCCTCCCATTGCGGCTACCAGTCTCTTGAGAGAACCCTAAGTTAGCCAAATCGTTGTGAGGGAGAAGAAGTCACTTTTTGATCCTTGAACCCTTGGTTTAGCAAGAAGAAGGTGACAAGAGCAAAGAGGAGGTGCGATTCAAGCAGTTCCAGAGTTCAGAGACTTCATTTTGAGGTAATAGTTCGAACCTCCTTCAGTTTTGCTGTTGAACATTAGATTTAGGGTTTTCTAACCCCTTTGGAGAGCGATTATGCGGAGCAAATGGTCCCTCTTCGAGTTTGTGCCTTCGATCTGGACTCAAAGAGGTCTAGAGACCTTGACCCTTGGAGCTTTATGGACCAGTTTGGGGTTATTGGACTTAGGTTGCCATTTTTGGGACTAAATCTCCTTTTGATCCCTTGTTGTGGTTATACAAGCATCAAGTTACGAACTTTACGTGACATTCATGCTTGGGGAGGCTAGATCTATGGTTTGGGGAAACAGATCTAACCTCAGGAGGTCAGAAGAGTTTGTGCATGGCATGAACTCGCCAAGTCGTTCTTGGGACTCGGCGAGTAGGGTTAGGGTTTCACGTAAATTACTCAGTGAGTAGACTTGCCGAGTTGGGGGATGACTCAGTTAGTCAGGAGGGGGTTAGAGAACCGGAGTTCAAGGCGGTACTCGCCGAGTTGTTCTTGAGACTCGGCGAATTGAGTCGGGGTGGCCCCGCGAGTCATGTATGGTATGACTCGTCGAGCATAGGGAGGGACTCGGCATGTCAAGTGGGACAAGAGTTAGAGAACATGTGTGAACTCGCCGAGTCACCAGGGTGCACTCGGCGAGTAGGGTCAAAGTGTGACCGTTGACTTTTGTTGACTTTTAGGGATTGGTCATCAATGGAGTCCTTGTGACAATAAAGGGGGAGGGGGGGGGGTAAATAGTCTTTTACCCTTTGAGGGTGCCAATGGCAGGTTGAGTCTAATCTCGAGAGTTATATTTATAAGAGTATTTATTTATGTGAATAGGCGGAGGCTAGGCAATATCTTTCCTACGTGTCAGATATTTACCGAGACGCCTGAGGTGAGTCTTCTCACTATACTTTACCTAGTGTGGTAATAGAGTTATTGTTGGGTTTTGAGCATTATGACACTCCTAAGTGTACATGCAACCCTAAATACCTTGGATCTATGTTTTCTCTATTATACATACAAATATGAACTTCCAAGGTATTATCCTAATATAGCATATAAAATAATGAATATAACAAGATAGAATACATACCTCTTTCATGTAGAAAGTCTTCATGAAGCTTGAGTGCCAAGTGCCCCAAGTGTGACACCTCAAATGGTTCACACAACACCAAATACACTTGGAATAACTTGAGAGAATTCTACACTTCATGAAAATCGGCTAGCCCTCTCTAGATGATACTAGTGGCGGATTTTGTCAAGAATAAGATCTTTATATAGTGTTACAATTAGGGTAAACCCTAATTGTGATGACTTTCCATTTCCTTGGATCCATGGGTTCAAATACACCATGGAGCATCCATGGACCATCCTATGGGTTTTAGCCCAACTTGATTATCCATGGAGCATTAGCCCACTATACAAGTATGGACGATTTAGACAATCAACCCATATATTTAATTAGTCTTCTTTTGATCACTTAATTAATCCTAGATTAATTCTTGATCGATACTAATTAAATAATCTTATTATTCTTATTATTAATATACTAGAACTTATAATATATTAATAACCATAGGTGTCTTATTTCTCTCATTATAGTTTATCCAAGTGCATGATGCCAAGCAACCCAAATGGACCATGCCGGGTCAGGTCAAGTCTTACCAATTATAGTTATGAACTTAGACATTAATCCAACAGTCTCCCACTTGGGTAAGTCTAAAACTAATATGGCGTATGACTTCAGGAACCGACTGGCAATCGTAGCTCTCAAAAGCTTCTGTGAAACTCTGACCTTGTAGATGAACTCTAACCTTTGTCAATGACTTGTCCATTAGATAAGGGATCATATATTCCTCCATTTTAGATATCATATGGACTGAGAAATGGATTATAATCATTCTCTCTATCCATCTGTTGTTTCCTGATTTTCGATTTATGACGACTAACTAATTGAACAAATCAAATCAGTCCTGGCCCGGCCGAGCACTTCCATTTGTCATCATCAAATCATCAAGGGGCCCACATATATCACTTTTATCCCGAAGGTAAAAGGAATGGATAAACTTCGACTCATATGGCTTGTTCTACTACTTGTTGAATCATACACAAAGACACGTTTTATAGCACCGAGTTACCAAATGCGTTTTCGTGCAATCAATGTACTATGAACTCATAGTAACAATTCATATCTCTTGGTTTGAAGAATTTAAGATATTATCGTCTCATGATCACTCGTGATAAAATCCATGAAGTGATTCCAATGAGCACGGGTTGAATCCAATACTCAGAACTTATGAGCACTGATGAGTGTTGTAGCCCTTTGTCCAACACCTTAGACCTCTACAAGCCAACCCATGACAGTCTTAATTCATATCTACTTCCAACATATGACCGAATGTGGATGGTTTGAATAACTTAGTCATTCCAGAAGAATAACCTAGTTTATTCTGGAAGTCAAAACATGCAAAATGAAACACAATAATAATTGAATCCAATATGGTATCAAAACCTACGAACATAAATAAAACACCTTTTATTTATCAGCATATGATTACACATTATTGATTGTATACTATTTCAACTATCAACTTTATTCTTGAATTTAAAACAATAGTTGTCCCATGCTCCAAGCATGTACACTATGTTTTCTAAACACTAGTCATGCCATACACCAAGTATGCATACTATGTTTGTCTATGATCTTTACTTTGTGAAGTAGATCCATTGAACATAACTTCAATGATTCTCTTTTCACACTCCCAAATCCTTACTGCAAATACAAGAATTCCAAATTCATGTCATTTATTCAAATTTGTTAGATTCTAAACTTATATGCATTGATCCTCTTGTAATGATTATGCACAAAGTCAGAAAGACTTGACAACAATCATTACAAAGTATTCCAAAGGAGATCAGCTCCTTGGAAACATCCTTCTTGCATTAAGTTTCCTAATCTTACACAGATTGAATAATTTCTAACTTTCAAACATTTCCATATTCCATTTTGACTATCACTTCTGAACAGGAGTTGCCTCCTTACAGATTATGTCAATATGGTCCTTCCAAAATTATTGTTGGGTTTTGAGCATTCTAACACTCCTAAGTGTACATGCAACCCTAAATACCTTGGATCTATGTTTTAACTATTATACATGCAAATATTGTTGGATAAGGTGTCTAAGTCCATAACTTATTTGGTATATACTTGACCCGACCGGCATGGTCCATTTGGGTTGCATCTCATCCAAACTATTATGGATAATTTTTATGAGAGTTATACACATATGTTTATTAATATATTATGAGTTATAATATATTAATATGAAGTTACGTTATTTAATTAGTTTTAGTCTTAAATTAATTATGGATTAATTTAGAGATTAAAAGGAATACTAATTAAATTATGGGCTATTTGTTTTATATAGTGTGGGCTAATACTCATTTGTTAATGGGCTAGGCTTATGTGGAAGTCCATGGATGATCCATGGAGATTTTGACCCATGGATCCTTGGAATAGGAAAAGACATGGGTTATTAGGGTTTCACCCTAACCATGCATACTATATAAGCATGCTTATGGAGCATGAAAGATAGCCTAAGATAGCCTAAGTAAAAGCTAGTGTTCTAGTGTGTGTGTGCATGTGTGTGGCCGAAAATACAAGAGTGTGTATACTCTCTCAAAGTTTTCCAAGAGTTTGTGGTGTTTGTGATTCCATTTGAGGCATTCACACTATTGGTGCTTGGCCCTCAAACTCCTAAGAACCCAACACAACAAAGGTATGTAATCTCTTCTAACTCTTTTATGTTGAAATGTTCCCCATGCCATGTTAGATAGGTTATAAACCTTGGAAAATTATTATTTTGCATGTATTTAGACAAACATAGATCCAAGGTTTATTAGGGTTGCATGCACACTTAGGAAGTGTTAGATTGCTCAAAACCCAACAGTGGTATCAGAGCCTAGGCTTGCTTGTTGATACTTGATGCAAAATAGTGAAAAAAGTCGAAATCGTTGCTGTCTGCATGCTAGACTCGCCGAGTCCATTGGGGGGACTCGCCGAGTCCAAGGCAAACTTCAACCTACTCGACGAGTCCGTTCGTGCACTCGGCGAGTAGGATCGAAAGAATGCAGAATCTCGACTTTTGCTGCTGGAAATGGACTGGAAACATTACCCTAAATTGTTTTGGTGTTGTAAAACTTATTTTAGTTGGTGTAATGGTTGTTCTAATCCATTTACAATAGCATATATCAAAAATCCATGATTTTATGTGTTCATATAAATTCTTGAATTTTTGATGATCATGTTCATGTTCTTATGAATTTAGAAAATGATAGGAATTATTTGCTGAATTGTTTAGAATTAATTCTTAATCATTTATGTGTTTTAATGGAGTCCATAATTTGTCCTCAAGTTATGGATTACCAAAGGTCACTTTCATTTAACACACACTTAAAACACATAAGTTACATGAAAATGAAGAGTCTTCATTTTTATGAACCTTTAATTCATAAGTTATGAAATGAAGAGTTTTGCAAAGTTACAAAACTTGTCCTCAAGTTTTGGAATTTGTAAAGTTTCACACACTTTAATAAACTTTAATTCCAAACCTTAGAGTTTTAATAGTTAAAATTCAACCCTTATACTATTTATAACATTAATGGTTAATTATTATATATATGTATAAGAATAAGTCGTTTTACCGTTAGTAGGCCTCATTCACGAAGCCGGTCTATAAGGTGGGTATAAGGTTGTTGCCTATAAAATGGCGACTTAATGGGTGTATACTCTCACCCACCGCTTGCTTGATCGGTGGAGGGTCGTTAGCCGAACGGGTAGAACAACGACTTTAAATCCTCATTAAAAAGTATAATGAATATTATAAAATAACTAAACTCTTTTAATTCCCAATCTTAGTTATTTTAGGAAAATGTGAACATGGTGCTAATCCATGGAATTCACACTTTGTACCTTACCAAGTCGTTAGTGGAGCGTGTGTGGTTAACCGGCACACTAATTAGACTAGTAAGGATCACGAAGGGTAACTTAATGTTGTCATAGATCAATGGAGCGTGTGTGGTTAACCGGCACATTGATTAGGTGATAATATTAGGAGTACCAAGTGAGTTAGCATGGTTATTCACACCTTGTTTTGTGATCCTCGGCATCCCAGTCACAAAACTTGAAGGGCATAATCGAGATTGAAACATGCCATTGAAAAGTTCAATGAATCTCAAAAGAATCTAGGAATTTCAAATCCAATTAAACCTAATTAATCATTTCGTTTTCATGGTGGAAATTGGTGAATCGTCATTCGCCTACCTTTCAAATATATTATTACTTAGATTACGGCATCCCTCTTCTAACTGTAATATATTGTGATTGGATCCTAGCCTTAATATTACATTTGGGTGTCTTATTAAGGATCCTAAATATCTAATCTAAACTTACTTTCTTCTTTTAGATGTCTTCCAACACTAATGCTTCAGGCTCTAACCCAACTGGTTCTTTCTCTCTCATGAATCTTTGTGGGAGGGTCATCTTTGATGGTTCCAACTTCATGGATTGGATTAGGAACATCAGGATGGTTACTCGTTACGAGGACAAGGAATATGTCCTCGATAAGGAGTTAAAAGAACTTGATGAGTCTACTGCTACTCCTGAGGAGATCGCTGAATTCAGGACTCATGAGAGAGATGCTACTAAGGTGGCATGTATCATGATGGCCACGATGACAGCCGAGCTCCAAAAGTCATATGAAGATTTCTACCCTTTTGAGATGCACCAAGACTTGATGGAAAGGTACCATCAGAGTGCTCGTCAGGAGCGGTATGAAATAATCTCCTCCATAATAACTACCCGCATGAAGGACGGTGAATCCGTCACGGGCCACATGCAAAAGATGCAAAGGTATGTGGACCGTTTGCTGAAGCTGAATGTTAACATCCCCGAGGAGTTAGCAATTGACATCATTTTGCACTCCTTGCCTTCTTGTTATGATCATTTTCGAATGACATATCATATGAACAAGGAGGAAGTTACCCTCAGCAAGCTTCAAGGACTCTTGAAGACCGCTGAAACCGGTCTTAAGGGTAAAGCGGTTGTTACCTCTACTACTCCTACTCCAACTTCTACCCCTATTTTAGCTATTGGGCAAGGCAAAGGGAAAAAGAGGAAGCACCCTTCGAAGGGTACCAAGGGAAAGTCTCTTGAAGGCTCCTCATCCAAGACTAAGAACGGTTCTGTCACTCCTTCTGCCATTCCAAAGGATGCTGAATGGTTTTATTGCCATGAAAAGGCACACTGGAAGCGAAACTGCCCTAAGTACTTGCAGGATCTAAAGGATGGGAAAGTGAAACCCACCTATGCAGGTATTTACACTATATTGTCTAATTACTCAACATATTCTAACTCTTGGGTGCTTGATACAGGATGTGGTATTCACATATGTTCTGATTTGCAGGGCCTAAGAAGAAGTGAGGATGTGGAGCACGGGAAGATAAACTTAATCATGGGGAATAGGAAGGCTTCACCTGTTTCCAAGATTGGAGTTTATACTTTGTTGCTTAATAATGGGTTAAAATTAGATTTGAATAAATGTGTATACTCGTCTGAAATGGCGAGGAATATTATTTCTTTTCATGCTTTGTACAAACAAGGTTTTACTTTTTCGTTTGATAATGAATGTGGTGGTATTAATGCTTTCTTTAATAATGTGTTTTATTTTAAAGCATTACCTTGTGATGGCGTGTATGAAACTGTGTCGATTGTAGACAACTTAGGAAATAATGTGTTGTATATTGATTCTTCTACTAGCCTAGATAAAGCATCATTGTGGCATTGTCGTCTTGGACATGTAAACAAGAAACGCATAGACCAACTCCAAAAGAGTGGAGTCTTGGAATCATTTGACCTCAAATCAGATGATAGTTGTGAATCTTGTCTACTTGGAAAAATGACAAAATCACCCTTCACTGGAACTTGTGAGAGGGGTGAAGGTTTGTTGGACCTAATACATACTGATGTATGTGGGCCATTCAAAACCGCCACAAGGGACGCTAATCGGTATTATGTGACTTTTATTGATGATTATAGTAGATATGGGTATGTCTACTTGATCAAACACAAGTCCGAAACCTTTGAAAGGTTTAAGGAATTCAAACAGGAAGTAGAAAATCAATTGGGCAGGAACATTAAGATGCTTCGATCCGATCGAGGTGGTGAGTATCTTAGTACCGAGTTCCTTGACTATCTTAAGGAGTGTGGGATTGTCTCACAATTGACTCCTCCCAGGACACCACAGCTGAATGGTGTAGCTGAGAGGCGTAATCGTACCTTGTTGGACATGGTTTGCTCTATGATGAGTCGAGTTTCGTTACCAATCTCTTTTTGGGGGTATGCCTTAGAGACTGCCGCCCATATCCTTAATCTAGTCCCTACAAAGAAGGTTACCAAAACACCTCATGAGATGTGGACTGGGAAGGTTCCCAATTTGGACCACATCAAAATTTGGGGTTGCGAAGCCTTCGTGAGGCGTGAAACTCATGATAAGCTTGAACCCCGAAGTGAAAGGTGTATTTTCATCAGCTACCCACAGAAATCCTTCGGTTACCTTTTCTACAGACCCAGTGAGAATGTGGTCTTTGTAGCACGAAGAGGGATCTTTCGCGAGAAAGAATTTATAAGCCAAGGAGACAGTGGGAGGCAGATTGATCTTGAAGAAATTCAAGAATCAATTGGTGAAGGAACCTCAGACACTAGCAATCAACCTGAGGAAGAAACTCCTGTTGATCCAGCTGACGAGTCTGTACCTCCGAGACGTTCCACACGGGTTAGGAACACACCTTCGTTTTATTATGGTTTTCATATTACTACGGAAGGTGATACGTTTATTAGTGATAGTACACTAGTAAATTTGGATGAACCTAGCAGTGTTAAGGAAGCCATGGCAGGCCCGGAGTCTGCTAAATGGAAGGAGGCTATGGACAGCGAGATACAGTCCATGTATGACAATCAAGTTTGGAACTTGGTTGACAATGTACCAGGCCGTAAAACAGTCGGGTGCAAATGGATCTTCAAAAAGAAGACCGACATGGAAGGAAAAGTGCATACTTATAAGGCTCGACTGGTTGCGAAGGGTTTTACTCAAACTCAAGGTATTGATTATGATGAAACCTTCTCGCCGGTGGCCAAGATTAAGTCTATTAGGGTTATGTTAGCCATTGCAGCATTTCATGATTATGAAATATGGCAAATGGATGTCAAAACCGCTTTCCTTAATGGAAATTTGGCTGAGGATGTGTACATGAATCAGCCAGAGGGTTTTGTCAATGCAGAGTACCCTAATAGAGTATGCAAACTTAAGAAATCCATTTATGGATTAAAACAAGCATCTCGTAGCTGGAATCTTTGTTTTGATGAGAAGGTAAAAGAGTTTGGCTTCTTGAGAAGCGAAGATGAGTCTTGCGTGTATGTCAGAGCTAGTGGGAGTATAGTTAGCTTCTTGGTACTGTATGTGGATGACATACTACTCATAGGAAATGACATCCCAACCTTGCAGGAGGTTAAGTCCTGGCTTGGGAAGTGCTTTGCTATGAAGGACCTAGGGGAGGCTACCTATATCCTAGGGATAAGGATATTAAGAGAAAGGAGTAGAAGACTAATTGGACTTAGTCAGAGTATCTACTTGGATAAGGTGTTGAAAAGGTTCAACATGGAGAATTCCAAGCAGGAGACGGTGGCTGATTCGACTTGTGAATCAGAGTATATAGCAGCGAGTGAAGCAGCGAAGGAGGCGATATGGCTAAAGAACTTCATCGGAGACCTTGGAGTTGTACCAGCTATTAAGGAACCTATAGAAATTTTCTGTGACAACAATGCTGCGGTTATCTTAGCCAAGGAACCAAGAGATCATGGCAGATCCCGGCACATTGACAGAAAATATCACTTCATAAGGCACAAGATTGAAGAAGGACTCCTTGTGACAAGGAGGATATCGTCAGATGAGAATCCTGCAGATCCCCTTACGAAGGGACTGACGAGGGTTAAGCATTTTCAGCATGCGAGACGCATCGGGCTGAGGGACGATATTAGTTTTACAGATTAGATAGTTTTCCTGAAACTTGTAAAATGTAATCGACGTTTGATGATGAATAAAATTTGTGATTTATTTATGAGTAAAGTGTTACTATCATTGTCAATTATTTACTATTGTTTCAGTTTTGCATGTTTTGACTTCCAGAATAATTAATTTGTTCAAACCTCCACAATCGATCATACGTCGGAAGTAGGTATGAATCAAGATTGTCATGAATTGGGTTTGTAGATGCCTTAAAGGTGTTTAGGCATGGCAATGGTTGCTGCAACATTCATGAGTACTCATAAGTTATGAGTATTGGTATAAACCCACGCTCACTTGTATCACTTCATGGAATTTATCTCGAGTGATCGTGAGACGATAACATCATATAAATCTTTAAACCTAGAGATATGAGTTGTTACCTATAAGTTGGTTGTGCATTGATTGCACGTAAACGCATCAGTAACTTGATGTTATAAAACGTGCCTTTGTGTACAATTCAATAAGTAGTAGAACAAGCATATCAGTCGAAGTTTATCTGTTCCTTCTAGAAATAGAAGCGATATCCGGGCCCCTCGATGATTTTGTGTTGACCCATATACCAGGCCTGGTCAGAACTAAACCGATGTGTTCAGTGAAGTTCTTCGTCAAACAAATCGGATAATCGAGAAACAACTGCTAGACAATAAGCAAGACATAGTTCCATGTGTTTGTCCGACTGATATCATGAGAACAGAGGATTATGTGATCACTTATCTAAAATGGCGCTTCATAGTTCGACATAGTCTTCATTGTTCGAGGGAGTTTTCGAGAGCTACGATTGTTGGTTGGTTCCTGAAGTTATAGGCAAATATAGTTATTAGACTTATCCAAGTGGGAGTCTGTTGGATAAGGTGTCTAAGTCCATAACTTATTTGGTATATACTTGACCCGACCGGCATGGTCCATTTGGGTTGCATCTCATCCAAACTATTATGGATAATTTTATGAGAGTTATACACATATGTTTATTAATATATTATGAGTTATAATATATTAATATGAAGTTACGTTATTTAATTAGTTTTAGTCTTAAATTAATTATGGATTAATTTAGAGATTAAAAGGAATACTAATTAAATTATGGGCTATTTGTTTTATATAGTGTGGGCTAATACTCATTTGTTAATGGGCTAGGCTTATGTGGAAGTCCATGGATGATCCATGGAGCTTTTGACCCATGGATCCTTGGAATAGGAAAAGACATGGGTTATTAGGGTTTCACCCTAACCATGCATACTATATAAGCATGCTTATGGAGCATGAAAGATAGCCTAAGATAGCCTAAGTAAAAGCTAGTGTTCTAGTGTGTGTGTGCATGTGTGTGGCCGAAAATACAAGAGTGTGTATACTCTCTCAAAGTTTTCCAAGAGTTTGTGGTGTTTGTGATTCCATTTGAGGCATTCACACTATTGGTGCTTGGCCCTCAAACTCCTAAGAACCCAACACAACAAAGGTATGTAATCTCTTCTAACTCTTTTATGTTGAAATGTTCCCCATGCCATGTTAGATAGGTTATAAACCTTGGAAAATTATTATTTTGCATGTATTTAGACAAACATAGATCCAAGGTTTATTAGGGTTGCATGCACACTTAGGAAGTGTTAGATTGCTCAAAACCCAACAAATATGAACATCCAAGGTATTATCCTAATCTAGCATATAAAATAATGAATATAACAAGATAGAATACATACCTCTTTCATGTGTAAAGTCTTCATGAAGCTTGAGTGCCAAGTGTGACACCTCAAATGGTTCACACAACACCAAAAACACTTGGAATAACTTGAGATAAATCCACAACTCATGAAATCGGCTAGCCCTTATTTTACACACTCTAGTGGCCGATTTTGGTCAAGAATAAGATCTTTATATAGTGTTACAATTAGGTTAAACCCTAATTGTCATGACTTTCCATTTCCTTGGATCCATAGGTTCAAATACACCATTGAGCATCCATGGACCATCCTATGGGTTTTAGCCCAACTTGATTATCCATGGAGCATTAGCCCACTATACATGTATGGATGATTTACACAATCAACCCATATATTTAATTAGTCTTTTTTTGATAATTTAATTAATCCTAGATTAATTCTTGATCAATACTAATTAAATAATCTTATTATTCTTTTTATTAATATACTAGAACATATAATATATTAATAGCCATAATTGTCTTATTTCTCTCATTATAGTCTATCCAAGTGCATGATGCCATGCAACCCAAATGGACCATGTCGGGTCAGGTCAAGTCTTACCAATTATAGTTATGGACTTAGACATTAATCCAATAGTCTCCCACTTGGATAAGTCTAAAACTATTATTGTGTATGACTTCAGGAACCAACTGGCAATCGTAGCTCTCAAAAGCTTCTGTCGTACTCTGACCTTGTAGATGAACTCTGACATTTGTCAGTGATTTGTCCATTAGATAAGGGATCATATATTTCTCCATTCTAGATATCATATGGACTGAGACATGGATTATAATCATTCTCTCTGTCCATTTGTTGTTTCCCGATTTCCGATTTATGATGACTGACTAATTGAACAAATCAAATCAGTCCTGGCCCGGCCGAGCACTTCCATTTGTCATCATCAAATCATCGAGGGGCCCACAGATATCGCTTTTATCCCGAAGGTAAAAGGAATGGATAAACTTCGACTCATGTGGCTTGTTCTACTACTTGTTGAATCATACACAAAGACACGTTTTATGGCACCGAGTTACCAAATGCGTTTTCGTGTAATCAATGTACAACCAACTCATAGTAACAACTCATATCTCTAGGTTTGAAGAATATAAGATATTATCATCTCATGATCACTCGTGATAAAATCCATGAAGTGATTCCAATGAGCGCGGGTTGAATCCAATACTCAGAGCTTATGAGCACTCATGAGTGTTGTAGCCCTTTGTCTAACACCTTAGACCTCTACAAGTCAACCCATGACAGTCTTAATTCATATCTACTTCCAACATATGACCGACTGTGGATGGTTTGAATAACTTAGTCATTTTGGAAGAATAACCTAGTTTATTCGGGAAGTCAAAACATGCAAAATGAAACACAAGAATAATTGAATCCAGTATGGTATCAATGTTGGATATAGTGTCTAAGTCCATAACTATATTTGGTATGTACTTGACCCGACCCGGCATGGTCCATTTGGGTTGCACTTCACCCAAACAGTTTATGGATAATATTTGAGAATAGTACAAGTTATGATTTATTAATATATTATAAGTTCTAATATATTAATATAAGATCATATTATTTAATTAGTAGTGATCTATAATTAATCTAGGATTAATTTCGTGATCAAAGATATTACTAATTAAATATGGGCTTCTATATTTATATAGTGTAGGCTTATGCTTATTTGGAATGGGCTAGGCTTGGATGGAGAAGTCCATGGATACTCCATGGAGCTTTAACCCATGGATCACATGGAAATGAAGAGACATGGGTATTAGGGTTTACATGGATGTAACCCTAATCCACCACACTATATAAAGGAGGTCTTTGTTCTTGAAATCAAACTAGTTGACACATGTTGAGGTGAGGGCCGATTTCAAGAGAAGTGGTGACTATTCTCTCAAAGTTCCAAGTTTGTGGTGATTTGTGACTTTCATTTGAGGCATCCACACTATTGGTGCTAGGCTCTAAAACTCCAAGCAATCAACTACAACTACAAGGTAAGTGTTTCTACTAGCTTTATTTGATTCAAGTTCCCCATGCCATGCTAGTTAGGATATAAGCCTTGGAAAAATAATTATTTGCATGTATCTTAAACAAACATAGATCCAAGGTTTATTAGGGTTGCATGTACACTTAGGAAGAGTTAGAATGCTCAAAACCCTTCAATCAAAACCTATGAACATAAATAAAACACCTTTTATTTATCACCATATGATTACACATTATTCATTGTATACTGTTTCAGTATCAACTTTATTTTAGAATTTAAAACAATAGTTGTACCATGCTCCAAGCATGTACACTATGTTTTCTAAACACTAGTCATGCCATACACCAAGTATGCATACTATGTTTGTCTATGATCTTTACTTTTTGAACTAGATCCATTAAACATAACTTCAATGATTCTCTTTTCACAGTCCCAAATCTTTACTGTAAAAAAGCAAGAATTCCAAATTCATGCCATTTACTGAAATCTGATAGATTCTAAACTTATATGCATTGATCCTCTTGTAATGATTATGCACAAAGTCAGAAAGACTTGACAACAACCATTACAGAGCATTCCAAAGGAGATCAACTCCTTGGAAACATCCTTCTTGCATTAAGTTTCCTGAATCTTACACGGATTGAAAATTCTAACTTTGAAACATTTCCAGATTCCATCTTGACTATCACTTATGCACAAGAGTAGCCTCCTTACAGACTATGTCAATATGGTCCTTCCAAAATTATCACTATACTTCCAACTGTCCTTGAGCAACCAATCTTTGGTAAACCTTAGATTGTCCTCGACAATTGTTTAATCCTTTTAGTCATGTCCAGCTCTAAACCTTTTCCCTTCTTAATGCCCTAGGCATTTGGAAAATTTTAGAAAGGACGAATATAGCACATGTAATCGATCCTATATCCGAAGCATATGGGACACGATTCATGATGTCTCACATAAAGACTAAACTAGTCTTTTGCTATAACATTTCCATTTCTATTTGCCAAGTTCTCATAATTCAGATTATGAAAAGGGATGTCGTAATCATAATAGAATTTTAGAACGCAAATAATTGACTCATATACAAAATTTCCTTATGTTGAGCCATTCCAACATGAAATTCATATATATCCTTGACTAAATGATTAAAACCTCACGATCTAAGCTTATAGATTTGAGATGAAGTATAATTTCCTCTCCCTTAATTATAGCACAACAACTCTTTCCCAATTGAATCTTTTGTTTTCTATAATTAACATTGCTAACTTGCAATACTTATCATAAATATCATGCTCCCACTAACATGATGGTTATTAGCATAACACTTATGCTCCCACTAGCTTTGACATGTACTCAGAAATCAGCTGACTTTCTTACCAAAGTTCAGATTTCTGATACTAGATTGTTTTGATAAAACTTTATCAAAATCATACACCTTCCCTTAGATAGCACACGTGTGTCTAAACAATTATGAAGAGGGATGCCGTAATCATAATGGTTAGACCTTTTTGCCACTTCTCACAAGTCCAGGTTAGTGTGCCGGTAAACCGCACACGCTCCACTAACGACTTTGAGAATGCAAATATCACAATTGCTATCTAGCTAAAATCTACTTAGTGAAAGTGTTTCCTCACCATCATTTTTATGAGTCGGAGAGAAACCTTATGACACTTAGATTTAATGGTGTATGTGTTCTTATCCATGTGAATTGTCAAAACCATAGACACAAGACAAGGATAATGACAAATCCAAACTCATATGGATTGAACTCAATCTTAACTTCTTGCCACCTGGCAGCTCAAGGGCCTTCCATTACTTCCAAGTTGTTGTGCAACAAATTGAGAACTCTAAGAACTCATACGCAAAGCCAACTTTAACTGGAATGGGCACAGACTATGTCAACACGACAGATTATAAACCTCAAGTCGTGTGCTAGTGAAGAACTTCAAGTTTTATTCTTGATTAGTTCTTGAGACTTTCAAGACCATTAAGACTCCCACTTTCCTCTTGACCTATAAGACTCCCTTGTCAAACATCCAAGAGATAGTGTGGATTCTAACCAAGACAAACACTTCACACAATTGGCCTAAGTTGGTCTTTGTTTTATCCAAAACATCACAACTTACCAATTTCAAATGTACAAGAGTAGAAAACTTTTACTCTTACATTTGACAAGTGTTTTAAACCTTCTTTGAGACATGTCGCTCAAGTTACAATCTTGGAGTATGACTCTAAGATTTGTATTGGAACGAAGTATGACTCATCTTCTTGATTTAACCACTTCAACAATTCATAGCTCCTCTTCTTAGCTATTAGAATGCACTTAGAGGATGAATTGTGATTAGCTCTCTAAATCATTAAGATGATCATAAAAACCGATACTAAAGTACTCTCCCATCTTTTCAGATTTGAGAAACTTTTATCTTTCTGCCTAATTTGATTCTCCTTATTCGCTCTGTCATACATTGGAACCTTTTTCCAATGTCTCAGAGTTACACTTAAGCTTGTAAGTATAATCATATTTACTGAGCTTTTGTAAACTATGACGAATAGTTTTATCAATATTTTGTGGTGGACTTGACCAGTGCACAAGAATGTGTACTCGATCCGTTAGTCCTTCACTTGACTCACACATCCATGTGATCGAGTAATTAGTCTTAATTTTTCCAATACTTGAAAGTTCTCATTCATCATGCTATACAACTTGCATGATTCCAAGTTCCAGTCCAATTGAAACTTCGGTGATGAGAATCTTTCCTTATTTTGTAAATTTAGACATTACCACAAATGAAAGAATCAATTTCATATTTCCACTCTTTCTATTAATGGAACTGTATAAGCAACAATTTTTCCTCAAATGCCATTTGTAAGGATATTTTTTAAAATAAATAAAATCAAAAATTTTTCTTTTATTTTAAAACTTTGCGGAAAAACTTATCCTTACAATCCATATGAAAACTTGTTGTTATCTATTCCTAAGCAATATCTCATAACTCCTAAGAAGTAGCTCAAAAATCCAATCTTCAAACTACGCGATAGAAATCCATCTATGCGATCAGATTCAGCATATAATTTCTTTAAGTTTCTTCACTTTTCTTTGATTCTTAAAACATCAACATGTGACCCAGTCACATCATGTATCAAGAATCTCAGATTAGAAATTTAGCAGAGTTAGATAGTGGACTTTACCTGAAGTAGAGTCAAACTTATTGACTTCAACATCCTTAGGTAAATATGGCAGATTCGTAAGCAATGTTCCTTCCTTTGGAAATATAAACATATGGACCCTTTGATAATGGTACATGGGACTATCACAGACTTAGCTTTTCTCTTTACCATTTGGTCAACCGAGTTGACTATGGTCGATCCCTTTCCATTTGGAAGAGAATGCTTTTCTGGATTTCCTGTGTCACTATTGTCAATGTCCATCAAGTTTTAAGGAAGTTGATCTTAACAAATATATAAGATCATTAAGGGTCTTGTCATAGTCTGGTTCATAGTTGTCCCAAAGGAACTCACTATGTGATTTAGAAGGTGATTGAGCCACCAACTTTCTCAAGACTTTGACACCCAACTCTCCCGGCTTGTCAATATGTGACTACATCTCCAAGATGTGACCACACCTAGACCTTCCCTTGCAAATAGGGCTTGAGTGACCTTAAACTTTTCAAGAACTTGTGGATTAGGGAGAATAATTGGAGGAGGTGAATGAAGTATGATTTCCATGGGACATCATCTTTATTTAGGAAAGCTTGTTTCAAGAGATTTGGGAAGATCATAAATGTCTAAACCAGACATCTTCAAGATAGTTGATCTTAAGTCCTTAATATGACACCCAATATGAAATATTAAGGATTGGACCCAAAAAACTATTTTATAACTTAGAAGAGGTATGCCGTAATCCAAGCTATAAAATATTTGAAGGTAGGTGAATGACGATTCACCAATTTCCACCAAGATAAACGAAATGTACTATTAGGTTTTAATTGGTTTTGAAACTCCTAGATCTTTTGAGATTTATTGAACTGTTCGATGGCATGTTTCAATCTCGAGTGTTCCCTTCAGGTTTTGTGACTGGGATGCCGAGGATCACGAAACAAGGTGTGAAGTAACCATGAAAATTACTTGGTACCCTTAAGTGTTTACCCCTTAATCGATGTGCCGGTTAACCACACACGCTCCATCGATACTATCATAAACATTAAGTTACCCTTTGCCTACCTTGTTAAATACGAGTTAGTGTGCCGGTTAACCACACACGCTCCACTAACCGACTTAAACAAAGTGCAAAGTGTAATTTCATGGATTAGCACCTTATTCACATTTTCCTAAGTAAGTAAGATTGGGTATTATTAAGAGTTTAGTTACTTAGTATTTATCATTAATACTTTTAATGAAGGGAGAATTCTAGTCCTATCAAACTCGTTCGGCTAACGACCCTCCACCAGTCAAGCAAGCGGTGGGTGAGAGTAGACACCCATTAAGTTGCCATTTTATAGGCAACAACCTTATACCCACCTTATAGACCGGCTTCGTGAATGAGGCGTACTAGCGGTAAGACTGACTTTGCTCTTATACATATATATATATATATATATATATATATATATATATATATATATATATATATATATATATATATATATATATATTATTAACTTATAATATTATAAAGTATAAGGGTTGAATTTTAACTTTTAAAATTCTAAGGGCTAACTTGGAATTAAAGTATTCATAAGAGAAAACTTTACAAATTCCAAAACTTGAGGGCATGTTTTGAAACTATTCAAAACTAATTAATTCCATAACTGATGTGTTTAAAGTAGTTTTAATCCAAAAACTCTTCAAGTTCCATAACTTGAGGACAAGTTATGGAAGACTTTAAACTAATAAAAGAATTAACTTTTCATTATTTTATAACTTATGGAATTATTTAATGTTACAGTTTTTTTTATTTATTATTAAAGAAGAGACTCTTGGCACTCCATAACTTGAGGACAAGTTATGGAGTCAAAAAACCATTTTAATTAGAACTAGACTCTTCATTTTTTGTAACCTTTGCCAACTTTTATGAGTTTTATGAAACTTAAATGTGACTTTTCATATAACTTGAGGACAACTTACAAAAACACATTTTAGAATCAACTCTTAGATTAATTTGGATTGAAAACAACTATTTCACTCAACTTTTCTATTAATCTAAGCAACTCATAAGAACAAGATAATTCAAATCAAACTTTTCCATGTAATTAGTCTAAACCTTAAACTAATACAAAACATGAACCTATTGACAATTATCTTTGAAATTGGATTAGCATGAACATTACCACATCAAAAACAAGTTTATAAGTTCAAAAACATCTTAGGGTAATGTTCCTAGTCCAATTCCAGCCAAAAAAGTCGAATTTATGTTGTCTGGGGGTCCAACTCATCGAGTGCATGAACCAACTCGGCGAGTTGGATGCTTTTTGCCTTGGACTCGGCGTGTCTGTTGGGCAGACAAGATCAAAACTCGATTTTTCAGCTCCATTTGCAAGTATAACAAGAAAACAAGCCTAGGCTCTGATACCACTGTTGGATTTTGAGTATTCTAACACTCCTAAGTGTACATGCAACCCTAAATACCTTGGGTCTATGTTTTCACTATTATACATGCAAATATGAACATCCAAGGTATTATCCTAATCTAGCATATAAATTAATGAATATAACAAGATAGAATACATACCTCTTTCATGTGTAAAGTCTTCATGAAGCTTGAGTGCCAAGTGCCCCAAGTGTGAAACCTCAAATGGTTCACACAAAACCAAATACACTTGGAATAACTTGAGATAAATCCACAACTCATGAAATCGTCTAGCCCTTATTCTACACACTCTAGTGGCCGATTTTGGTAAAGAATAACATCTTTATGTAGTGTTACAATTAGGGTAAACCCTAATTGTCATGACTTTCCATTTCCGTGGATCCAGAGGTTCAAATACACCATGGAGCATCCATGGACCATCCTATGGGTTTTAGCCCAACTTGATTATCCATGGAGCATTAGCCCACTATACAAGTATGGATGATTTACACAATCAACCCATATATTTAATTAGTCTTCTTTTGATCACTTAATTAATCCTAGATTAATTCTTGATCAATACTAATTAAATAATATTATTATTCATTTTATTAATATACTAGAACTTATAATATATTAATAACCATAAGTGTCTTATTTCTCTCATTATAGTCTATCCAAGTGCATGATGCCATGCAACCCAAATGGACCATGCCAGGTCGGGTCAAGTCTTACCAATTATAGTTATGGACTTAGACATTAATCCAACAATTATCACTATACTTCCAAATGTCCTTGAGCACCCAATCTTTGGTAAACCTTAAATTTTCCTCGACAACTATTTAATCCTTTTAGTCATATCAAGTTCTAAACCTTTTCCCTTCTTAATGCCCCAGGCATTTGGAAAATTTTAGAAAGGATGAATATAGCACATGTAATCGATCCGATACCCGAAACATATGGGACACGATTCATGATGTCTCACATAAAGACTAAACTAGTCTTTTGCTATAATATGCCCATTTCAATTTGCCAAGTTCTCATAATTCAGATTATGAAAAAAGGATGTCGTAATCATAATCGAATTTTACAACGCAAATAATGGACCCATATACGGAATTTCCTTATGTTGACCCATTCCAACATGAAATTCATATATATTTCCTTGACTAAATGATTAAAACCTCACGATCTAAGCTTATAGATTTCAGATGAAGTATAATTTCCTCTCCCTTAATTATAGCAAAACAACTTTTCCCAATTGAAACATTTTGTTTTCTATAAGTAACATTGCAAACTTGCAATACTTATCATAATCATCATGCTCCCACTAACATGATGATTATTAGCATAACACTTATGCTCCCACTAGCTTTGACATGTACTCAGAAATCAGCTGGACTTCTAGAAATCAATACTTCATTGACTTTCTTACCAAAGTTCAGATTTCTGATACTAGATTGTTTTGATAAAACTTTATCAAAATCATACACCTTCCCTTACATAGCACAATTGTGTGTCTAAAAAGTTACGAAGAGGGATGCTGTAATCATAATGGTTAGACCTTTTTGCCACTTCTCACAAGTCCAGCTTAGTGTGCCGGTAAACCACACACGCTCCACAAACGACTTTGAGAATGCAAATATCGCAATTGCTATCTAACTAAAATCTACTTAGTGAAAGTGTTTCCTCACCATCATTTTCATGAATCGGAGAGAAACCTTTTGACACTTAGATTTGCTGGTGTATGTGTTCTTATCCATGTGAATTGTCATAACCATAGTCACAAGACAAGGATAATGACAAATCCAAACTCATACGGATTGAACCCAATATTAATTTGTTGCCACCTGACAACTCAAGGGCCTGCCATTGCTTCCAAGTTGTTGTCCAACAAATTGAGAACTCTAAGAACTCATATGCAAAGCCAACTTTAACTGGAATGGGCATAGAATATGTCATCACGATAGGTTATAAACCTCAAATCGTGTGCTAGTGAAGAACTTTAGGTTTTATTCTTGATTAGTTCTTGAGACTTTAAAGACCTTTAAAACTCCCACTGTCCTCTTGATATATAAGACTTTCTTTTCAGTTAGTCAAGAGATAGTGTGGATTCTAATCAAGACACACACTTCACAAAATTGGCCTAAGTTGGTCTTTGTTTTATCCAAAACATCACAACTCACTAATTTCAAATGTACAAGAGTAGAAATCTTTTACTCTTACATTTGACAAGTGTTTTAAACCTTCTTTAAGTCATGTCACTCAAGTTACAATCTTAGAGTATAACTCTAAGAATTGTTTTTTGGAACTAAGTATGACTCATCTTCTTGATTTAACCATTTCAACAATTCAAGTCCTCTTCTTAGTCATAAGAATGCACTAAGATTTCCTTAGAGAAATAATTTTTATATGGTTTCTTAATCATTAAGATGATCACAAAAACTGATACTAAAGTACTCTCCCATCTTTTCAGATTTGAGAAACTTTTATCTTTTTGCCTAAGTTGATTCTTCTTATTCGCTCTGCCTTACATTGGAACCTTTTCCAATGTCTTAGAGTTACGCTTAAGCTTGTAAGTATAATCATATTTACTAAGCTTTAGTAAACTATGACAAATAGACTT
The DNA here is from genome assembly GCF_002870075.4 of Lactuca sativa. Lineage (NCBI taxonomy): Eukaryota > Viridiplantae > Streptophyta > Magnoliopsida > Asterales > Asteraceae > Lactuca > Lactuca sativa. The sequence goes on along the minus strand of NC_056623.2, from coordinate 165,744,541 downwards.
GTCAATCTTTTGTGGTGGACTTAATCGGTGCACAAGAATGTGTACTCGATCCCTTAGTCCTTTACTTGACTCACACATCCATGTGAACGAGTAAATTATTCTTAATTTTTCCAATACTTGAAAGTTCTCATTCATCATGCAATACAACTTGCATGATTCCATGTTCCGATCCAATTGAAACTTGGGTGATGAGAATCTTTCCTTATTTGGTAAATTTAAAAATTACCACAAATGAAAGAATCAATTTCATATTTCCACTCTTGCTATTAATGGAATCTTATAAGCAACAAATTTTTTTTCACAGATGCCATTGTAAGGATATTTTAAAATAAATAAATTCAATAATTTTCCTTTTATTTTAAAAACTTTGCGGAAAAAATTATCCTTACAATCCATATGAAAACTTGTTGTTATCTATTCCTAAACAATATCTCATAACTCCTAAGAAGTAGCTCAAGAATCCGATCTTCAAACTACGTGATAGAAATCCATCTACACAATCAGATTCGACATATTCTTTCTTTAAGTTCCTTTACTTTTCTTTGATTCTTAAAACATCAACATGTGACCCAGTCACATCATGTAATAAGAATCTTAGAATAGAAACTTTGCAGAGTTAGATAATGGACTTTACCTGAAGTAGAGTCAAACTTATTGACTTTAACATCCTTAGGTAAATTTGGCAGCTTCTCAACCAATGCCCTTTTCATTGACATTATAAACATATGGACCCTTTGATAATGGTACACAGGACTATCACAGACTTAGCCTTTCTCTTTACCATTTGGTCAACCGAGTTGACTATGGCCGATCCCTTTCCACTGGGAAGAGAGAGCCTTACTAAATATCCAATGTCATCATTGTAACACCCCATTCCTGGTACGTTGCCTCCGTGGCATTTATTTTGAGGTGTTTGTGAGGGACTCGACGAGTCTATGGCCCAACTCGTCGAGTAGGGATGGGATTTCGAGCACGTGTTAGTCGGCGACTCGGCGAGTCCATATTCGGGACTCGGCGAGTCTGCCTGCTAGGTAGAAACCCTAAATCCCCGGGTTTGCACCCTATTTAAACAACCTTATGAGCCCCCAAACTCGTCCCCTTCACCCTCAGAGCATCATTTAGCAAACCCTAATCGTTTCCTTGGTTATTTGTGCATTTCTTGTGTGAATCTTCAAGTTTTGAAGAGAAGAAGGAGGCTGGGTTCAAAGGAGAAGAAGAAGATCCAAGGTCTTGCTTCCATTTCTGAGTTCATTGAGGTATTTCTCGGAATCCTCCTGTTTTATGCTTAAAACCTCCATTAGATCATTTCTAGGGCTAGTTTGATGTATTTTCAAACCTTATAGTTGTATGGATGCCTTAATAGGTCGATATATCCCTATATCTGTTCATTTAGGAGTTGTAGAGCCGGATCTATTGCCTTTTTGAAGTTGCTTTGCATAAGAACCCTAGATCTAGCCTTTATCATGCTTTTTGAGCCTTATAATCTTCATTGATGCTTTTGGACACGTAAAGATAGAATCTTTACGTGTTAATCGGACTAAGGAAGCTCAGATCTATAAAATGTATGCGGTGGTTTTGATCAGAATCGAGTTTTTAGGATCTGCATGCATGTGACTCGGCGAGTCGTTCTTCGGACTCGGCGAGTCCGGTCGCGAGTCCCCGATCTTTACCCTTTGAGTAATTCCGAGTGGAGGCCAGTGAGTTGTAGGATGGACTCAGTGATTCGAAGGGTAGACTCAGTTATGGTGGGACTCGACGAGTTGTTCATACAACTCGGCGAGTCCAAGACAATCTTCTTAGATCGAAGAACAACTCGCCGAGTTGTTCATATGACTCGGCGAGTCGGATGAAGATTGTCTGAGTTTTTGAATCGAGAGGGTACTCGTCGAGTTGATGCCCTGCTCGACGAGTAGCGACAAGTAGGGTTAAGAAGTGAGGCTAGGGACTCGGCGAGTTGGCGGCCCTACTCGGCGAGTCAGGTCAACTATAGGTTGACTTTGACCGGGAGTGTTGACTTTGACCAGGGGTAAAAGAGTCATTTGACCCAATACAGTGATTAGCATCTGATTGAGTGTGTTATGGAATTGTAGCCGGGGAGATACCGGAGCAGCAGCAGTTAGTTTCCAGAGCCATACACACAGCAGCCAGTTCACGAGGTGAGTTTCCTTCCAGTAGGAACGGGTCTAAGGCCACAATGCCTGTAATAGCCCAGATTTCCTGGTATCTTTTATGCTTTCAATTTTGATGTTTTGTGAGGGGACTCGATGAGTTGGAGCTCAGACTCGCCGAGTAGGATCGCGATTCTGGACGCGGGTTCACGCCTGGACTCGGCGAGTCCGCGCTGTTTAATGAAACCCTAATTTCTTGGGTTTACGACCTATTTAAAGGGCCTTATGGCCGTCATTTGTGCTCACCAGTCCCTTGAGTGAAACCCTAGCGAGTGTGAGCGTTTGGAGCGAAGTAGGAAGCCATTATTGACCTTGGAGGTGTCATCTTGCAAGGGAAAGGAGGAATCAGATAAGGGAAAACAAGAGGAGCCACTTCCTGAGGGTTTGGGGTCCAGAACATCACATTTGAGGTACTATGTTCGAGCTATTCTCTGCTATGTTGATGTTTATATTGATTTAGGGCTTATTGAGCCCTTTTGTGGCTAGATCTAGTGCTTCCTTGGTCCCTTAAGCGATTTAGATTATAGATCTGGACCCTTGGAGGTCCAGAGTGTCTCTTTGCCAAGCTTTTGTGAATCCATGGGGTTTTGGATTGGAATCCTTATGCCTAAAGGTCAAAACACCATTTATGAGCCATGGGGTGTGTTATGAACACCAAGATAAGGACTTTACGTGATGAATCAGCTTAGGAAGGCCAGATTTATGAATTGTTGGAGCAGATCTGACCTCAGAAGCAAGTTTGAGTTGTTGCATGGCATGGACTCGCTGAGTCCGACGAACAGACTCGGCGAGTAGCTTGAAGATTGCCCTTAGATGGCACAGTGAGTGGTCCAGCCGAGTTATGGGGTGACTCAGTGAGTCAGGGAGAGTTAGAGAGGGTTGACAGGTGTATTGAGTCGAACTGGAACTCGCCGAGTTTTTCTTGAGACTCGGCAAGTTGAGTCGGGGTGGCCCCGCGATTCTTACTAGGTGGAACTCGTCGAGTCAGGGGAGTACTCAACGTGTCAAAAAGGGAATCCTAGAGAGTTGGTGAAAACGTCTAGAATCGCCGAGTCGCCCTAGTGCACTCGCCGAGTCCGGTCAAAGTTGACCGTTGACCGTTGACCAGAGTTGACCTGTGTTGACTTCTTTGGGATAGTCAACCTTAGTGATAAAAGTGTTAATTAGAGACATATGATGTTATAGGAGGATTAGAGCTCGGAGGATCAAACATGAGGGATTTCCAGGATTCGTGAGATACCGAGATACGCGAGGTGAGTCTTCTCACTATACTTTACCTTGAGTAGGTAACCAGAGTTATGTGATCAGAGTATTTGTATGCTATGTGTAGTGATGTGTTGTACTGCATTATTTCTATGTGATTTATGTTGTGCATGTTTATAGAGTTGGAACCGGAAGGTTCCCAGAGTTAGAACCTGAGGGTTCACAGAGTTGGGTGCACGGACCCATAGAGTTATAGCCTCGAGTGGCTAATATGTGTTATGTGTGTGGTATTTTGGGGAACTCACTAAGCTTCGTGCTTATAGTGTTAGTGTTGTTGTTTCAGGTACTAGCGATGACCGTGGGAAGACGCCGGCTTGATCAGTACACACGCATGGGATTCTTTGATATATATGTGATCTTGGGATTTTGTATGATGTGAATTGGGATTTTAAACTTAATGTTTTATGAAACTAAATGAGAAATGTCTTTATATTTGTTAAAAATTATTTTGAAAATTCACGGTGTTACAATGCCGGCTCGTTCAGTTAGCCGTAGTTTCTGGGCCTCGGTCCAATGCAGTAGTTAGTATGTTTGACGCCTCCGTGGCTCAGACAGGATTTATGTGCTTATGATAATTGATATGTGATGCTATGCTCAATCAGTCAGCTTCGGACTTCAGTTCGATGTAGGGGACAAGGTCCCAGCCAGTCAGCTTCGGACTTCGGTCCGATGTAGGGGACAAGGTCCCAGTTAGTCAGCTTCGGACTTCGGTCTGATGTAGGGGACAAGGTCCCAGACAGTCAGCTTCGGACTTCGATCCGATGTAGGGGACAAGGTCCCAGTCAGTCAGCTTCGGACTTCGGTCCGATGTAGGGGACAAGGTCCCAGTCAGTCAGCTTCGGACTTCGGTTCGATGGAGGGGGCAAGGCCCCAGTATGTGCTTTATATGTTGTTGCATGGTATGTCGTAGTTTGGGGGAGCTCACTAAGCTTCGTGCTTACAGTTTCAGTTTTGGTTTCAGGTACTTCCGCAAGCAAAGGGAAGAGCTCGGGATGATGGCATCGCACACACCATAGCTTTACTTTTGTCTTGGGAGTTGATTCAGTTTTTGATATGTTTGGATACAGTTGTGATACATCTTTCTCACAGTATTTTATTATGGATTTTGAACACGCTGCATATGGTTTTTATTATGTGATACTCAGTTACATGGTTTTGTTATAATAAAAATTGAAATTTTTGGGTACTATTTTTGGGTCGTTTCAAGTTGGTATCAGAGCCTTGGTTTGAGGGATTCGGATATACTTTCGGGTGTATCTGAACTCAAACTAAGGAAAAGATAAAAAGATTTTCAAAAAGGAAAATGTTTTCAAATGGAATTTTGAAAAGCACTTAGAAAGAAAAGAATTTTTAAAAACAAGATAAGGGTGTGGTGCATGCGATCAGCCGAGCTCAAGTAAGTACTCCCAAATTACCCATACAAGTTTTATTATTATGATTAATTTTTCCAGTTCCAGAAGAACAACATGCTAGTATAGGACTAAGGATCTAGGAGGATGCCTTATGTGCCTGCTATATGTGTTTCAGCTTTATGAGAATTGCATGCTAGTATCGAGTAGACAGCAGTAGGATAGCCTGTTTAGGTTATGTCTGGTAGCGCATGCTTAGCATTGTATGCTAGTTCAGTTTCTCGTTATGAGAGTAGATTTGCTTGAGTAGTTTCCGGTGTCCGAATGCTGCTGGCTTCATGCTTTGTAGAACTCTTGGTGATGAGAGTTAGCCGTTAGATGAATACGCCATGTCACATGTGATCAGGGTTGAATAATCTCAGAGTATTGGAGTTGGCCCTATTGTGCAGCTCTTGTTTGAGTCTAAGCGTTGTAGGGACGAGCCTTTTACTCGAAGGATTATCCGAGCCTCATCACATGTGATGGTATTCAGGTGATGGCTAATTAGCATTACAAGGAGGTCTTCAGCAGCTAAGGACTGGTTTGAGTGGAGTCAGAGATTTCCCTAGGGCAAGCCTAGGATGAGAGTAGCAGAGATCAGCAGTAGTAGAAGTGACTTGCTGGAGTCAAGGCAGTTCTTGAGGAAAGTATGGATAGATGTGGAAGGTAGTATGGGCCCGTACTACTGAAAGCAGAGGATCCGTACTCGAATCAAGGAAGGCCGAGAGAAGACCAAGAAGCTAGTAGTAGTATCAATGATCCCTTGAGATATTTCAGTTTTCTGATGTCGTTATGATGTGTTTCAGAATGGTGGTTTTGCGTTCGAGACCAGCAGCCGGCAGTGGAGGTGCCGGGGAGGGATCAGGATCAGGCTCGGCGGACGAGCGCATGGATGAGTAGACCAGAGAGTTTCTTTCTTCAGAGATTACTCGTATCATTTTAGAGCAGACTCCTGTGATCTTCGGTTCGATCAAGGAGGGTATCCTAGAGCTGATGGATGAGAGGTTGGGCACCTTCCGTGCCGAGGTGGCGGCCATGATGGGGTCGCGCACACTTACGTTCAGGGAGTTCAGGGCATGTGGAGCTCTAGACTATCATGGGGCGCGGGACCCCATAGCGAGTACTAGATGGTTGGCGGATGTGGCCAACGCGTTCCGCACGAGCAGGTGTCCCGAGGGAGACAAGGTTAGATTGTCGTCCTGTCTCCTGAAGGACAGGGCACGGGATTGGTGGGAGTAGATCGGACATACCATTGGAGATGATGCAGCATTGGATGCCATGACCTGGGCTGATTTCTCTACCAGGTTCAGGGCGGAGTTTGCACCGGTTATTGAGGTGCAACAGTTAGCCAGAGAGTTTCAGGACCTCACCCAGACTACAGAGACCGTGGCGGAGATCACCGCCATGTTCAGGGAGAGGGCTCTTCTTGTTCCTCAGTTTGCGGCCGATGAGGAGATGAAGAAGGGCCGTTATCATGAGATATTGCGGAGCGATATCCGCCAGTTTGTGAGCCGGTCTAGCTGTAAAACGCTAGATGACATGATTGCTAGAGCTCGAGATAGGGAGATTGATCTAGAGATGGAGAAAAAGAGGAAACCGGAGGCGGTTTCGGGTTCAAGAGGTTCGGGCAAAAAGCCCAAGGTTTCTGATCACAGATCCAGGATTCAGCCGAGCCACGGTCGATGTGGCAGGTGTGGGAAGATGCACGATGGGGTGTGCAAGGCAGGGAGTTCTGGCTGCTTCAAGTGCGATCGGACTGGGTATATGAGCAGGGATTGTACGGCTCCTGTATCTGTCGTTGCAGCATCAGATCTGATTTGCTTTCAGTGCAATCAGAGGGGACATGAAAAGTCCCAGTGTCCGAGTTTAGCTGCAGTAGGGAAGGTGGCTGCGCCTGCCCCTGCTACTTTGAGGATTACAGATGGCCGGCAGGGCCGAGCCGAGGCACCAGTGGTGAAAAGTAGGGCGTTTCAGATGACAACAGAGGAGGCGCGAGTGACTCCTGATGTGGTGATGGGTATGTATCTTCCCTTCATATCTGTATTATTATTATTGTTTGATTATTTCTTATGATTATATGTTTTATATAGGGTCGTTCTCTGTGAACGGCATTTCTGCTATGGTATTATTTGATTCGGGGGCTACCCGATCATTTGTATCGCTTGCGCTTAGCAAGAGATTTAGTAGGGATCCAGGGGAGCTGGATTGCCCACTGGAGGTTGAGATAGAAGATGACAGGACCGTGAGGGTCGCCAGAGTGCATAGAGGGTGTTCTCTTCAGTTGTTCGACGAGCAGTTTTCGGTGGACCTGGTTCCTATTCCCCTGCGAGGGAATAAGGTTATAGTGGGCATGGATTGGCTGAGCCCCAATGGGGCGGTGATTGATTGTGAGCAGCAGTTAGTGAGGGTTCGCACTCCCAGTGGGGGAGAGTTAGTGATTCAGGGCGAGAGGCCACAACGCGGACAAACCTATTGTTCCGCCGCGAGAGCGAGACGTTATTTCCAGCAGGGTTGCGCGGGTTATGTAGCTTATGTCTTGGATGCCCGGGAGAAGGGCAAGACGACAGTTGATGATGTTCCGATAGTGCGAGACTTCCCAGATGTATTTCCCGAGGATTTACCGGGAATACCTCCTGAGAGATAGGTTGAGTTTAGGATCGACCTGATTCCTGGTGCGGCTCCGATAGCCAAGGCACCGTATCGTCTAGCTCCCCCTGAGATGCAGGAGTTGTCTACGCAGCTGCAGGAGCTGCTAGACAAGGGTTTCATTCGGCCGAGTAGTTCACCTTAGGGAGCGCTGATCCTGTTTGTGAGGAAGAAGGATGGGTCGCATCGTATGTGTATAGATTATCGGGAGTTGAATAAGGTAACGGTGAAGAACCGTTACCCACTTCCGAGGATAGATGATTTGTTTGATCAGCTTCAGGGAGCGTCTTGGTTCTCCAAGATCGATCTACGCTCCGGGTATCATCAGATGCGGGTTAGGGATGAGGATGTGCAGAAGACTGCTTTCAGGACCAGGTATGGTCATTATGAGTTTGTGGTGATGCCATTTGGGCTCACCAATGCTCCAGTCGCGTTCATGGATCTCATGAATCGCGTGTGCAGGCCGATGTTGGATCGGTCAGTGATAGTATTCATAGATGATATCTTGGTGTATTCCAAGACGCAGGAGCAGCACGAGGAGCACCTGAGGGAGGTGCTGGAAGTTTTGAGGAGGGAGAGACTTTTCGCAATGTTCTCCAAGTGTGAGTTCTGGTTGTGCGAGGTGCAGTTCCTTGGTCACCTCGTCAACCAGAAGGGTATTTTGGTGGATCCGGCCAAGATAGAGGCCGTGATGCAGTGGGAGGTCCCGAAGTCTCCATCCGAGATTCGGAGCTTCCTAGGGTTGGCAGGGTATTATCAGAGGTTCATTCAGGATTTCTCCAAGATTGTAGTGCCGCTCACCCGACTGACCAAGAAGTCGGTGGTATTTCGTTGGGGGCCTGAGCAGCCGGCAGCGTTCGATACCCTCAGGCAGAGATTGTGCAAGGCTCCGATCCTTACCTTGCCAGAGGGAGTAGAGGACTTCGTAGTCTACTGTGATGCCTCAATCACAGGTGTGCTAGCAGTGTTGATGCAGCGAGGCCATGTGATAGCTTACGCCTCGAGGCAGTTGATGCCTCACGAGGCTCACTATCCTACCCATGATTTAAAGCTGGGGGCGGTTGTGTTTGCCCTCAAGATTTGGAGACATTATCTTTATGGGGTCCGTTGTACTATCTACATGGATCACAAGAGTTTGAGGTACCTTATGGATCAGCCGAGTCTGAACATGAGGCAGAGGAGATGGTCGGATGCGTTGGAGGATTATGATTGTGAGATCCTTTACCATCCAGGGAAGGCCAACGTGGTGGCCGACGCCTTAAGCCGCAAAGTTTCGGCAGCCCCTATCAGGGACTTGTGTTTGAGGATGACAGTGATTACTCCATTGTTGGAGCGGATCAAGGAGGCTCAGGTTGAGGGCCTCAAGGAGGAGAGGCAAAAGTGTGAGAGGATAGTGGGCCGAGTAGCTTCGTTTTATTATGACAGTCAGGGATTGCTGACGCTTCATGGGAGGGTGTGGGTACCGTATTGGGGTGGAGTACGGCAGGTGATGATGGACGAGGCTCATAAGTCTCGATTTTCTATCCACCCAGGGGCGACGAAGATGTATAGAGATCTTCGACCCGATTATTGGTGGCCCTGCATGAAGCGGGATGTCGCTTGGTATGTTGAGAGATGCCTGACCTGCAGGAAGGTCAAGGCGGAGCACCAGAGGCCTCACGGCAAGATGCAGCCGTTAGACATTCCTGTGTGGAAATGGGAGGATATCACCATGGATTTTATCACCAAGGTTCCTAGGACCGCATGAGGAGTAGATTCGATATGGGTAGTAGTGGATCGGTTTGACGAAGAGTGCTCATTTTACCCCGATCCAGGAGAGTATATCGGCAGAAAAGTTAGCCGATATCTATGTGCGTGAGATCGTGGCACGTCATGGAGTGCCAGTATCGGTGGTGTCAGACCGAGATGTTCGTTTTACCTCCAGATTCTGGAAGCGGTTTCACGACGAGATGGGTACTCGTCTTCATTTCAGCACCGCTTTCCACCCTCAGACGGAAGGACAGAGTGAGGATGATTCAGACTCTCGAGGACATGCTCCGGGCATGTGTTTTAGACTTCGGTGGCAGTTGGGATATGTATCTTCTGTTAGCGGAATTTTCGTATAACAACAGTTATCATGTGAGCATTGATCGACCTCCCTTTGAGATGCTTTATGGGAGTAAGTGTAGGACCCCGATTTCTTGGGGCGAGGTTGGTCAGCGAGTCATCGGGAGCACGGAGGTGGTGCTCATGACGACCGAGTTGATTCAGCAGGTCCGTAGTAGACTGCAAACTGCGCAGAGTCGGCAGAAGAGCTACGCCGACAAGAGGCGTTCAGACTTGGAGTTCCGGGTGGGCGATATGGTCCTTCTGAAGGTCTCACCCTGGAAGGGTGTCATCAGGTTTCGGAAGAGGGGAAAGTTGGGTCCCAGGTTCATTGGTCCTTTCAGGGTTTTGGCCCGGGTGGGTCGGTTTGCTTATCGGTTGGATCTTCCGGTAGAGCTTAGCCAGATCCACAACACTTTCCATGTGTCTTAGTTGAGGAAGTGTTTGGTGGATGAGTCAGCAGTTGTTCCCCTAGAGGATATTCAGGTTGATAGCAGCCTGAATTATATTGAGAGGTCGGTCGCGATTTTGGACCGGAAGACAAAGACCTTGAGGAACAAGGCAATTCAGTTAGTGAAGGTGCAGTGGCAGCACCGGAAGGGGTCTGAGTGGACGTGGGAGGCTGAGGAGGAAATGAGAGAGCACTACCCGGAGTTATTTGCAGATTCAGCCGTAGCAGACTTCGAGGACGAAGTCTGAGACAAGTGGGGGAGAATTGTAACACCCTATTCCTGGTACGTTGCTTCCATGGCATTTATTTTGAGGTTTTTGTGAGGGACTCGACGAGTCTATGGCCCAACTGGTCGAGTAAGGATGGGATTTCGAGCACGTGTTAGTCGGCGACTCGGCGAGTCCATATTCGGGACTCGGCGAGTCTGCCTGCTAGGTAGAAACCCTAATCCCCCGGGTTTGCACCCTATTTAAACAACCTTATGAGCCCCCAAACTCGTCCCCTTCATCCTCAGAGCATCATTTAGCAAACCCTAATCGTTTCCTTGGTTATTTGTGCATTTCTTGTGTGAATCTTGAAGTTTTGAAGAGAAGAAGGAGGCTAGGTTCAAAGGAGAAGAAGAAGATCCAAGGTCTTGCTTCCATTTCTGAGTTCGTTGAGGTATTTCTTGGAAACCTCCTGTTTTATGCTTAAAACCTCCATTAGATCATTTCTAGGGCTAGTTTGATGTATTTTCAAACCTTATAGTTGTATGGATGCCTTAATAGGTCGAGATATCCCTATATCTGTTCATTTAGGAGTTGTAGAGCCCGTATCTATTGCCTTTTTGAAGTTGCTTTGCATAAGAACCCTAGATCTAGCCTTTATCATGCTTTTTGAGCCTTATAATCTTCGTTGATGCTTTTGGACACGTAAAGATAGAATCTATACGTGTTAATCGGACTAAGGAAGCTCAGATCTATAAAATGTATGCGGTGGTTTTGATCAGAATCGAGTTTTTAAGATCTGCATGCATGTGACTCGGCGAGTCGTTCTTCGGACTCGGCGAGTCCGGTCGCGAGTCCCCGATCTTTACCCTTTGAGTAATTCCGAGTGGAGTCCAGTGAGTTGTATGATGGACTCAGTGAGTCGAAGGGTAGACTCAGTTATGGTAGGACTCGACGAGTTGTTCATAAAACTCGGCGAATCCAAGACAATCTTCTTAGATCGAAGAACAACTCGCCGAGTTGTTTATATGACTCGGCGAGTCGGATGCAGATTGTCTGAGTTTTGGAATCGAGAGGGAACTCATCGAGTCGATGCCATGCTCGACAAGTAGCCACGAGTAGGGTTGAGAAGTGAGGCTAGGGACTCGGCAAGTTGGCGGCCCAACTCAGCGAGTCAGGTCAACTATAGGTTGACTTTGACCGGGAGAGTTGACTTTGACCAGGGGTAAAAGAGTCATTTGACCCAATGCAGTGATTAGCATCTGATTGAGTGTGTTATGGAATTGTAGCCGGGGAGATACCGGAGCAGCAGCAGTTAGTTTCCAAAGCCATACACATAGCATCCAGTTCACGAGGTGAGTTTCCTTCCAGTAGGAACGGGTCTAAGGCCACAATGCCGGCCCATTCAGTTAGCCGTAGTTTCTGGGCCTTGGTCCAATGCAGTAGGTAGTATGTTTGACGCCTCTGTGGCTCAGACAGGATTTATGTGCTTATGCTAATTGATATGCGATGCTATGCTCAATCAGTCAGCTTCGGACTTCGGTTCGATGTAGGGGACAAGGTCCCAGCCAGTCAGCTACGGACTTCGGTCCAATGTAGGGGACAAGGTCCCAGTCAGTCAGCTTCGAACTTCGGTCCAATGTAGGGGACAAGGTCCCAGACAGTCAGCTTCGGACTTCGATCCGATGTAGGGGAAAAGTTCCCAGTCAGTCAGCTTCGGACTTCGGTCCGAAGTAGGGGACAAGGTCCCAGGGAGTCAGCTTCGGACTTCGGTTCGATGGAGGGGACAAGGCCCCAGTATGTGCTTTATATGTTATTGCATGGTATGTGGTAGTTTGGAGGAGCTCACTAAGCTTCGTGCTTACAGTTTCATTTTTGGTTTCAGGTACTTCCGCAAGCAAAAGGAAGAGCTCGGGATGATGGCATCGCACACACCACAGTTTTAGTTTTGTCCTGGGAGTTGATTCAGTTTTTGATATGTTTGGATATAGTTGTGATACATCTTTCTCACAGTATTTTATTATGGATTTTGAACATGCAACATATGGTTTTTATTATGTGATACTCAGTTACATGGTTTTGTTATAATAAAAATCGAAATTTTTGGGTAGTATTTTTGGGTCGTTTCAATCATTGTCAATGTCCATAAAGTTTTAGGAAGTTGATGTTATCAAATAAATAAGATGATTAAGGGTCTTGTCATAGTCTGCTTCATAGGTGGTCCAAAAGAACTCACTATGTGACTTAGAAAGTAGTTGAACCACCAACTTTCTCAAGACTTTGACACCCAACTCTCCCGGCTTGTCAATATGTGACTACATCTCCAAGATGTGATCACACCTAGACCTTGCCTTGCCAATAGGGCTTGAGTGACCTTGAACTTGTGGGTTAGGGAGAATAATTGGAGGAGGTGAAAGAAGTATGATTTCCATGGGACATCATCTTCATTTAGGAAAGCTTGTTTCAAGAGATTTGGGAAGATCATAAATGTCTAAACCAGACATCTTTTGGGAGATATTCAAAATAGTTGATCTTAAGTCCTTAATATGACACCCAATATGAAATATTAAGGCTAGGACCCAACAAACTATTTTATAACTTAGAAGAGGTATGCCGTAATCCAAGCTATAAAATATTTGAAGGTAGGTGAATGACGATTCACCAATTTCCACCAAGATAAATGAAACGTATTATTAGGTTTTAATTGGTTTTTAAAACTCCTAGATCCTTGAGATTCATTGAACTGTTCAATGGCATGTTTCAATTTCGAGTGTGCCCTTCAGGTTTTGTGACTAGGATGCCGAGGATGACAAAACAAGGTGTGAAGTAACCATGCAAATTACTTGGTACCCTTAAGTGTTTACCCCTCAATCGATGTGCCGGTTAACCACACACGCTCCATCGATACTATGATAAACATTAAGTTACCCTTTGCCTACCTTGTTAAATACGAGTTAATGTGCCGGTTAACCACACACGCTCCACTAACCGACTTAAACAAAGTGCAAAGTGTAATTTCATGGATTAGCACCTTATTCACATTTTCCTAAGTAAGTAAGATTGAGTATTATTAAGAGTTTAGTTACTTAGTATTTATCATTAATACTTTTAATGAAGGGAGAATTATAGTCCTGTCAAACCCGTCCGGCTAACGACCCTCCACCAGTCAAGCAAGCGGTGGGTGAGAGTAGACACCCATTAAGTTGCCATTTTATATGCAACAACCTTATACCCACCTTATAGATCGGCTTCGTGAATGAGGCGTACTAGCGGTAAGACTGACTTTACTCTTATACATATATATATATATATATATATATATATATATATATATGTATATATATATATATATATATTATTAACTTATAATATTATAAAGTATAAGGGTTGAATTTTAACTCTTTAAAATTCTAAGGGCTTACTTGGAATTAAAGTATTCATACGTGAAAACTTTTCAAATTCCAAAACTTCAGGGTAAGTTTTGAAACTATTCAAAACTAATTAATTCCATAACTTATGTGTGTAAAGTAGTTTTAATCAAAAAACTCTTCAAGTTCCATAACTTGAGGACAAGTTATGGAAGACTTTAAACTAATAAAAGAATTAACTTTTCTTTATTTTATAACTTATGGAATTAATTAAGGTTACACTTTTTTTTTAATTTATTATTTAATGAAGAGACTCTTGGTCCTCCATAATTTGAGGACAAGTTATGAAGTCATAAACCCATTTAATTAGAACTAGACTTTTCATTTTTGTAACCTTTGCCAACTATTATGAGTTTTATGAAACTTAAATGTGACTTTTCAAATAACTTGATGACAAGTTACAAAAACACATTTTAGAATCAACTCTTAGATTAATTTGGATTGAAAACAACTATTTCACTCAACTTTTCTATTAATCTATGCAACTCATAAGAACAAGATAATTCAAATCAAACTTTTTCATGTAATTAGTCTAAACCTTAAACTAATACAAAACATGAATCTATTGACAATTATCTTTGAAATTGGATTAACATGAACATTACCACATCAAAAACAAGTTTATAAGTCTAAAAACATCTTAGGGTAATGTTCCTAGTCCAATTCCAGCCAAAAAAGTCGAATTTCTGTTGTCTAAGGGTCCAACTCGTCGAGTGCACGAACCAACTCGGCGAGTTGGATGCTTTTTGCCTTGGACTCGGCGAGTCCATTCATGGACTCTGCGAGTCTGCTGGGCAGACAGCATCAAAACTCGATTTTCCAGCTTCGTTTGCAAGTATAACAAGAAAACAAGCCTAGGCTCTGATACCACTTTAGGTTTTGAGCATTATAATACTCCTAAGTGTACATGCAACCCTAAATACCTTGGATCTATGTTTTCTCTATTATACATACAAATATGAACATCCAAGGTATTATCGTAATCTAGCATATAAAATAATGAATATAACAAGATAGAATACATATCTCTTTCATGTAGAATGTCTTAATGAAGCTTGAGTGCCAAGTGCCCCAAGTGTGACACCACAAATGGTTCACACAACACCAAATACACTTGGAATAACTTGAGAGAATTCTACACTTCATGAAAATCGGCTAGCCCTCTCTAGATGATACTAGTGGCCAATTTTGTAAAGAGTAAGATCTTTATATAGTGTTACAATTAGGGTAAACCCTAATTTTCATGACTTTCCACTTCCTTGGATCCATGGGTTCAAATACACTATGGAGCATCCATGGACCATCCTATGGGTTTTAGCCCAACTGGATTATCCATGGAGCATTAGCCCACTATACAAGTATGGATGATTTACACAATCAACCCATATATTTAACTAGTCTTCTTTTGATCACTTAATTAATCCTAGATTAATTGTTGATCAATACTAATTAAATAATCTTATTATTCTTATTATTAATATACTAGAACTTATAATATATTAATAACCATAGGTGTCTTATTTCTCTCATTATAATCTATCCAAGTGCATGATGATATGCAACCCAAATGGACCATGCCGGGTCGGGACAAGTCTTACCAATTATAGTTATGGACTTAGACATTAATCCAACAGTTATGTGACAGACTACTATAGAGTTATATGCCAGTGTATTTGCATGTTATTATTTGTTGTGATTTTTAATGTGATATGTGATATGCATGATTCAGAGTTACAAAGTTGGGAATTTCGGGTCCCTAGAGTTAGGGCCAGAGGGCCCATAGAGAGTTAGTGCTGGACGGCCCAACTGAGACACGTTGACCCGAGGGTCAACAGAGTTTCAGCCTCGAGTGGCTATTATATGTTAGAGTGGTATTTTGGGGAACTCACTAAGCTTATGCTTATAGTGTTACGTGTTATGTGTTTCAGGTACAAGTGATGACCGTGGGAAGGCGCCAACTTGATTCGTACAGACACATGGGATTTTAAGTATTTTGATCTTGGGAGATATTTTGTGAAACAAAGACATGATACTTTGTAAAAATGTGTTTGAAAATGCGAAAGATTGTTTTAATTTTTACGGTGTTACACCAAGTGTGACACCTCAAATGGTTCACACAACACCAAATGCACATGGAATGACTTGATAGAAAAAGAAACACTTCTTGAAATCATCTAGCCCTCATATTCACACTCTAGTGAATGATTTCTTGAGCCATGGGATTCTTTTATATGGTGGCTATTAGGGTTACACCATGTAACTCATAACTTTACCCATTCCTTCTGCTCCATGGATTTTAACCTCCATGGAGTATCCATGGGTTACTCCATGGAGTATCCATGGGTTACCCCATGGACTTAGTCCAACATAAGGATTCTTGGATCACAAGCCCACATATATAAGAATAAATGGTTTACACAATCAACCCATATATTTAATTAGTCTCCTTTTGATCACTTAATTAATTCCAAATTAATTCTCGATCAATATTAATTAAAGAACCTTATTAATATATTAGAACTTATAATATATTAACCAACCTTAAGTGTTATTTATTTCATTATAGTCTATCCAAATGCATGATGCCATGCAACCCAAATGGACTATGCCGGGTCGGGTCAAGTCTTACCAATTATAGTTATGGACTTAGACATTAATCCAACAGTCTCCCACTTGGATAAGTCTAAAACTATTATTGGGTATGACTTCAAGAACCGACTGCCAATCGTAGCTCTCAAAAGCTTTTGTCGAACTCTCACCTTGCTGATGATCTCTGACCTTTATCAATGACTTGTCCATTAGATAAGGGATCATATATTCCTCCATTCTAGATATCATATGGACTGAGACATGGGTTAAAATCATTCTCTCTGTCCATTTGTTATTTCCTGATTTCTAATTCATGATGACTGCTTGATTGAACAGATCAAATCAATCCTGCTTGGCCAAGCACTCACACGTATCATCATTAAATCATCGAGGGGCCCATAGATATCGCTTTTATCCTGAAGGTAAAAGGAATGGATAAACTTCGACCCATATGGCTTGTTCTACTACTTGTTGAATTATACACAAAGGCACGTTTTATAACATTGAGTTACCAATGTGTTTTCGTGCAATCAATGTATAACCAAATCATAGTAACAACTCATATATGTAGGTTTGAAGAATATAAGATATTATCATCTCATGATCACTCGTGATAAAATCCATGAAGTAATTCCAATGAGCGCGGGTTGAATCCAATACTCAGAACTTCGGAGCACTCATGAGTGTTGTAGCACCACCTTGTCCAACATCTTAGACCTCTACAAGTCCAACCCATGACAGTCTTGATTCATATCTACTTCCAACATATGACCGACTGTAGATAGTTTGAATAACTTAGTCATTTCGGAAGAACAACCTAGTTTATTCTAGAAGTCAAAACATGCAAAATGAAACACAAGAATAATTGAATCTAATATGGTATCAAAACCTATGAACATAAATAAAGCACCTTTTATTTATCACCATATGATTACATATTATTCATTGCATACTATTTCAGCTATCAAGTTTATTCTTAAATTGAAACAACAGTTGTCCCATGCTCTGAGCATGTACACTATGTTTTTCTAAACAATAGCTTTGCCATACACCAAGTATGCAATCTATTTTTCTCTATGATCCTTACATTGTGAAATAAACCAATTGACCAAACTTTCAATGATTCTAATTTCACACTCCCGAATTCTTATGGAAAATGCAGGAATTACAAATTCGTGCCATTTACCAAAATCTGTTAGATTCTACACTTATATGTACTGATTCTCTTGTAATGATTATGAACAAAGTTACAAATACATGACAACAAACATTGCAGAGCATTCCAAAGGATATCAACTCCTTGGAAACGTCCTTCTTGCATTAAGTTTCCTATTCATACACGGATTTATTGAACAAATTCCACCAATGGGATCATTTCCACATTCCCTTTTTGACTATCACTTCTGAACAAGAGTTGCCTCTTTTCAGAATATGTCAATATGGTCCTTCCTACAATAAACACTATACTTCTAACTGTCCCTGAGCAAGCAATCATTGGTTAACCTTAGATTGTCCTCGCTAATTGCTTAATTGTTTTAGTCATATGCAGTTCTAGAACTTTTTCCCTTCTTAATGCCCCAGGCATTTGGAAAATTTTAGAAATGATGAATATAGCACATGTAATCGATCCTATATCCGAAGCATATGGGACACGATTCATGATGTCTCACATAAAGACTAACCTAGTCTTTAGCTATAATATTTTCATTTCTATTTGCCAAGTTCTCATAATTCAGATTATGAAAAGGGATGCCGTAATTATACTCGAATTTTGGAACGCAAATAATGAACCCATATATAGAATTTTCTTATGTTGAGTCATTCCAACATGAAATTCATATATATTCTTGACTAAATTTGATTAAAATCTTAATCTATGCTTTTGGAATTGAAATGAAGTATAATTTCCTCTCCCTTAATTGTAGCAAAACAACTTTTTCAACCCCTACAACCACACGAATTGAAACTTTCGTTTTCTATAATTAACATTGCTAACTTCCAATACTTATCATAATTATCATACTCCCACTAACATGATGATTATTAGCATAACACTTATGCTCCCACTAGCTTTGACATGTACTCAGAAATCAACTGGACTTCTAGAAATCAATACTTTATTAACTTTCTTACCAAAGTTCAGATTTCTGATACTAGATTGCTTTGAAATAACTATATCAATATTATACACCTTATCTTAGATAGCTCATAGGTGTGTCTAAACAATTTTAAGAACTATGAAAAGGGATGTTGTAATCATAGTCTCGATTGTTTAGACCTTTGCTACTTCTCATAAGTCCAGGTTAGTGTGCCGGTTAACCACACACGCTCCACTAACGATTTTGAGAATGCAAATATCACAATTGCTATCTAGTTAAAATCTACTTAGTGAAAGGGTTTCCTCACCATCATTTTCATAAATCGGAGAGAAACCTTGTGGCACTTAGATTTAATGGTGTATGTGTTCTTATCCATGTGAATTGTCAAAACCATAGTCACAAGACAAGGATCATAACAAATCCAAACTCATATGGATTGAACTCAATCTTAATTTCTTGCCATCTGGCAGCTCAAGGGCCTACCATTGCTTCCATGTTGTTATGCAACCAATTGAGAACTCTAAGAACTCATATGCAAAGCCAACTTTAACTGGAAAGAGCACAGAATATGTCAACACGATAGGTTATAAGCCTCAAGTCGTGTGCTAGTGATAAACTTATAGGTTTTTATTCTTGATTATCCTTTCAGGATCTTTAAGACTCCCACTGTCCTCTTGACATATAAGACTTTCTTGTCAGATATTGAAGAGAAAGTGTGGATTCTAATCAAGACAAACACTTCACACAATTAGCCTTAGTTGGTCTTTGTTTTATCCAAAACATCACAACTTACCAATTTCAAATGTACAAGAGTAGAAAACTTTTACTCTTACATTTGACTAGTGTTAAGAAACCTTCCTTTAAGATATGTCACTCAACTTACAGTCTTGGACTATGACTCTAAGACTTGTTTTGGAACGATGTATGACTCATCTTCTTGATTTAACCACTCCAACAATTCATAGCTCCTCTTCTTATCTATCAGAATGCACTTAGAGGATGAATTGTGATAAGGTCTCTTAATCATTAACATGATCACATGACATGATACTAAAGTACTCTCCCATCTTTTCAGATTTAAGATGCTTTTATCCTTCTGCCTAATTTGATTCTTCTTATTCACTCTGCCGTACATTGGAACGTTTTCCAATGTCCCAGAATTACACTTAAGCTTCTAGCTATAACCATATTTACTGAGCTTTAGTAAGTTTTGATGAACAATCTTATCGATCTTTTGTGGTGGACTTGACCTGAGCACAAGAATATGTACTCGATCCCTTAGTCCTTTACTTGACTCACATAAATGTGAACAAGAAACTAGTCTTAATTTTCCAACGATGAAAAATTCTCATTCACCATACTATCCAACTTGCATGATTCCAAGTTTCGGTCTAATTGAAACTTGGGTGATCAGGATCTTTCCTTATTTGGTAAATTTAGACATTACCACAAATGAAAGAAGCAATTTCATATTTCTGCTCTTGCTATTAATGGAATCATATAAGCAACAATTTTTTTCTTTTCACAAATGCCAATGTAAGGATATTTTAAAATAAATAAAATAATTTTTTTTCCTTTTATTTTAAAAACTTTGCGGAACAACTATCCTTACAGTGCAAAAGCACATGAAAAACTTTGTTGTTATCTATTCCTAACCAATATATCATAACTCCTAAGCAACAGCTAAAAATTCTGATCACAGAACCATGCGATCAAGATCCATCTTCGTGATCAGAATCAGCCTATACTTCCTTTAAGTTTCTTCACTTTTCTTTGATTCTAAAAACATCAACATATGACCCACTCACATCATGTATCAAGAATCTCAAAATAGAAAATTAGCAGTGTTAGATAGTGGACTTTAGGTGAAATAAAGTCAAACTTATTGACTTTAACATCCTTAGGTAAAATTTGACAGCTTCGCAACTAATGCCCCTTCCTTTGGCAATATAAACATATGGACCCTTTGGTAATGGTACTAGTACTATCACATACTTAGCTTTTCTCTTTACCATTTGGTCAACCGAGTTGACTATGGTCGATCCCTTTGTATTGAGAAGAGAATGCTTTTTCTGGATTTCCATTGTCTTCATTTTCGATGTCGATAAAGTTTTAGGAAGTTGATCTTAGCAAATAGATAAGATCGTTAAGGGTCTTGTCATAGTCTGTTTCATAGGAGTCATATAGGAACTCACTATGTGACTTAGAAAGTGATTGAACCACCAACTTTCTCCAGACTTTGACACCTAACTCTCCCGGCTTGTCAGTATGTGACTTCATCTCCAAGTTGTGAGCACACCTAGACCTTGCCTTGCCAATAGGGCTTGAGTGACCTTGAACTTGTGGGATAGGGAGAATAATTGGAGGAGGTGGAGGAAGTGAAGTTCCAAGAGATTTGGGAAGATCATAGATGTCTGAACTATACATGTTTTGGGAGATATTCAAGAGAGTTGATTAAAAGTCCTTAATATAACACCCAATATGAGATATTGAGGCTAGGACCCTACAAACTATTTTATAACTCGGAAGAGGGATGCTGAAATCCAAGCTAAAAAATATTTGAAGGTAGGTAAATGACGATTCACCAATTTGCATCAAGATAAACGAAATGTATTATTTGGTTTTAATTGTTTTTTGAAACTCCTAGATTCTTTTGAGATTCATTGAACTGTTCAATGGCATGTTTCAATCTCGAGTGTGCCCTTTAGGTTTTGTGACTAGGATGCCGAGGATCACAAAACAAGGTGTGAAGTAACCATGTAAATATACATGGTACCCTTAATTATTTACCCCTTAATCAATGTGCTGGTTAACCACACATGCTCCACCGATACTATGATAAATATTAAGTTACCCTTTGCCTACCTTGTTAAGTCCAGGTTAGTGTGCCAGTTAACCACACACGCTCCACTAACGACTTAAGAAAAGTGTGAAGTGTAATTTCATGGGTTAGCACCAAATTCACATTTTCCTAAGTAACTAAGATTGGATATTAAGAAGAGTTTAGTTACTTAGTGTTTATCATTAATACTTTTAATGAAGGGAGAATTCTAGTCCTTGTCCTACCCGTTCGGCTAACGACCCTCCACCGGTCAAGGAAGCGGTGGGTGAGACTGGACACTCTTTAAACTGCCATTTTATAAGCAGTAACCTTATACCCCCCTTATAGAGCGACTTTGTGAATGAGGCCTACTAACGGTAAGACTGACTTTACTCTTATAAATATATATATATATATATATATATATATATATATATATATATATATATATATATATATATATATTATTAACTTATAATATTATAAAGTATAAGGGTTGAATTTTAAATTTTAAAATTCTAAGGGCTAACTTGGATTTAAAGTATTCACAAGGGAAAACTTTTTCAAATTCCAAAACTCGAGGGCAAGTTTTGAAACTATTCAAAACTAATTAATTCCATAACTATTGTATTTAAAGTAGTTTTAATTAAAAGACTCTTCTCGTTCCATAACTTGAGGACAAGTTATGGAAGACTTTAAACTAATAAAAGAATGTAACTTTTCTTTATTTTGTAACTTATGGAATTAATTAAGGTTACACATTTTATTAGTTAATGAAGTGACCTTTGAACCTCCATAACTTGAGGACAAGACTCTTCATTTTTATTAACCATTGCCAACTTTTGTGAGTTTTATGAAACTTAAATGTGACTTTTCATATAACTTGAGGACAAGTTACAAAAACACATTTTAGAATCAACTATTAGATTAAAATGGTTTGAAAACACATAATCAATTAATTTTTCTATTAATCTAAGCAACTCATAAGAACAAGATAATTCAAATCAAACTTTTTCATGTAATTCTTCTAAACATAAAACTAATACAAAACATGAATCTATTGACAATTATCTTTGAAATTGGATTAGCATGAACATTACCACATCAAAAACAAGTTTATAAGTTCAAAAACAGCTTAGGGTAATGTTCCTAGTCCATTTCTAGCCAAAACAATCGAATATATGTTGTCTGTGGGTCCAACTCGTCGAGTGCACGAACCAACTCGGCGAGTTGGATGCATTTTGTTTTGGACTCGTCGAGTCCATCAGTGGACTCGGCGAGTCTGCTGAGTAGACAACATAAAAACTTGATTTTTCAGCCAATTTTGCAAGTATAACAAGAAAACAAGCCTAGTCTCTGATACCACTGTTGCGTTATGAGCATTCTAACACTCCTATGTGTACCTGCAACCCTAAATACTTTGGATCTATGTTTTCTCTATTATACATGCAAATATGAACTTCCAAAGTATTACACTATCTAGCATACAATACTTGATACTTGGGTAATCAAATGGATAGAATACATACCTTTGTTTGATGTAGCTTGTCTTCATGAAGCTTGAGTGCCTAGTGCCCCAAGTGTGACACAAAATGGTTCACACCACACCAAATGCACATGGACTGACTTGAGAGAAAAAGAAACACTTCTTGAAATCGTCTAGCCCTCATATTCACACACTAGTGCACGATTTCTTGAGGCATGGGATTCTTTTATATGGTTGCTATTAGGGTTACACCATGTAACTCATAATTTTACCCATTCCTTATACTCCATGGATTTTAACCTCCATGGAGTATCCATGGTTCACCCCATGGACTTAGTCCAACATAAGGATTCTTGGATCACAAGCCCACATATATTTAATTAGTCTCCTTTTGATCACTTAATTCATTCCAAATTAATTCTTGATCCATACTAATTAAATAACCTTATTAATATATTAAAACTTATAATATATTAACCAACCTTAAGTGTTATTTCTCTCATTATATTCTATCCAAATGCATGATGCCATGCAACCCAAATGGACCATGCTGGGTCGGGTCAAGTCTTACCAATTATAGTTATGGACTTAGACGTTAATCCAACACACACCACATGCTCCAGTCTCAGCTACTCCGAGTGCCCCTAGGCAGTATTCTGGAAATCTCCCAAAGTGCAAAAAGTGTAGTCTACATCATAATGGCGAATGAAGGGAGATACATTGTACCAGTTGCAATCGAAAGGGTCACACGGCAAAATATTGCAGGACCTATCCTCCTGAGAACCAGCAGCAAGGAAACAAAAACAACAACAACAGAAACTGCAACAACAACAGCAACAACAACAACAACAACATCACCAACAGTGGCAACAATGCAGGACCAAGCCACACCTGCTATAGATGTTGAAAGACTGGGCATTTCCATCGAAACTGCCCCAACAACAACAACCCTGCGAATG
This sequence comes from Lactuca sativa, assembly GCF_002870075.4. Classification (NCBI taxonomy): domain Eukaryota; kingdom Viridiplantae; phylum Streptophyta; class Magnoliopsida; order Asterales; family Asteraceae; genus Lactuca; species Lactuca sativa. The sequence continues at coordinate 165,720,952 of NC_056623.2, read as the reverse complement.
GAGGAACAGGAAGAGTATTGACCATGGGTTAGGGGAAGCGGTTCAGGATCCCGCTGTTGTCACCAGTATGTTTCTCCTAAACCACACTTATGCATGCATTCTATTTAATACCGGGGCAGAACAAAGGTTTGTGAGTAATAGGTTCAAACACTTGTTAAAACGACAACCCCAGAAGCTCAATAAAACCTTTACGGTGGAAATGGCTAATGGGAAAACAGAATCCACTAGGGAAATCTACATCGGATGTACCCTAACCTTGAACCAACACGTCTTTCAAAAATATTTAATGCATGTTTCCATTAGGAGTTTTGATGTGATTATCGGCTTGTACTGGTTAAGACCCCACCATGCTAAAATTATGTGTCACGAGAAGGTCGTTCGCCTTCACCTCCCAAATCACGAAACCCTAATTATATACGGAGACAAACCTAGCATGAACTTTCGCCTTATCTTGTGCATCAAGGCACATAAGTATCTACGAAAGAAGGAGTTGATGTTTCTGGATCAAATTGTGGATACGTTCAAAGAGGATGTCAATATTCGGGACATCCCAGTGGCTTGCGAGTTTTCGAATGTCTTTCCTAAAGATCTTCCGTCAAAAAGACAAGTCGAGTTCCAAATTGATCTTGTACCAGGAGTTACACCCATCACCAAATCGCCGTACAGATTGGCTCTTGCGGAGATGCAAGAGCTGTACATCCAACTCAGCGAAATTTTGGACAAAGGATTCATCCGACCCAACTTCTCACCTTGGGGAGCTCCGGTTCTTTTTCTTAAGAAGAAAGACAGTTCCTTTAGGATGCGTATCGACTACAGGGAACTAAATAAGCAAACTATCAAAAATCGCTATCCACTTCTATGAATCGTCGATCTATATCACCAACTCCAAGGAGCAAGTTACTTTTCTATGATAGATCTGCGATCCGGATACCACCAACTCAAAGTCCGGGAGGAGGATATCCCCAAAACCGCTTTCCTAACTCGTTATGGACATTATGAATTTTTCGTAATGCCCTTCAGTCTAACGAATGCCCCCGCTGCATTCATGGACCTAATGAATCGAATATGCCGACCATTCCTTGACAACTTTGTCATCATGTTTATCGACGACATTCTTGTCTATTCTCAAAACAAAGAGGAGCATATCCAACATCTCCGGCAAATCCTGGAAACCCTGCGAACCGAAAAACTATATGCAATACTCTCTAAGTGTGAGTTCTAGCTCCGTAGTGTGAACATTTTAGGTCACGTTTTCAGCCAAGAAGGGATACATGTGGATCCTTCTAAGGTCAAAACCATCGAAGGATGGGCAATCCCAACGACACCCAAAAAAATTCGTCAATTTTTAGGTCTCGCAGGCTATTACATGAGGTTTATTCAGAACTTCTACAAAACAGCCAAGCCACTTACTTTGCTTATGCAAAAGGGTGTACCCTTGGAATGGATAGATAAGCAGGAAATTGCATTCTGACCTTTGAAGCGAGCACTCTATAGTGCACCGGTACTATCACTACCAGAGGAAACAAAGGACTTCGTAGTCTACTGCGATGCGTCGAATCAAGGTTTAGGCTGTGTGCTATGCGTCCCGACAACTAAAGACACATGAAGTGAATTATACCACCCATGATCTTGAATTGGGAGCTGTGGTCTTTTCCTTGAAGATTTGGAGGCATTACCTTTACGGTACAAAGTGCACCATTTTCACTGACCACAAGAGTCTCCAACACATTTTAAATCAAAAGGAGTTGAACATGATGCAACGAAGATGGGTTGAGCTGCTAAACGACTATGAGTGCGTAATCAAGTACCACCAAGGTAAGGCTAACGTGGTAGCTGATGCCTTGAGTAGGAAAGAATACTCGAAACCTCATGTGAAAACTCTCCTCATAACCATTGAATCCCACCTGACCTCACAAATCAGAGCAGCCCAGTTCGATGCCATGAAGGCAGAAAACAAAATAAGTGAAGCGTTACGTGGAATGTAAAAGAATCTCGAAGTGAAGGAGGACGGAAAATACTATTTCATGAACCGTATTTGGATCCCTAAACTTGGGGGATTCAGAGAAGTAGTCATGAATGAAGCCCACAAAACACGATACTCCATCCATCCAAGTTCTGATAAAATGTACATGGATATCAAGCAACATTATTGGTGGCCCAACATGAAGGCAGAGATTGCCACCTACGTTAGCAAATGCCTTACTTTCGCTAAAGTAAAGGTGGAAAATCAGAAGCCCTCGGGATTATTACAACAACCAGTAATTCCCAAGTGGAAATGGGAAAGGATTACTATGGACTTTGTGACCAAATTACCCAAGTCAACAGATGGATTGGACACCATATGGGTAATAGTCGACAGATTGACGAAATCCACGTATTCCCTTCCAGAAAAAGAGTCATATAAGATGGAACGATTGACAAGGACCTATATCAAGGAAATTGTGAGACTCCACGGAGTGCCACTATCTATCATATCAAATAGAGATAGTAGGTTTACTTCATGCTTTTAGCAATCGCTTCAGAAAGCTATGCGAACACAACTTGACATGAACACTGCCTACCACCGATAAACGGATGGTCAAAGCGAACGAACAATTCAAATGCTTGAAGATATGCTTCACGCATGTGTGATACGCACTTGCCCTTGATCGAATTCTCTTACAACAATAGTTATCACTCAAGCATCAAAGTTGCCCCATTCGAGACATTGTATGTGCATAAATGTAGATCGTCGTTGTGTCGGGCGAAGATAGGTGACACTTAGCGGGACCAAAAATCATACGGGAAGCGTCAGAGAAGATAATTCATATCAGATCCCGACTGCAAGCATCATGAGACAGGCAGAAAAGCTACGCTGATAAACGACAAAAGCCCTTGGAATTTCAAGTCGGGGATCGGGTGTTGTAAAAGGTCTCTCCCTGGAAAGAGGTGACTCGTTTTGGGAAACGGGGAAAACTAAACCCATGATACATTGGACCCTTTCGAGATTCTTGCCCGAATCGGTCCAGTGGCTTATAGACTGCAGCTACCTGCCGAGCACAGAAGTGTACACCCCGTGTTCCATGTTTCGAATTCGAAATAGTGTTTATTCGAAGAAACCCTCGTCATTCCATTAGAAGAAATGGAAATCAATGAGAATATCCTGTTCATCGAGGAACCAGTGGAAATCATGGACAGGGAAGTGAAGCGTACAAAACAAAGTCACATTCTGGTTGTAAAGGTTCGATGGAACGCTGGGCGTGGACCGGAATTTACATGGGAACACGAAGACCAGATTAAACAAAGGTACCCTCACCAATTCTCGCATTCTCAAATCTAGCTTAAGAAAAATTTCGGAACGAAATTCCCTCTAACGGGGGATGATGTCACAACTAGAAATTTTATGCTTTGTAACAACAACAATGATAACAATGTGAACCAAAAACTGTGAAAGCATGTATGATGCTTATTTAATAAAAACCAAAGTTTCATCACATACTCTATACGAACACGTCAAATAGCCAAATAAAGATTTTGAAACATTATAAATCCCGGTTTAAGTCCATTTTGAACTAGGATTTTCTTATTGGGTCTCATGGACGAATAAGCTTCCAATTTGCCTATTTTGGGCTTAGGACTCTTAAATGGACCCTAATTGGAGCCATTTGCATGGAACTTAACATTTTGGGCCTTATAAGCCTAGAATGGACTAGTTTATTTCTAATGTGCCTTATTGGGCCATAAAAAATCTAATTAGCCCTATTGGGCCATAAAACTCATACTTTGATTTATTTTAAGCTGTGAACCATCTCCAAAGACCAATTCGGCCGAAAATCATCAAAATCGCCCCCTGATATGGACTTAAGCACAAAAGGCCCAAATTCTTTTTTTCTTCCCTCTTTCTCGACCCAAGTACAAAAAAAAGGAGAAATGTAGAATTATGAGGGCAAGACACCTCATAATTACCCATTGGAAACCCATGCATAAATCTCATATTTCCATGCATATCACCTCACTCTCACTCTCTCTCTCTCTCTCTCTTCTCCCCTCTCTTTTCTTCTTCGTCCGAGAGCACAAGAGGAAAATCACACACTCCTCAAAATTTCTCTCCAAACACTCTCAAAGAACACTCTTGTTCTCCATCAAAATTTTCTAGATCCAGTGCATTTCTACGAGTTTTTCCACAAAAATCATCAATCTAGGTAAGTTAATGCTTAAATACATGGTTTAGCTTCTTGAAATTGTTATAAATCTCCTTCTAACTCATGAAAGTTCATGATCATGCTTCTTAGAACCTATCAAACCCAAAGTCTTCTCAAGAAGCTTTCTAGGGCTGAAAATAGCATCAAACTTCTTCCATTTCTTCTTCAAATCGAAAACAACAAGCAAAGGTGAGTTCATACCCCTCTATTTTAGGTTTTCCTATGTTTTTATGGGGGAGAATACAAATAAAATGTGTAGATCTATGTGTATTTGTATGTTATGTGTGACTTCTTGTGTTTATGTGGTAAATATGTGTTAAAAAATGAAAGATATTTCGAGATCAATAGTTGATGAGGGAAAAATATGTGATCTAGGATGTATTACACATAACTAGTTAAGAAGATCTACCATATAAGGGTTAAAATAAACAAGTTACAACATAAGAGTCATTATTGGGTTTTTTTGTCAAATAAGCAAAAGTTTGGGAAACGATTGTCATTCACGGTTTTCTTCAGGACTAAAAGAGTCAAAACAGTAAAAAGAATTGTTTTTATCAATATCATTCTCTTTTAAGGGCTAGAAATGTAATTTGTAGCTTAATGGGCCAAATTTTGGGCTTTTCGGCCGATTGAGCCAAAATTTGCGAAAAATACAGTTTTCAAGGGATTGAAATGGTAAACTTTTCAAAACAGGGGAAAAAGGGTAAACAAAACTAATTCAGTGGTTAAAATGATTTATTTTCCAAACCAGGATCAAAAATCTAAACTTGTTGGATTTTGGGCCAAAATTGTAAAAAAACTGTGAAAAGTATGGGCTTAAACCGAAAAACTCTTTAATTGAAGGGTTGAAACTGCCAAGGAGTAAATTTTGAACTAAAAACATCACTTAAACAAGTCTATGGATCAAAAATGTCAAGAAAGTGATTTAAGGGCCTAAAGTGTCTTTTTTTTTATAAGGGGCTAAAACTGTCATTTTTATTAAAGAAGGGCTGAAAAGGTCAAACCAATATTTTGAACCATTTATTTTATTATTAAGATATTTGAGTCAAAAGTACCAAACTACAACTCATGAAAATGGAAAGATGAATATATGTATAATTCCAGAAATCATTATAAACAACCGAACGGCCTCGTGTCGATCCAATAACAATCGTTCAATCAAAACTTTTCAACAATTATACAATACCTAAACCAAGTAAACATTCAAATCCTTGGGATTGAAAGTCTCAAATCATTCTTATTGGGCCTTCATGACCCATTAACATTACTTTTGAGCCCAACAATAAAAATCAGTGTTATTGGCCCTCTTGTGACCCAATTACATGTTGAAGGGACCCTCAATGGCTTTCAAGTGCTATTGGGCCTTAGTGGCCTATTAGCATTGCTAGTAATGTCCGAATAAATCAAATTTGAAATGGGCTACGTGTTCTTCGTATACCCAACAACCTTAAATAATACATGTAATTAGCAGGACTTTGTAATCCTCTTCTTCGCGTTTGTTAGGCATACCTTCAATACAGTAAACAAATACAGGTCGTTAATTAATGGTAATCAAATTCAATTTGGATTCAGTGAGTAATAACGGGCGGCACCTTTGTGGGTCGTTTGTAGTTTGTAGTTATAATCAAAGTCTCCTGGAGGGAGAGCGGGAGTCTGTGTATAGATCTATATGGGGATGACTCCCCTACACCACAGTTGTTCGCTACAGTTAGAATCGGCCAGTCTAGGGTGACAAAGTCTTCAGATCAATTCTAGCGTTCGTTAGAATGCCAAGACAGACGAACTAGTCATTATCATGCATGGTTATAACGACTCACATAAATAACTCCAAATACTATCCTAGTAATCATGGAAAAGCATAATCATTTGTGGTGATGGTATAACAATTCGAAACAATTATATTATATTAGGTAATCGGAAAACATCGGGTTTTTCGAGGAAATCAACACCATTCACTCGTACTTTTCAATAAACTATCATGCGAAACTTCTCATTTATACACGCTTAGAAATCACTTACATACAAAACTATGGATCTTCACACATTGGTATAAACAATTGTTTTTTTTTTCAGAAAATATCAGATTTTATGGGTTTTATAAACTATACAATCATTTTCAAAACAACCATGCTTATGAACTTACCAACATTTCATATGTTGACGTTTTTCAAAATAACTTGTATCTTTAGGAAACACCTAAGATGAGGAGTCATACGAAGTATGTTAGGGTGTTATGCTTTTGAAAACTATCAAACTATTTGTGCTATGGATATGTAATGTTTAAGCAATGTACTTGACATAAACAATGTCAGTTGTAATGTATTGATGAACAATGATGTTTATGTTACGATTCATGTATATTCATGGTGATGATATTCAATTTAAGTCATGCGAGCCCACGGACGTTTCCGCCGTCTGGTTTGGGGGTGTGATCGGTTAGCTTGTTAAGTTCCCTGTAGTCGATGAACATAAGAAACGATCTATATTTCTTCTTGACGAACAAGACCAGTGCTCCTAGGGTGAGAAGCTTGGTCTTAAAAAGCCCTTGCTGATGTAACGACCCGTTTCTGGTATGTTGCTTCCATGGCATTTAATTAGAAGTTTTCAAGAGGGACTCGGCGAGTCTATAGCACGACTCGCCGAGTAGGGACGGGATTTTGTGCACGTGTTAATCGGCGACTCGGCGAGTCTGCCTACCAGGAAGAAACCCTAAATCCCTGATTTGCTCCCTATTTAAGCCATGCTATGTGCCCAAAACTCGCCTCCTTCACCCTCAGAGAGCTGTGAGAAAACCCTAATCCATCCCTTATTGTTTTAAGTGCTTTTGTGTGTGGATTTTGAAGGCTTGAAGAAGAAGAAGAAGAAGAAGAAGAAAGGAGCAAAGAGAAGACGAGTACTGTAAAGATCCAAGGGCAAAATCAGAGTTCATTGAGGTATTTCCTCGGATTCCTTCTGTTTTATGCTTTAAACCTCCATTAGAACACTACTAGGGCTAGTTTGATGTATTTTCCAAACCCTATAGTTGTATGAATGCCTTAATAGGTCGAGATATCCTTAGATCTATTTGTTTAGGAGTTGTAGAACCCGGATCTATTGCCTTTTTGAAGATACTTTGCATGAGAACCCTACATCTAGCCTTTATTATGCTTTTTGAGCCATTTTATCTTCATGGATGCATATGGGCACGTAAAGATAGAATCTTTACATGCTAATCGAGTTAAGGGAGCCCAGATCTATAAGTTTTATACAATGGATTCAAGCAGAATCGAGTTTAGAGTTGCTGCATGCAAGCAACTCGGCAAGTCGGAAGAACGACTCGGCGAGTCGAGTCGCGAGTCCCCGATTTTCCCTTTTTGAGTGATGCCGAGTGGGGACCAGTGAGTAGTAGAGTGGACTCAGCGAGTTGGAGGTCAGACTCAGTAATGGAGGGACTCGACAAGTTGTTCATACAACTCGGCGAGTCCAAGGCAATCTTCTTAGCTCGAAGAACAACTCATCGAGTTTTTCATACGACTCGGCGAGTCGGATGCAGATTGCCTGAGTTTTAGATTCGAAAGGGAACTCGTCGAGCTGATGCCATACTCGACGAGTAGCAGCGAGTAGGGTTGAGAAGTGAGAATAGGGACTCGGCGAGTTGGCGGTGCAACTCGGCGAGTCAAGTCAACTGTAGGTTGACTTTGACCGGGAGAGTCGACTTTGACCAGGGGTAAAAGAGTCATTTTACCCCAATGCAGTGATTAGTGTTTGATTGAGTGTGTTTATGGAATTGTAGCCGGGGAGATACCGGAGCAACAACAGACAGCTTCTAGAGCCATACACACAGCAGCCAGTTCACGAGGTGAGTTTCCTTCCAGTAGGAACGGTTCTAAGGCCACAATGCTGGCCCGTTCAGTTAGCAGTAGTTTTTGGACATCGGTCCAATGCAGTAGTTAGTATGTTTGACGCCTCCATGGCTCAGACAAAATTTATGTATTTATGCTAAGTTGATATGTTATGCTATGCAGTGTTCAATTAGTCCGGACTTCGGTCCGATGCAGGGGACGGGGTCCCAATCAGCTTCAGACTTCGGTCTGATGTAAGGGACGAGGTCCCAGTCAGTTTCGGACTTCGGTCCGATGTAGGGGACGGGGTCCCAGCCAGTCAGTTTCGGACTTCAGTCCGATGTAGGGGACGGGGTCCCAGCTAGTTAGTCCGAACTTCGGTCCGATGCAGGGGACGGGGTCCCAGATAGTTAGTTCGGACTTCAGTCCGATGCAGGGGACAAGGTCTCAGTCAGTGGGCAAGGCCCAGTATGTGTTGTATATGTATTGTATCGTTTGTGGTAGTTTGGGGGAGCTCACTAAGCTTCTTGCTTACAGTTTCAGTTTTGGTTTCAGGTACTTCCGCAAGCAAAGGGAAGAGCTCGGGATGATGGCATCGCACACACCACAGCTTCAGTTTTTTTCCTGGGAGTTGATACAGTTTTCTTAGGTATGTTTTGATACAGTTTTGACTCAGTTTTCTCACAGTATTTTAGTATGGTTTGAGATACATAGTGTATGGTTTTATTATATGATACTCAGATTTATGATTTTTGGTTATATTAAAAATGAAATCTTCGGGTCGTATTTTTTGGTCGTTTCAAGTTGGTATCAGAGCCTTGGTTTGAGGGATTCGGATACACTTCCGGGTGTATCTGAACTCAAACTAAGGGGAAAATAAAAAGATTTTTAAAAGGAAAATATTTTCTAAAGAATTTTGAAAGCACTTAGAAAGAAAGGAATTTTTAAACGAGATAAGGGTATGGTGCATGCGATCAGCCGAGCTCAAGTAAGTCCTCCCAAATTACCCATACAAGTTTATTAGTTTAGTTTCAGTTTTAGTTCCAGCTTCAGTTTCAGTTTCAGTTTCAGTAGAACAGCATGCTAGTATAGGACTAAGGATCTAGGAGGATGCCTTATGTGCCTGCTATATGTGTTTCATCTTTATCAGTATTGCATGCTAGTATTGAGTAGACAGCAGTAGGATAGCCTGATTAGGTTATGCCTGATAGTATGAGTTTAGCATTGTATGCTAGTACAGTTTCCTCGTTATGGGGATAGGATGGCTTGAGTAGTTTCTTGTGTCTGAATGCTGCTTGCTTTGTGCTTTGTGGGACTCCGAGTGATGGGAGTTAGCCATCAGGTGAATACGTCACGTCACATGTGATCAGGGTTGAATAATCTCAGAGTGTTGGATTTGGCCCTATTACGCAGCTCTTGTTTGAGTCCAACCGTTGTAGGGACGAGCTCTTTACTCGAAGGATTATCTGAGCCTAATCACATGTGATGGTATTCAGGTGATGGCTAATAAGCATTATAAGGAGGCCTTCAGCAGCTGAGGACTGGTTGAGTGGAGTCAGAGATTTCCCTAGGGCAAGCCTAGGATGAGAGTAGCAGAGATCAATAGTAGTAGAAGTTGTTGGGTTTTGAGCAATCTAACACTTCCTAAGTGTGCATGCAACCCTAATAAACCTTGGATCTATGTTTGTCTAAATACATGCAAAATAATAATTTTCCGAGGTTCATAACCTATCTAACATGGCATGGAGTACTTTTAAACATAAAAGAATTAGATGAGATTACATACCTTTTGATGAGTTTTATTCTTAAGGAGTTTGAGGGCCAAGCACCAATAGTGTGAATACCTCAAATGGAATCACAAATCACCACAAACTCTTGGAAAACTTTGAGAGAGTGTACACACACTATAAAATCGGCCACACACAAAGTCACACACAACTAGTGCAACTAGTGGCTATTTCATGCAACTCTCCCGGCTTGTCAATATGTGACTTTATCTCCAAGATGTGAGCACACATAGACTATTCTTGCCAATAGGGATTGAGTGACTTTAAACTTTTCAAGAACTTGTGGGTGAGGGAGAATAATTGGAGGAGGTAGAGGAAGTGAAGCATGATGTTGAGGGACACCATCTTCAAGAGATTTGGGAAGATCATAGTTGTCTGAACCAGACATCTATAATGGGAGAAAATTAGGTTAGTTGATTCAAAGTCCTTAATATAACACCCAATATGAAATATTAAGGCTAGGACCCAACACAATATTTTATAATTTGGAAGAGGGATGTCGTAATCCAAGCTATAAAATATTTGAAGGTAGGCGAATGACGATTCACCAATTTCCACCATGAAAAACGAAATAATTTATTAGGTTTTAATTGGATTTGAAATTCCTAGATCTTTTGAGATTCATTGAACTTTTCAATGGCATGTTTCAATCTCGAGTGTGCCCTCTCAAATTTTGTGACTGGGATGCCGAGGATCACAAAACAAGGTGTGAATAACCATACCAATTCACTTGGTACCCTTAATATTATCACCTAATCAATGTGCAGGTTAACCACACACGCTCCATTGATCTATGACAAACATTAAGTCAGCCTTCGTGATCCTTACTAGTCCAAGTTAGTGTGCCGATTAACCACACACGCTCCACCAACGACTTGGTAAGGTAAAAAGTGTGAATTCCATGGGCTAGCACCAAATTCACATTTTTCCTAAAGTTACTAAGATTGGGAATTAAATAAAAAAATATTTACTTACTTTATAATAATCATTATACTTTTAATGAGAATTTAAAGTCATTGTCCTACCCGTTCGGCTAACGACCCTCCACCGATCAAGCAAGCGGTGGGTGAGAGTGGACACCCATTAAGTTTCCATTTTATAGGCAACAACCTTATACCCACCTTATAGACCGGCTTTGTGAATGAGGCCTACTAACAGTAAAACGACTTGTTCTTATACATATATATAATAATTAACCATTAATCTTATAATAGTATAAGGGTAGAATTTTAACTTTTAAAACTTATAGGGTATGGAATTAAAGTTTGTGTGAGACTTTACAAATTCCAAAACTTGAGGGCAAGTTTTCAACAATTCATAAACTTTTGGATATTCATAACTTATGAGTTTTAATTAAGAGTTTTAAAGCTTTTAATGAAGAGTCTCTTGGAAATCCATAACTTGAGGACAAGTTATGGAGTCCATAAAACATTTATGGGAAAAACTCTTCAAGAAAATGTAACCTACAACTTCTTAAAAAACATTTAAAAGAAAACCTCTTGGAATTCCATAACATGAGGACAAATTAAGAATTCCATTAAAACACATTAAGATCAAGAATTAACTAACAAACAATTTGCAAATAATTCCTATGATCTAACAAAACTCATATGAACATGATCATCCACATCAACAATTTCAAGAATCATATGAACACATATAAAATTTAAATTTTGATTATAACTTTGAAATTGGTCCACCATCATCATTACCACATCAAAAATAGGTTTTATGAGTCCAAAACACTTTAAGGTAATGATTCTAGACCAATTCTAGCACCAAAACTCGAAGATATGCTGTCTGGGGTTCCAACTCGTCGAGTGCATGAACCAACTCGCCGAGTTGGATGAGTTTTGCCTTGGACTCGTCGAGTCCCTTCATGGACTCGGCGAGTCAGCTGTGCAGACAGCATAAAATCTTTGATTTTCAGCAATTTGCATCAAGTATTCAAACAAGCAAGCCTAGGCTCTGATACCACTGTTGGGTTTTGAGCAATCTAACGCTTCCTAAGTGTGCATGCAACCCTAATAAACCTTGGATCTATGTTTGTCTAAATAAATGCCAAATAATAATTTTCCATGGTTCATAACCTATCTAACATGGCATGGAGTACTTTTAAACATAAAAGAATTAGATGAGATTACATACCTTTTGATGAGTTTGATTCTTAAGGAGTTTGAGGGCCAAGCACCAATAGTGTGAATACCTCAAATGGAATCACAAATCCCCACAAACTCTTGGAAAACTTTGAGAGAGTGTACACACACTATAAAATCGGCCACACACAAAGTCACACACAACTAGTGCAACTAGTGGCTATTTCATGCAACATAAGCATGCTTATATAGTGTACATGATTAGGGTGAAACCCTAATAACCCATGACCTTTCCTTTTCCAAGGATCCATGGGTTAAAAGCTCCATGGATCATCCATGGACTTCCATACAAGCCTAGCTCATTAACTAATGAGTATTAGCCCACACCATATAAAACAATAGCCCACAATCTAATTAGTCTTCCTTTTAATCTCTAAATTAATTCATAATTAATTTAAGACTAAGACTAATTAAATAACATGACTTCATATTAATATATTATAACTTATAATATATTAATAATCACATGTGTATAACTCTCATAAAATTATCCATAAATAGTTTGGATGAAATGCAACCCAAATGGACCATGCCGGGTCGGGTCAAGTATATACCAAATAAGTTATGGACTTAGACACCTTATCCAACAGACTCCCACTTGGATAAGTCTAATAACTATATTTGTGTATGTTACTTCAGGAACCAACCAGCAATCGTAGCTCTCGAAAACTCTGTTGAACTATGAAGCGCCATTTTAGATAAGTGATCCTATAATCCTCTATTCTCATGATATCAGCCGGACAAATACATGGAACAACGTCGTACTTATTGTCCAGCAGTTTGTTTCCCGATTTCTGATTTGTTTGACAAAGAACTTAATCGAACACATCAATTTAGTTGTGACCGGCCGGTACATAGGTCACAACAAAATCATCGAGGGGCCCAGATATTGCTTCTATTTCTAGAAGGAATAGATAAACTTCGACTCATATGCTTGTTCTACTACTTGTTGAATTGTACACAAAGGCACGTTTTATAACATCAAGTTACTGATGCGTTTACGTGCAATCAATGCACAACCAACTCATAGGTAACAACTCATATCTCTAGGTTTGAAGATTCATATGATATTACCGTCTCACGATCACTCGAGATAAATTCCATGAAGTGATACAAGTGAGCGTGGGTTTATTCCAATACTCATAACTTATGAGCACTCATGAATGTTGTAGCAACCATTGCTATGACTAAACCCATTTAGCTATCTACAAACTCGATTCATGACAGTCTTGATTCATACCTACTTCCAACATATGAACGACTGTGGAGTGTTTAAATAACTTAGTCATTCGGAAAGAATAACCTAGCTATTTTGGAAGTCAAAACATGCAAAGTGAAACACAATAATAATCGAATCCAAAATGGTCTTAGAACCCTTTTGAATATAAATAGAACCACCTTTTATTTATCACCATACTGATTACACGTTATTCATTGTATAATGTTTCAAACAATCAACTTAAGACTTGAATAAAAACAATAGTCGTCCCATGCTCCTAGCATGTACACTTTGTTTTTCTAAACAATAGTTTATGCCATACTCCAAGTATGCACACTATGTTTGTCTATGATCCTTACATTGTGATGTTAGATCAATTGAACATGATTCCAATGATACTCATTTCACAATCCCAAATCCTTATTGTAAATGTGAGAATCCCCGATTCCTATCATTTACCAAAGAATTTGTTAGATTTTAAACTTTTATGCAATGTTCCTCTTGTAATGATTATGCACAAAGTCACCAAAACCTTGTCACCAGTCATTATAGAGTATTCCAAAGAAGGTCAACTTCTATGGAACGGAAGTCTCATATTCAAAGTACATTGCTTTGAACATCCATCTTGCATTAAGGTTTTCTAATCTTACATAGATTGAATAACTTCCACCTATGGAGACATTTCCATAGTCCCATTTTGACTATCACTTCCGAACAAGAGTTACTTCTTTTTTCAGAATATGTCAATATGGTCCTTTCTGACAACTTACATCATACTTCCAACTTTCCTTGAGCAACGAATCTTTGGCGAACCTCAGATTGTCCTCGAAAATTGCTTAATCACTTTAGTCTTATCCAGTTCTAGACTTTTCCCTTCTCAATGCCTTAAGCATTTGGAAACTTTAGAAAAGATGAATATTATAGCACATGCAATCGATCCTATATCTGAAGCATATGGGACACGATTCATGATGTTTGACATAAAGACATGATACTCGACAAGTCTTTTGATACAATATTTTTTATTTCCCATGTTTTCAAAATTTAACTATGAAGAGGGATGCAGTAATCATAATCGAATTTTGAAAACGCAATATACCGGTTAGGTCGGTATCCTGGTTAGGATGATGTTATGCTATGTGATCTCCTAGATCGGTTTGATTGGATGTTAATTTTTATATGATTGCGTGTTTATGTTCACATGGTTGTTGGACTGGAGTTGGGTTGAGGCGGGTCCAGCTTTGTGCTGTAGGCCAACATTCCTAGGGCGGATTGGTTATCCCGAAGGCCCAATGAGCGGTCCAGATAGGTTGTAGGCCCCAAGAGGGCGGACCAAACGTGCCGAGGCTCGGAGAGTGGACCAGGCCGACTGAAGGCGCAATGCGGGCGGACCAATCATATTGTAGACTCAGAGAGTGGACCAGGTGGATTGAAGGCCCGGTGTGGGTAGACCAATCACACTATAGACTTGATGTATATGGTTAGACTCGGAGGGTGGACCAGGTGGACTGAAGGCCGGTACGGCGGACCACTCACACAGTAGACCCGAAGTGCATGGTTGTTTTTTGTTCTGTTATGATATGGCATGTTATGCGTGTATGGTATATGTGGTTGGTATTTTAGGGGTATTTCACTAAGCTTTCGGGCTTACAGGTGTGGTTTAATGTTTTTCAGGTTCTTCAGGAGACCGTGGCAAGGCAAAGGCGTGATCGTACCGCTCCTCATGATTATGTTTTATGATGTAGTTCTGGGAAGACTCTGATAATAATTGTATTGAAAACCTTTTTGTAATAACTTAATGAAACGGGGTTGTTTTTGAAAAGTTTAAATTGGTTGAAATTTTTAGAGCGTTACAAGTTGGTCTCAGAGCCTTGGTTTGAGTGAATTGGAGGAACATTCGTGTGAATCCAGTCTCAAATGAAGGAGAGTTTTCAAAAGAGAATTTAAAATGGTTTTCAAAATAAGTAAAGGAGGACGCGGAGGTACGATCAGCCGGAGCCAGTAAGTAACCCCAAAATACCATACATGATATTTGTTTTTGAGGTATGATAGAACAGCATGATTGTACTAGGCTAGGGATCTTCAGCATTTCATGTTAATATTGCCTGATTTATGATGCCTGCTAGCCTAGGGTCTCTTCCGTGTGAGATTTCCAGTGTTCCTCTAAGAGTGAGGGTTGAGTGCTTGTTATGTATGTTCTTCACTAGGGTGTTGTGGTGATAATTGATAAAAATATGGGTAGGTGTGGAAGGTAGTATGGGCCCGTACTACTGAAAGCACAGGACCCATACGCATATAAAAGAAGCCACAACCTCTAGGGTTGGGTTAGGGGTTAGTTCCCGGGTTTGTGGGAAGTATCTGAGATCTTGCGGTGTTTTTCAGTATGGTGGTTACGAGGCATGCAGGGATCGGATCCGAGTCAGGATCGGGAGCAGGAGAGGGCGGTCAGTGTGGGTCAATACCGCCCAAGGTTATTGGTCAGTTGAGTACAGGCGAGTTGGATGCTACGATGCATGAGATCCTACATGATGAGGTTGTTGCATTGTTTCGAACCGAGTTGCCGGAGCTGTTTGGGTCGATCGAGACCGCCATGGTTGAGTATTTTAATGAGCGCTATGCGGCTCTCAAAGAGACGGCTATCGCGGCGGCTACAGCGGCTGTAGCAGAGGCAGGGGGAGGAGCTGGTCGAAGTTTTCAGTATCGGGACTTCGATAATACGAAGCCCCTACCTTCGATGGAGTTTAGGACCCGATTGTTGCTATTAGATGGTTGTCGGACGTGGAGGGGTGTTTCTTCACGTGTTCATGTCCTGCTGATCAGAGAGTGAGGTGTGCTCTAAACCTGTTGAGGCTCGGGGCGAAGGATTGGTTGAGATTGACCACAGGGTCATATTCGGATGCGCAGAGGCTGCGGTTTCTTGGGATCAGTTCCAGGAGATGTTTAGCACTCGTTATGTTCCGAGGGTTGAGAGAGAGAGGTTGGCTCAGGAGTTCCTGGAGCTGAAGCAGGATTTGGAGTCGGTGACGGAGATCACCAGGATGTTCACTGAGAGGGCAATGTTTTGCCCTGAGTTCGCTTCGGAGCAGGCTCAGATGTCCTGATATTTGAGCATGCTCAAGGGGGATATCAGGCAGTTTGTGTCTACGCAGAGGTGCGAGACCTTGTTGGAGTTGCAGGAGGCCGCCTGGTGGCGTCAGTTGGAGATTGAGTTGCACTTGCGAGAGCAGAGGCAGGCTCCGGTGCAGTCGCAGCCGGTGCCGAAACGGTCCAAGACCGTTGATTCTAGTTTGGGAGGTCAGAGCAGCCACACTTGTGGGAAGTGTGGGAAGGTTCACACCGGAGTGTGTAGGTCCGGTGGTGCATGCCGCAAGTGCGGAAAGGAGGGGCACTATGCGAGGGATTGTTGGCAAACAGCCCTGGTTCGAGATTTGAGGATTTGTTATCATTGCCATCAGGTTAGACACTTGAGGGTCAATCGTCCACAGCTTGTTGCAGGACCGATGCAGGCTCCAGCACCGGCCACTTTGAGGATTACGGGTGGAGGTCAGGGTGGAGCGGAGCCCCCAAGGGCTCAGGGTCGTGCTTTTCAGCTTACAGCAGATGAGGTCAGGGCAGTGTCGGATGTAGCTGCGGGTATGGTTCTTTCTTGATGTCTTGTTATTTGCTGATTATTGTGGAGTATTGTTTATTTGCTAGTCTCTCTGTGTGATTTTTGGTATTGTTTTTGTTGTTCCTTGAGGGTTGTGGTATGGTTATGGTATTGGTGCTGGAAATTTCGTTGGTTATCATTCATGAGGATTATTAGTGGGAATCTGGCTTTGGGTCTGAATGTCGGGAAGCATCTGCAGTCTGAGGAGTGGTTAGCTGAAGATCGGGTTTCTTTCAAGCCCTGGATGATCAGTGTTGTTATGTAAATTTGTGAAGATTGATCGTTCTGGTGGTAATCAGTTCGCGTGTAAGGGTTTGTGCTGTGCAGGGTTGTCGAGGGAGGTCGGTGATGGCGATCATTGGTTGATAGTTAGTGCTTTAAGTGGGGGAGAATTGGATAATTCTCCGGAAGATCAATAAGCATGAGAGGTTGTTTAGCTGTTGGGATTCAACAGTGGTTCTGTCAGCCGAGTGTAGGCTGGTATGAGCAAGTGTCAGACAGGCGGGGCGGGATGCAGACCAAGGGTGATTGATTGTGGAAGGCCTGGGATCTGGTCAGGTTTGAATATGTAGGGTGGAGATAGAGTTCGGAACCCTTAGAGGGCTAGAGCAGTATGCATGGGAGATTTTTCTAGAGGAATAACGCGGGATGATGAATACTAGTTGAGCGGTCCAGATAGACTGAAGGCCGGTGGGCGTACCAGTCAGGCCGAAGGGTCGGAGAACGGTCCAGACAGGCTAAAGGCCCTGGAGGGCGGTCCAAACCTGTTGAAGGTTCTGAGAGTGGTCCAGATGGGCTGAAGGCCTGGTAAGGTGGTCCAGTCATGCTGAAGACTCTACATGTGTTGATAGATCTGTATGAGGATATGGAATGAGTATGTCGCGATGTGATAGCATCAGAAGGTCTGGCCCCGGATATTGATCATGATTAGTGGAGGTAGCGCATGGACTCTAGAGTCCCTGCGAGCAGATTCAGAGTATGTGTGGTGCATGGGATAACAGTTATGCTATAATGAAATGGTGTAATATTAGGCGAGCACCGTGGCACTTGTGGTTGTGTCAAGACAACCAAGTGGTTTTCCTTGGTAAGGAAAGGGAAAAGAATGTAGCTTTGAGAGGGAGTGTAAGTTCACGGAAGTGAAAGCAGTAGTGCGGAGTTATGTTTGGGGTGTTTCAATTATGGTCATTCTGCAGCGTGTTTGCGGCAGTGGTATGGAATCACATCCGGATTTGAGGTCTGCTGAGGTAACGGAAGGAATTCCGAGGGTGTAGAGCCAAGAGGGTCGGAAGGGATGCAGGGATGGAGTCTTGGATTCCCATCTTGATTTTGATCAAGGAATTGTGTATGTAGTAGTAATTCATCTTGGGGGATGTTTGGAGGTGTCGTCAGTGTGTCGGGTCTTCCCAACCCGAGGATGCTAGAGCCAGTTCAGCATGTGTATGTGATTGTGGAGGAGAACTCCCGGGAGTTGCTCTGAAGCTGAAGGATATGTCATCCTGTCAGCATGGGGTGGATAAAGTTGGGCTCAGATCGGGATTCTGGTGGTTCATGGTTATTTCTAGCCCGTATGAGTCAATAGAATGTTGTGATTTAGAATGAGTCAAGTATCATGGAGTGGTACTTGGCTGTTAAGTGTGGTTATCTGAGGATGAGGCCGGTGGCCGGCTTGAGACGGTGGTCAGAACGCCGCAGGGGAAGAGTTGGATTTCGGTGGTTGTGTTTTGAGGAACCTGTTCTGGTTAATGCCAGGAGGTGCATTGCGAGAGTAATTCTGGAGTTGTGTTGCCGCAGGCTTCGAGGAGGAAGCCTAATTTAAGTGGGGGAGAATTGTAACATCCCGAGTTCAGGAGTGCAAGTTCAGGGTTCAAAGTGTAAATGTGAAAGGGCAACTCGGCGAGTCCATGGATAAGGCATCCTTATGGCATTGTCATCTTGGACATGCCAACAAGAAACGCATAGCCCAACTCCAAAAGGATGGAGTGTTGGAGTCATTCGACCTTAGGGAAGATGACACATGCGAGTCTTGTTTACTTGGAAAGATGACTAACTCACCCTTCACGAGTACGTGTGAAAGGGGTGAGGGTCTATTGGACCTAATACATACTGATGTATGTGGACCGTTTAGATCAACCACAAAGGATGGGAACCGCTTCTACGCGACTTTTACCGATGATTATAGTAGATATGGGTATATCTATTTAATCAAGCAAAAGTCAGAAACCTTTGAAAAGTTCAAAGAGTTCAAGAATGAAGTAGAGAATCAATTGGGCAGGAAAATCAAGATGCTTCGATCCGATCGATGAGGAGAGTACCTAAGTCTTGAATTCCACGATTATCTCAAGGAGTGTGGAATAGTTTCGCAATTGACGCCTCCTAGGACACCGCAGTTGAATGGTGTGGCAGAAAGGCGTAATCAAACCTTATTGGATATGGTTGGCTCTATGATCATTCGTGCTTCACTACCTATCTCTTTTTAGGGGTATGCCTTAGAGACTGCCGCCCATATCCTTAACCGAGTCCCTACTAAGAAGGTTGCCAAAACACCTCATGAGACGCGGACAAGGAAAGCTCCCTCGTTGGCACATATCAAGGTTTGGGGTTGTGAGGCTTTCGTAAGACGAGATACTCCTTTGGATATCTCCTCTATATATATATTAATAACTTATAATATTATAAAGTATAAGGGTTGAATTTTAAATTTTAAAATTCTAAGGGCTAACTTGGATTTAAAGTATTCACAAGGGAAAACTTTTTCAAATTCCAAAACTCGAGGGCAAGTTTTGAAGCTATGCAAGACTAATTAATTCCATAACTGTTGTATTTAAAGTAGTTCTAATTAAAAGAATCTTCTCGTTCCATAACTTGAGGACAAGTTATGGAAGACTTTAAACTAATAAAAGAATGTAACTTTTCTTTATTTTGTAACTTATGGAATTAATTAAGGTTACACATTTTATTACTTAATGAAGTGACCTTTGAACCTCCATAACTTGAGGACAAGACTCTTCATTTTTTGTAACCATTGCCAACTTTTGTGAGTTTTATGAAACTTAAATGTGACTTTTCATATAACTTGAGGACAAGTTACAAAAACACATTTTAGAATCAACTATTAGATTAAAATGGTTTGAAAACACATAATCAATTAACTTTTCTATTAATCTAAGCAACTCATAAGAACAAGATAATTCAAATCAAACTTTTTCATGTAATTCGTCTAAACCTAAAACTAATACAAAACATGAATCTATTGACAATTATCTTTGAAATTGGATTAGCATGAACATTACCACATCAAAAACAAGTTTATAAGTTCAAAAACAGCTTAGGGTAATGTTCCTAGTCCATTTCTAGCCAAAACAATCGAATATATGTTGTCTGTGGGTCCAACTCGTCGAGTGCACGAACCAACTCGGTGAGTTGGATGCATTTTGTTTTGGACTCGTCGAGTCCATCAGTGGACTCGGCGAGTCTGCTGAGCAGACAACATAAAAACTCGATTTTTCAGCCAATTTTGCAAGTATAACAAGAAAACAAGCCTAGTCTCCGATACCACTGTTGGGTTATGAGCATTCTAACACTCCTATGTGTACCTGCAACCCTAAATACTTTGGATCTATGTTTTCTCTATTATACATGCAAATATGAACTTCCAAGGTATTACACTATCTACCATACAATACTTGATACTTGGGTAATCAAATGGATAGAATACATACCTTTGTTTGATGTAGCTTGTCTTCATGAAGCTTGAGTGCCTAGTGCCCCAAGTGTGACACAAAATGGTTCACACAACACCAAATGCACATGGACTGACTTGAGAGAAAAAGAAACACTTCTTGAAATCGTCTAGCCCTCATATTCACACACTAGTGCACGATTTCTTGAGGCATGGGATTCTTTTATATTGTGGCTATTAGGGTTACACCATGTAACTCATAACTTTACCCATTCCTTATGCTCCATGGATTTTAACCTCCATGGAGTATCCATGGTTCACCCCATGGACTTAGTCCAACATAAGGATTCTTGGATCACAAGCACACATATATAAGAATGAATGATTTACACAATGAACCCATATATTTAATTAGTCTCCTTTTGATCACTTAATTCATTCCAAATTAATTCTTGATCAATACTAATTAAATAACCTTATTAATATATTAAAACTTATAATATATTAACTAACCTTAAGTGTTATTTCTCTCATTATATTCTATCCAAATGCATGATGCCATGCAACCCAAATGGACCATGTCGGGTCAGGTCAAGTCTTACCAATTATTGTTATGGACATAGACATTAATCCAACACACACCACATGCTCCAGTCTCAGCTACTCCGAGTGCCCCTAGATAGTATTCCGGAAATCTCCCAAAGTGCAAAAAGTGCAGTCTCCATCATAATGGCGAATGAAGGGAGATGCATTGTACCGGTTGCAATCGAAAGGGTCACGCGGCAAAATATTGCAGGACCTATCCTCCCGAGAACTAGCAGCAAGGAAACAACAACAACAACAACAACAACAACAGAAACCGCAACAACAACAACAACAACATCACCAAAAGCGGCAACAATGCAGGACCAAGCCACACCTGCTATGGATGTTGAAAGACTTGGCATTTCCGTCGAAACTGCCCCAACAACAACAACCCTGGGAATGGAGGAACAGGAAGAGTGTTAACCATGGGTTAGGGGAAACGGTTCAGGATCCCGCTGTTGTCACCAGTACGTTTCTCCTAGACCACACTTATGCATGCATTCTATTTAATACCGGGGCAGAACGAAGGTTTGTGAGTAATAGGTTCAAACACTTGTTAAAACGACAACCCCAGAAGCTCAATAAAACCTTTACGGTGGAAATGGCTAATGGGAAAACAGAATCCACTAGGGAAATCTACATCGGATGTACCCTAACCTTGAACCAACACGTCTTTCAAATAAATTTAATGCCTGTTTCCATTAGGAGTTTTGATGTGAATATCGGCTTGTACTGGTTAAGCCCCCACCATGCTGAAGTTATGTGTCACGAGAAGGCCGTTCGCCTTCACCTCAAATCGCGAAACCCTAATTATATACAGAGACAAACCTAGCATGAACCTTCGCCTTATCTTGTGCATCAAGGCACATAAGTATCTACGAAAGAAGGAGTTGACATTTCTGGCTCATATTGTGGATACGTTCAAAGAGGATGTCAATATTCAGGACATCCCAGTGGCTTGCGAGTTTTCAGATGTCTTTCCTGAAGATATTCCGTCAAAAAGACAAGTCGAGTTCTGAATTGATCTTGTACCAGGAGTTACACCCATCACCAAATCGCCGTACAGATTGGCTCTTGCGGAGATGCAAGAGTTGTCCATCCAACTCAGCGAACTTTTGGACAAAGGATTCATCTGACCCAACTTCTCACCTTGGGGAGCTCCGGTTCTCTTTGTTAAGAAGAAAGACAGTTCCTTTAGGATGCGTATCGACTACAGGGAACTAAATAAGCTCACTATCAAAAATCGCTATCCACTTCTATGAATCGACGATCTATATGACCATCTCCAAGGAGCAAGTTACTTTTCTAAGATACATCTGCGATTCGGATACCACCAACTCAAAGTCCGGGAGGAGGATATCCCCAAAACCGCTTTCCTAACTCATTATGGACATTGTGAATTTTTCGTAATGCCCTTCAGTCTAACGAATGCCCCTGCCGCATTCAAGGACCTAATGAATCGAATATGCCGACCATTCCTTGACAACTTTGTCATCATTTTTATCGACGACATTCTTGTCTATTCTCAAAGCAAAGAGGAGCATATCTGAAAGAACATAATTTGTAGTTTGAGCTAGGCATCATTTTGTATAGTTAATTATGTCATTTTGCAGTGTTTTGTTGATAGTCATGTAATGTGTGCTGCCACACATGTGTTTGGCTGCACACTCTTGTGCTGGTAGGAGGAGTACTATAAATAGCAATTGAGGTGTGTTAGTCTGTACTTTTTGGCTAGAAGTCTGTGATGTATGTGTGTGTTTTTCCCAAGGTGTACCCGACATTTATATGATATAAATGTGTGCATGCTTGATTCAATTCCTTCTTCTTCTCAATATAAACTTAATAGCAATTAACTTCATTGATTACTAAATTGGATCCTTAATTTAGGGGACTCACAATTGGTATCAGAGCCAATTTGGTATCATATGAAGTTGTTTTTTTAGGGTTTGCTGCCAACTGTTGAAGGATTGCTGCCAAGTGTTGAAGGTTTGCTGCTGACTTTCAGAGTGTGCGGTTGAAAGGTGTGTGCGGTTAAAGTGTGTGCGGTTAAGGTGTGTGCGGTTGAAAGGTGTGTGCGGTTAAAGTGTGTGCGGTTAAAGTGTGTGTGGTTAAGGTGTGTGCGGTTGAAAGGAGTGTGATGTTAAGGTGTGTGCGGTTAAGGTGTGTGCGGTTGAAAGGAGTGTGCGGTTGAAGGAGTATGCAGTTGAAGGAGTGTGCGGTTGAAGTAATTGCAAGTTTTAGTGTGCAATTTAAAATTACTAAAAATGGAATCTCAAAACATGACTGTTCATCAAGATTTGGATGCAATAATGGGTACAACTACTCGTATTCCTAGATTGTTATCAGCTGAAGGATTTCCTGAATGGAAATATCGAATTGAAAAATACATCAAAATGAAAGATTTCAAAATTTGGAGAAGCATTTTGAGAGGACCAATTCGGATTACTTCCACTTTAGAAGATGGAACGGTAATTGACAAACAAGTGAAAACTACACTGATGATGATTTTGAACGAGTTGAAGAACAAGAAAAGGCTCTTGCCACACTAACTATGGCATTGTCTCCAGAAATAGCACAAGGATTTCGTAAGTATACATCAGCAAATGCATTATGGGAAGCACTAATAGAAGTTTATGAGGGAAATGAAGACATGAAACAAAGTCAACAAGACATGCTCCGGCAAAAATTCAACATGTTTAACTACGTATTGGGAGAAACATTGGAAAATCAATTGCAAAGATTTATCACACTAACCACTGAAATGAGCTCCGCAGGAGTGATGGTTACTAGATCTGAAATCAACAAGAATTTACTAAATTCTCTTCCAAAGTCATGGGACATGAATGTCTCGGTAATTAAAAAGACAAAAGATCTGAATCGTTTAAGTCTGTCTGAGACAATGGCAATCATCAAAGCTTGCGATCTTGATGATAAACAAAGAGAAATCAATCATGTCAATTCTTACTCTACAGCCAATCTTGGACTTCAAAATAACAACACCGCGTTTTCAAGTTTCACTACTCTTCAAAACACTCAAATCCAGGTTCCTTAATTTCAACCTCATACAATTCGTCAAAGCATACCATACATCATACCTAACATGCAACAAACTCAAATCCCCCAAACCATATCTCAAGCTGGTTCTAGTGTTAGTCCTTCCACGGATGTTTTGATTTAATCTCATGGAATTGATTCCCAAAGCTCATTTGCAAAAGAAAAGGAGGATAATATGGCTTTAGCTACTGGGTTGGTGAACTGCTACAATGCCTTTGTTGCTAGAGATCTCTCTCGACAACTTTCATTCACGGATCTTGATCAAATTCATCCTGAAGACGTGGAAGAGATGGGTATTACTTGGCAAATGGCAATGGAAGTATTCAGGGCTAAACAATTCTCAAAAAAGACTGGAAATAACAATTGGGGTGTAAATTTAGACAAAAAGGTGGGTTTTAGCAAAGGAAAGTTACGTTGTTATAATTGTCATGAACCAGGACACTTTGCGAGGGAATGTCCAAAACCAAATCAGCGAGAAAACTCTGAAAGAACCATGGTGCCAGTAACGTACGTTCACAGCAACAACAGAGGATCATCTTCAAACAATCAGTCCGCAAACATGGCAATGGTAGCTCAATCGTTCAACTGGGAAGATCAAGTTCAGGCCTTAAACATTTCAGAACCTGAAAAGGCAAATCCTGCTCAAGTCAAGGATGCAAATAAAGAAATGGAAGCTGATCCAGAGGAGGAGATGATGAATTTGCAGTTTGCATTCATGGTTCAGACCACTCCTGAACCAGTCAAATCTGAGGTTTGTGAATTCGGTTGTTCTCAATCCTGTATTAAAACTGTTAAGTTTTTGAGAGATCAAATTGAAATAATCAAGAGAGAGAACGAGGACTTGAAATATGAGGGATATACTCTTAGAAAAAATCAAAAGCCCTTAAAAACTCAATTAGAAAATAAAACAAAAGATTTTAAAAAATTGCAAGTGGATTACAGCAACAAATGCGAGAACTATGATCATCTCAAAAGAAAACTTGCTGCTGTAACCATGGAACTTGACACATTGAAAAATTGTTTTGAAAAAGCTGAATTTAATTTCAAGAAATACGATGTGTCAAGTGAAAAGATTACAAAATTAATCGAAGGTCAATCACACTGGAGAGATATCACTCATGGTAATCAAATAAAAGTTGGATTAGGTTATGAGAGTGTCCCTCCTCCATTCAATCACAACTACACTACTATTCCTCTGTCTCAAGAGGAGATTGACAAAGAACCTTGCTTGGTGTACGGAAAGTCAGCTTCTGAGTAGGAAATAC
Source organism: Lactuca sativa (assembly GCF_002870075.4). Classification (NCBI taxonomy): domain Eukaryota; kingdom Viridiplantae; phylum Streptophyta; class Magnoliopsida; order Asterales; family Asteraceae; genus Lactuca; species Lactuca sativa. Next base: position 165,695,556 of record NC_056623.2, on the reverse strand, counting down.
AGTCTAGTTATGAGACCTTGCATACTAATGTTTTTGCTTCAAGTGCAGATATATCAATAGTCCAGGGGGAGCATGCTGCTGAAACTTTTGAGTCAAATAATGTTGTGATTGAGTCTGGTGTCAGTCATGAGTCTATGTCAAAATCAAACATAAATGTTTTTGTGTCGGGTGGTATTTTATTTCTGTCTGAAAATGATTCTAATAGTGGTGTTTCTGATCAAACTGCTAAATCTGATTTACATGTCTCTGCATCTAACACATCTGTTACTAAATTTTATGATGGATCTTGCAAGTGTAATTGTGTTAGAAATGGAAAAGCTAAGAACAACACTGACAACAACAGTGCCAAAGTTTCTGATAACAAACAAATTTGTTTTAACTGTGGCACTGCTGGACACGTTGCAAGAAACTGCATGAACCGGATGTTTGTATCTCATACAACAAAAAGAGGGGAGAATGAATTTCGAGGACGATCCTTGACTAGGAAAATTCCCAAAACACATTCTAGAAATGGAGATTTGAATACAACTTTAAACAAAAATTCAAAAGATTTCAAAAGAATAAACAGGTTTTTTGCAAAAACAACAGAAGTTTGCCAAAGTCAACTCAGGCCAAGCCTAAGTCGAATTTGTCAAAGAGCAGGACAGGATCTTCTAACTCTTCAAGTAAGAGATCCACCAGTTCAAAGCAAACTCACAAATTTTTGAAACCTAACTTCCAATGGATTCCAAAATCTTTTTTAGATCAATCTCCATTAGTCTCCAATTCAAAAGCAAAGAAAGAATCAAATGAAAAACTTGTAAAAGGAAAAGGTCAACCCAGGACTGTGATGACTTGGGTTCCCAAAACTAAATAATTCCATTCATCGTGTAGGGACAGTTGCAGAGGAATGTCGCCAGACCTTGGTATGTCGACAGCGGCTGCTCCCGGCACATGACTGGAGACATATCCCAATTGCACGACATTCAAACTTTTAATGGGGGATATGTTTCTTTTGTGGGCGGAGAGGGTGGAAACATTACTCAAAGAGGAACTGTGTCCAATGGAGTGTTGAATTTTGAGAATGTTAACTTTGCTCCAGAACTGAAGCACAGCTTGCTGAGTGTATCCCAGATATGCGACAAGGGCTACTCTACTCATTTCACAGATAAGGAATGTCTGATCTTAAAACCTGGAATTATTATCCCTGACGATTGGATTCTTGTAAGATCTAAACGGGATGGAAATGCCTACATTATAGACATGAATAACAATTTCCCTGATGATGTCACGTGTCTCTTCTCCAAAGCTTCTGAACAAAATGCGATGTTGTGGCATCGTCGTCTCGGTCATGCGAATGCAAAGAACCTGAATCGGCTTGCGAAGAACGAATTGGTTCGTGGGCTACCAATCAAAGATTTCATTACTTTTGAGAAATGTGTTTCGTGTGCCCAGGGAAAACATCATCGAAAACCACACTTTCCAAAGCAGATAAACTCCATAAGTCATGTGCTCGAATTATTGCATATGGATCTATTTGGTCCGGTTAATGTTTTGAGCATTAATCGCAACTCTTTCTACCTCGTTGTGATAGATGATTACTCTCGCTTTACTTGGGTTTTCTTTCTGTCTAACAAAGAAGAAATTCCTAACCTTATCAAAAGATTCATTGTGATGATCGAAAATCAGGCTAACAATCAAGTGAAAGCGCTGCGTACTAATAATGGAACAGAGTTCAAGAACGCTGTTCTTGATCATTTTTGCGCTGAGAAAGGGATTCTGCATCAATTCAGTTCTGTTCGAACACCTCAACAAAACGGGGTTGCCGAACGTCGAAATCGAACTCTAAAAGATGCCGCAAGGACGATGCTCTGTGATTCCAATCTTCCTGTATTCTTCTGGGCAGAGGCAACTAACACTGCGTGTTATGTTCAAAATCGTGTGCTAATCAACAAAGCCAGAATGAAGACGCCGTATGAGATTCTATTTGGACACAAGCCATATGTCAGTCATGTCAGAGTTTTTGGCTGCCCTTGCACCCTTCTCCACTTGGAATCCAATCCCAAATTCAATGCTAAAGCCGATGACTGCTATTTTGTTGGATATGCTGCTCGAACTGCGTACAGGGTTTACAATAAGAAGACTAAACAGATTGTAGAATCATTTGATGTTCGTTGGCTTGAGGAAAATGAGACAGATGCTAGAGTGGGTCCTGACTGTTTGTTTGACTACACATCTCTTTTCAAATCATTCAATGTGTCTTCAGATAATCAAGAAGGATCTACTTCCAATTCGAAGATTTCTAGTGAAGACGAAGAAGATAAAGTTGTTTATCGACCTCCATTGATTTCCTCTAATCTTGCTTCGGTAACCCCTACTCAATTTGAATCTTCTGAATCTCCTCAACAACCTACTCCTGATGCCATTGCTACTCCTTTAACTCCAATGGAAAAAGAGTTCATGAATCACGAGACTTCCGCTGTAACTTCAACTTTGATGGAACTTATTTTTCTAGAAAATATTGCAGAAGAGTTTGTAGCGGATTCTTCTAACGAACCTTGTTCATCCTCTACAGACCATTCAGCAAATGATGGAGCGGTTAACATTCATAATCTTCCTATTTCGGTCAATGATATTAGTTATCAGATCCCTTCACGCATTCAGCGAGATCATCCAATAGAGAACGTCATTGGCCAGTTGGGTGACGGGGTTCAAACGAGAAGTAAAAGTGGGGATGTAAATACATGTCTTTACTCTTGCTTCATATCTCAAATAGAACCTAAATCCATTGAAATGGCTCTGAATGAGCCTAGCTGGGTTGAAGCCATGCATGACGAATAAAATCAATTTGAGAAACTCGGAGTTTGGAAATTGGTGGAACTACCAAAAGGAAAGAAATCTCTTGATACTCGTTGGGTCTTTCGAAATAAACAAGAAGATTCAGGTGTCATTGTACGCAACAAGGCAAGATTGGTGGTTTGAGGGTTTCGACAGGTTGAGGGTCTTGACTATACAGAAGTTTATGCTCTGGTTGCTCGTTTGGAAACTATTCGTATCTTCCTTGCTTATGCTTCCTACATGAACTTTACTGTATACCAAATGGACGTCAAGACGGCTTTCTTTTATGGCAAAGTCAAGGAGGAGATTTACGTTGACCAACCACCAGGTTTTGTTAATTCATCTCTTCTAAACCATGTTTACAAGTTAGACAAAGCGTTGTATGGGTTGCATCAAGCTCCCCGAGCTTGGTATGCTACTCTTACTCAGCATTTGCTCAATCATGGATATTCCCGAGGCACCATTGATCAAACCTTATTTCTCAAGCATGTTGGTCCAGATCAAATTCTCGTTCAAATTTATGTGGATGATATCATTTTTGGGTCGACAAGCCAGCAACTTTGCAAGGAGTTTGAAGCGGTGATGAAGAAGCGTTTTGAGATGAGTTCTCTTGGGGAAATGACCATGTTTTTGGGGTTTCAAGTCCAGCAATCTTCAACCGGAATCCTTATTCATCAGGAAAAATATGTGGCAGATTTACTGGAGATGTTCGGGTTTCAAGACGCAAAACCTGCTCTTACGCCCACGGCGGAATGACCTCTTCTGACTCCTGATCTTGAGGGTGAATCCGTAGATCAAACTCATTATCGATCAATGATCGGATCACTCATGTATCTTACTGCTAGTCGCCCAGACGTCATGTTTGCGGTCTGTCAATGTGCTCGCTACAAGGCTAATCCTAAACTCTCTCATTTAATTGCTGTGAAAAGGATTTTTCGGTATCTCAAAGGGTGCCCAAAACTGGGTCTTTGGTATCCGAAAAATTCTGAATTTGATCTCTATGCTTTTGCAGACAGCAATTATGGCGGGTGTGAGCTTGATAGAAAATCGACTTCAGGAGGATGCCAATTTCTGGGACATAGATTGGTGTCATGGCAGTGCAAGAAGCAGCACACAGTCTCAACCTCAACAGCAGAAGCAGAATATGTTGCTGCATCTGCTTGTTGTTCTCAAGTCATCTGGATCCAACATCAATTGTTGGACTACGGTTTGAATTTTCAAGAAACCCTTATTTTTTGTGATAATGAGGTTGCGATTCAAATTGCCAAAAGCCCGATCTTGCACTCAAAAACCAAGCACATCGACATTAAAATTCATTTTATTCGAGAATGTTATGAACGTTTGCTTATTCGGCTAGAACAGGTCCGCTCTGATAATAATGTAGCAGATCTGTTCACCAAGCCTTTTAACAAAGCTCGATTCGATGTGCTGGTTAATTTTCTAAAAATGATTCGTTTTGAGGATTAATTTTTAAATAAAGTTGTGCATTTCATTTCTTTTATGCACAAATTTAGGGGAAGAAAAACCAAAAACATTAAAAAAAAGAGAAAATCCAAAAACATTAAAAATTTAGAAAAACCAAAAACATTAAAAAAAATTCCAAAAACATTAAAAAAAATAAAAAAAGGGGGGGGTGGGGAATCCAAAATATTAGAAAATAAATTGATGCTGGTTATAGATTGTATTTAAGGGACATAATTTGGGAAGTGATATGATAATATGATAACAGGCAACCTGAGTCTGTGTAACGTACCCGAAGTTGAAGGGTCTATGCTCTGGTTTGATGTGTCGGTAGCCATGAAAGATTCTAAATGGACATGACTAGGCAGAATTGAACTCAGGAAAATCAAATGACTTGACAAATATTGACCTAGATAGCTCCGTTTAGCCTGACAATACGACGCTCGGATAGGTTGACCAGGGAGATATATATGGGAATCTACTCGTCACATTAATTGAACCCGTACTTGGAACCGTGGTTTAACTTTTCCTCGATGTGCGCATTCTATCCTTAATTCCGGTTGGATGGGGCGACTGGTAAATTCCGATAATTAGGTCTGTAGAATATCATTTTCTTTCTTTCCCTCTGTTAGTCATATGTTGTCTCCTTTGCGCGATCTCTAATCCGACCTGGTACACAACATATGCAAGTCTATTTCTCTGCAAGCTAGATATATATATATATATATATATATATATATATATATATATGTGTGTGTGAAATGTGTGAAAAACTTATTATCTATTAGCCATATGTTGTCTCCTTTGCGCGACTTCTAATCCGACCTGGTACACAGCATATGCAACCTTCTTATTCTCAACCCCTCTGAAGAATTATGTATCTCTTCTCTCTCTGAATGGTTGTCTGCTCACCCGGTGTAAGGAGTACTCTGGAAGTTCTTGATGGCTAGGGCATATCAGGAAGCGGGAAACACGTTCTAGTACACTTAAAAATTGAACATATACAGATTGTCTATATATCTCGCTGCTCAATTTAGGTGGACAACAATATCCCTGGTCGTCGTCAGCTAATGGTCCTTAAGATATAGTATCTAGAAACTTAGGATCAGATATAATATCTAGGAATTTAGGTTTACATTGTCTTGTCACTTATAGTATGTCCTATTTTTGTCAAAAATTTTCGTGCTTAAGTGGACAACAATACCGACAATCGACCAGAGAAAGATGTGAATATGAAAGGTACCGACAAGCAAATAACGGTCGTCTAAAAACTTTGATCCCTAATCCTCAACAGATTAAAGGAATTTATAAAGGTTTAAATTGATTCTTGTCGATTAATAAATTTTTAAAATTTTATTTTATTTTATTTTTATTTTTATTTTTTTTACTTTTAATTTAATTTTATTTTTTATTAAAACTTTGAAATTAAAAATATTAATTCTCAAAACAATTCCTTTTAAGAAGATTGTGTGCAAAAAGGGGTTTTGGAATAAATGTTTAAAAGACAAGGGGGAGAATGTGTAAATTCTGTGAATATATATAGCGTGTGTGCGGTGAGGCTTTTTCACCGTCATTTACTGTTGCCTCAACCGCACACACATATTTTCTCTCTCAAATTTTCTTCAAGTTTCAGTAAAAACAAGATCGTACTCGGTAATTATTATGAATGCGGCTGAATTTTTCAAAACATTGTCTATTGTTTGCTGTTTGATTTTAAAAAAAGGATGTTTATACGGCCGCACACATGCGTGTGCAGCTGACCGTGTGCAGCCGCACACACGAGTGTGCGGCTGACTGTGTGCTGCCACACAAGCGTGTGCGGCTGACAGTGTGCGGTTACATGATTTTATGAATGTGCAGCTGAATATTTTCTTGTTGCCCTAATTTTTATGTGTTTACTTTCATATTAAAATGGGAGACCAGGAATTTGCTAAAGCTCACAATTCTGCAATTTTTCTTGAAGACCCTCCTGCAGCCCACAAAGACATGAAATTCATTGTGGATGGATTGAAGAAATCATGTTTAGTTCATGCCTTAACAACAAGTCCTGCTATCTACCAGAGTTTGATCAAAGAATTTTGGAGAAATGCTGTCGTAAAGAAAAATGGTCAGGGTGACAAATTTGTTGAAGCAACAATTGAAGAAAAGAAAATTCAAGTAACAGAGAGCATCATAAGAGAATCCCTTCAAATATCAGACAAACCTGAGTATACCATGGAGATCGATATTCATCAGACTCAGGATGTCTTGGAGCATATGGGTTATGAGGGAACATTTCCCCCTACAATCAAGAATTTGCTTCCTCCGTGTTGGAAGTATTTGGCTCATGTGTTCGTGAGCTGTATTTCCGGCAGGAGATCTGGAGCTAATGAGATTTCTCTTCCTAACACTGGTGCCATTGCAGCATTGGCTGCAGGTTTTGAGTTTAACTTCTCAAAATTCATTCTGAATGAAATGATTCTGAATCTTGAAGGGAACAAAAGAGATAAATTCTGGATGTATCCAAGATTTCTACAAATCATCCTCAACTTGAATCACGCCGAGCTGCAGAGAGGAAATGATGTCTTAGATTTTAAATCCATTGGTCCAAGTGCTTTTGGGCTAATGAAGCAGAAGAGAGGTGGGAAATTTGTTTTTGAAGGAAAATTCCCATTGATAAAATTTGGAAACTTTAAAGAAGATGATAGCAATGAATCGGAAGAACAATCAATGCCAGTGGAAAATGAAGATATCCATCACTCTCCCTCCGAGCCTGAAGTAGAGGAGATTCATCATTCTCCCAGAGCATGTGTAGCAGATGAACATGATTATCAAAAAACAAATGATTCAAGTTCTTCTCGAGGTGATGATGATGATGATACTTATGATGGCGTACAGTTTTTGAATGAATTTGACTTTACTGGAATCAACGATGACGTTCCAACTAACATAGAGTTTGATCTCAATGATGAAGACTTTGATCCTTTTCTCGGTATCACCAGCAGCCATGCAAATAAAGTCAATGAAGTTGTTTCTCTAGCAACCAAGACTAGAGCTGAAGTAGATTCTCTCAAAATTCTACTCTCCACCTCAAAGCCTTCGGAGGTCACAACAAGCCAAGGGGATGTGACATCAGAGATTCCTCCCTCTGTGTCACTTGTCTCAACATCAGCTCCAATCATTTCCGACTTTTCTGAACCTCAGACTTCTCAGACTTCCTTAAGAACAAGCCAATCTCTTGAAAGTCTGGATATTCCCGCTGTAAAAAGTGCTCCTCAAGTCACCTCAACAATCACTGCAACCTTTGCTCACTCTCCTCCAAAACAGTCTAATGAAGGTCCAAGCACAATGTTCGAGACTGGTGGATCTTCTTATGTTCCAGAATATTCTCCAACTCGACCTTCTCTAGATGAAGCTTCTATCAGACTAGTAAGACATTTGGCTGAATCAAGTCCAACCTCTTCACGCGGGAAAGGAATATCATTTAACGAGGGTCGGACAGATGATGACAAATTCTCTTCATCTGATCTTCGAGAGGAAGTTGGAGTTCTTCGACAACAGCTTATTGAAAAATCAATTCAGATGGATCAACTTTCTGCATATGTCTTTGAGCTCAGGGCAAAGGATGAAGAAAAGACCAAACAAATCAAAGATTTACAAACAAGTCTTGGATCCGTTCTAGCTAGTTATCTTAATCTCAAGAACGTATTGTATGATGCGTTTGGTGAAAAAGTTAAAGCCCTCTTCCAACAGCCTCATGGAATAGATGATCCTCCTTCAGCTCAATCACCTCATGCAACTGATGATCTTCATGTTGACCCACCTGCTCCAAGAACAACTACCATTGTAGACAGATTTGAAAAAGAACCAGAAGGAAGCAGAGCTAGAATCACTATTAAACAGGGCAAAAGAGTTGTGACTGCAAACCAACGCGAGGGACTTTTGTTTATGAAAAATACAAATGAAAATTGCAAATCAAAAGAACCTGCCCTGATTATAACAGATTTGAGAAAGAGAAAGTTTGGCGATAAGTATGGTGACAGATCTGGTATCCGTATGTGGGCTTTCGATCCAGAAACGAATTTGTGGGTGGTGAAGCGAAATTCAGGAATCTCTGAATGTTACAAAAGCACCCATGATTTCAATTCTTGGACTAAGACTGATCTAGCAGAATTATCTAGAGTTCCCTTTCACAATCCCTCACAAGATCCAAGTGCATCAAAATTTAAGAGGTTCCTTGACAGGCAGGTCAAAGAAAATTTTCCCAGCATGAAGACTGCCAAAGCCATTTATCGAAAGGATAAGGATGTTATCGACCTAGAAACAGGTGAACCTATGAAGATTATCTTATGGCCTGCTACAAAGAAGCAAAAACAAATTCCAATCCCTCAGCATTTTTAGGAGGGAAATCTTGACAATATGGAATTTTGGGCTTATAATGACGAAACTGCAACTGCTGCCATCAAATTCAAGGATCAAGAACGTGTTTTGAGGCTGATCAATGCAAAAGATCTTCTTTGTTTTCGAGAAAGGGACATACGGACTCTGGCTCGTCACCAGATAATCTGCAGAAAAGAAGTAATGGAAGCTGCCGCTAAAGAATACACTGCAATGGTTGCTACAATCATAAATTGAAGGTTGTGGATGGGTTCAATGGGGAGATCAGATCTGAGGCTGTTTGAGAAGCCTGCTGAGGAGCCAAAGGAATGATGACAAGACTATGCTAGTCTCAAACTAAGGGGGAGACTGAAAGAACATAATTTGTGGTTTGAGCTAGGCATCATTTTGTATAGTTAATTATGTCATTTTGCAGTGTTTTGTTGATAGTCATGTAATGTGTGCTGCCACACATGTGTGTGTGCGGCCGCACACTGGGTGTGCGGCCGCACACATGTGTTTGGCTGCACACTCTTGTGCTGGTAGGAGGAGTACTATAAATAGCAACTGAGGTGTGTCAGTTTGTACTTTTTGGCTAGAAGTCTATGACGTATGTGTGTGTTTTTCCCAAGGTGTACCTGACATTTGTATGATATAAATGTGTGCATGCTTGATTCAATTCCTTCTTCTTCTCAATATAAACTTAATAGCAATTAACTTCATTGATTACTAAATTGGATCCTTAATTTAGGGGACTTACAATATCCAACATCTCCGGCAAATCCTAGAAACCCTGCGAACCGAAAAACTATATGCAAAACTCTCTAAGTGTGAGTTCTAGCTCCGTAGTGTGAACATTTTAGGTCACGTTTTTAGCCAAGAAGGCATACATGTGGATCCTTCTAAGGTCAAAGCCATCGAAGGATGGACAATGCCAACGACACCCAAAAAAATTCGTCAATTTTTAGGTCTCGCAGGCTATTACATGAGGTTCATTTAGAGCTTCTCCAAAACAGCCAAGCCACTTACTTTGCTTATGCAAAAGGGTGTACCCTTGGAATCGACAGATAAGCAAGAAATTGCATTCTGAACTTCGAAGCGAGCACTTTATAGTGCATCGGTACTATCACTACCAGAGGGAACAGAGGACTTCATAGTCTACTGCGATGCGTCGAATCAAGGTTTAGGCTATGTGCTATGCGTCCCAACAACTAAAGACACATGAAGTGAATTATACCACCCATGATCTTGAATTGGGAGCTGTGGTCTTTTCCTTGAAGATTTGGAGGCATTACCTTTACGGTACAAAGTGCACCATTTTCACTGACCACAAGAGTCTCCAACACATTTTAAATCAAAAGGAGTTGAACATGACGCAACGAAGATGCGTTAAGCTGCTAAACGACTATGAGTGCGAAATCAAGTACCACCAAGGTAAGGCTAACGTGGTAGCTGATGCCTTGAGTAGGAAAGAATACTCAAAATGTCAGGTGAAAACTCTCCCCATAACCATTGAATCCCACCTGACCTCGCAAATCAGAGCATCCCAGTTCGATGCCATGAAGGCAGAAAACAAAATAAGTGAAGCATTACGTGGAATGTAAAAGAATTTCGAAGTGAAGGAGGACGGAAAATACTATTTCATGAACCATATTTGGATCCCTAAACTTGGGGGATTCAGAGAAGTAGTCATGAATGAAGCCCAGAAGACACGATACTCCATCCATCCAGGTTCTGATAAAATGTACTTGGATATCAAGCAACATTATTGGTGGCCCAACATGAAGGCAGAGATTGCCACCTATGTTAGCAAATGCCTTACTTTCGCTAAAGTAAAGGTTGAAAATCAGAAGCCCTCGGGATTATTACAACAACCAGTAATTCCCGAGTGGAAATGGGAAAGGGTTACTATGGACTTTGTGACCAAATTACCCAAGTCAACAGATGGATTGGATACCATATGGGTAATGGTCGACAGATTGACAAAATCCACCTATTCCCTTCCAGAAAAAGAGTCATATAAGATGGAACGATTGACAAGGACCTATATCAAGGAAATTGTGAGACTCCACGGAGTGCCACTATCTATCATATCGAATAGAGATAGTAGGTTTACTTCATGCTTTTAGCAATCGCTTCAGAAAGCTATGCGAACACAACTTGACATGAACACTGCCTACCACCGACAAACGGATGGTCAAAGCGAACGAACAATTCAAATGCTTGAAGATATGCTTCACGCAAGTGTGATACCCACTTGCACTTGATTGAATTCTCTTACAACAACAGTTATCACTCAAGCATCAAAGTTGCCCCATTCGAGACATTGTATGGGCGTAAATGTAGATCGTCGTTGTGTCGGGCGAAGATAGGTGACACTTAGCTAGCAAGAAGACAGACACCAGGCAATGCATTAGCGGGACCAAAAATCATACGGGAAGCGTCCGAGAAGATAATTCATATCAGATCCCGACTGCAAGCATCATGAGACAGGCAGAAAAGCTACGCTGATAAACGGCGAAAGCCCTTGGAATTTCAAGTCGGGGATCGGGTGTTGTAAAAGGTCTCTCCCTGGAAAGAGGTGACTCGTTTTGGGAAATGGGGAAAACTAAACCCATGATACATTGGATCCTTCGAGATTCTTGCCCGAATCGGTCCAGTGGCTTATAGACTGCAGCTACCTGCCGAGCACAGCAGTGTACACCCCGTGTTCCATGTTTCGAATTCGAAAAAGTGTTTATTCGAAGAAACCATCATCATTCGATTAGAAGAAATCGAAATCAACGAGAATATCCTGTTCATCAAGGAACCAGTGGAAATCATGGACAGGGAAGTGAAGCGTACAAAACAAAGTCGCATTCTGATTGTAAAGGTTCGATGGAACGCTATGCGTGGACCGGAATTTACATGGGAACACGAAGACCAGATTAAACAAAGGTACCTTCACCAATTCTCGCATTCTCAAATCTAGCTTAAGAAGAATTTCGGAACGAAATTCCCTCTAACGGGGGATAATGTCACAACTAGAAATTTTATGCTTTGTAACAACAACAATGACAACAATGTGAACCAAAAACTGTGAAAGCATGTATGATGCTTATTTCATAAAAACCAAAGTTTCATCACATACTCTATACGAACACTTCAAATAGCCAAATAAAGATTTGGAAACATTATAAATCCCGGTTTAAGTTCATTTTGTACTAGGATTTTCTTATTGGGTCTCATGGACGAATAAGCTTCCAATTTGCCTATTTTGGGCTTAGGACTCTTAAATGGACCCTAATTGGAGCCATTTGCATGGAACTTAACATTTTGGCCTTATAAGCCTAGAATGGACTAGTTTATTTCTAATGTGCCTTATTGGGCCATAACAAATCTAATTAGCCCTATTGGGCCATAAAACTCATACTTTGATTTATTTTAAGCTGTGAACCGTCTCCAAAGGCCAATTCAGCCGAAAATCATCAAAATGGCCCCATGATATGGACTTAAGCACAAAAGGCCCAAATTCTTTTTTTCTTCCCTCTTTCTCGACCCAAGTACAAAATAAAGGAGAAATGTAGAATTATGAGGGCAAGACACCTCATAATTACCCATTGGAAACCCATGCATAAATCTCATATTTCCATGCATATCACCTCACTCCCTCTCTTTTCTTCTTCGTCCGAGAGCACAAGAGGAAAATCACACACACCTCAAAAATTCGCTCCAAACACTCTCAAAGAACACTCTTGTTCTCCATCAAAATTTTCTAGATCCAGTGCATTTCTAGGAGGTTTTCCACAAAAATCATCAATCTAGGTAAGTTAATGCTTAAATCCATGGTTTAGCTTCTTGAAATTGTTATAAATCTCCTTCTAACTCATGAAAGATCATGATCATGCTTCTTAGAACCTATCAAACCCAAAGTCTTCTCAAGAAGCTTTCTAGGACTGAAAATAACAGCAAACTTCTTCCATTTCTTCTTCAAATCGAAAACAACAAGCAAAGGTGAGTTCATACCCCTCTATTTTAGGTTTTCGTATGTTTTATGGGGGAGAATACAAATAAAATGTGTAGATATATGTGTATTTGTATGTTATGTGTGATTTCTTGTGTTTATGTGGTAAATATTTGTTAAAAAATGAAAGATATTTCGAGATCAATAGCTGATGAGGGAAAAATATGTGATCTGGGATCTATTACACATAACTAGCTAAGAAGATCTACCATATAAGGGTTAAAATAAACAAGTTACAATATAAGAGTCATTATTGGCTTTTTTTGTCAAATAAGCAAAAGTTTGGGAAACGATTGTCATTCACGGTTTTCTTAAGGACTAGAAGAGTCAAAACAGTAAAAGGAATTGTTTTTACAAATATCATTCTCTTTTAAGGGCTAGAAATGTAATTTGTAGCTTAAATGGGCCAAATTTTGGGCTTTTCGGCCCATTGAGCCAAAAATTTGCGAAAAATACAATTTTCAAGGGATTGAAATGGTAAAATTCTCAAAACAGGGGAAAAAGGGTAAACAAAACTAATTCAGTGGTTAAAATGATTTATTTTCCAAACCAGGATCAAAAATGTAAACTTGTTGGATTTTGGGCCAAAATTGTAAAAAAACTGCGAAAACTATGGGCTTAAACCAAAAAACTCTTTAATTGAAGGGCTGAAACTGCCAAGGAGTAAATTTTGAACTAAAAACATCACTTAAAAAAGTCTATGGATCAAAAATGTCAAGGAAGTGATTTAAGGGCCTAAAGTGTCTTTTTTTTATAAGGGACTAAAACTGTCATTTTTATTAAAAAAGGGCTGAAAAGGTCAAACCAATATTTTGAACCATTTGTTTTTATTATTAAGATATTTGAGTCAAAAGTACCAAACTACAACTCATGAAAATGGAAAGATGAATATATGTATAATTCCAGAAATCATTATAAACAACCGAACGGCCTCGTACCGATCCAATAACAATCGTTCAATCAAACTTTTCAACAATTATACAATACGTAAAACAAGTAAACATTCAAATCCTTGGGCTTGAAAGTCTCAAATCATTCTTATTGGGCCTTCGTGACCCATTAACATTACTTTTGAGCCCAAAGATAAAAATCAGTGTTATTGGCCCTCTTGTGACCCAATTACATGTTGAAGGGACCCTCAATGGCTTTCAAGTGCTATTGGGCCTTAGTGGCCTATTAGCATTGCTAGTAATGTCCGAATAAATCAAATTTGAAATTGACCTACGTGTTCTTCGTATACCCAACAACCTTAAATAATACATGTAATTAGCAGGACTTTGTAATCCTCTTCTTCGCATTTGTTAGGCATACCTTCAATACAGTAAACAAATACAGGTCGTTAATTAATGGTAATCAAATTCAATTTGGATTCAGTGAGTAATAACAGGCGGCACCTTTGTGGGTCGTTTGTAGTTTGTAGTTATAATCAAAGTCTCTTGGAAGGAGAGCGGGAGTTTGTGTATAGATCTATATGGGGGTGACTCCCCTACACCTCAGTTGTTCGCTACAGTTAGAATCGGCCAGTCTAGGGTGACAAAGTCTTCAGATCAATTCTGGCATTCGTTAGAATGCCAAGACAGACGAACTAGTCATTATCATGCATGGTTATAACGACTCACATAAATAACTCCAAATACTATCCTAGTAATCATGGAAAAGCATAATCATTTGTGGTGATGGTATAACAATTCGAAACAATTATATTATATTAGGTTATCGGAAAACATCGGGTTTTTCGAGGAAATCAACACCATTCACTCATACTTTTCAATAAACTATCATGCAAAACTTCTCATTTATACACGCTTAGAAATCACTTACGTACAAAACTATGGATCTTCACACATTGGTATAAACAATTGTTTTTTTTCAGAAAATATCAGATTTTATGGGTTTTATAAACTATACAAACATTTTCAAAACAACCATGCTTATGAACTTACCAACATTTCATATGTTGACGTTTTTCAAAATAACTTGTATCTTCAGGAAACACCTAAGCTGAGGAGTAATACGAAGTATGTTAGGGTGTTATGCTTTTGAAAACTATCAAACTATTTGTGTTATGGATATGTAATGTTTAAACAATGTACTTGACATAAACAATGTCAGTTGTAATGTATTGATGCACAATGATGTTTATGTTACGATTCATGTATATTCATGGTGATGATATTCATTTTAAGTCATGCGAGCCCATGGACGTTTCCGCCGTCTGGTTTGTGGGTGTGATCGGTTAGCTTGTTAAGTTCCCTGTAGTCGATGCACATACGAAACGATCTATATTTCTTCTTGACGAACAAGACCGGTGCTCCTAGGGTGAGAAGCTTGGTCTTACAAAGCCCTTGCTGAGCAGTTCGTTAAGTTGACCAAATAGTTCTTGCATCTCTACAGGTGCTAGACGATAGGGCGATTTGGCTACTAGGGTTGCCCCTGGAACTAAGTCGATTCTGAACTCGACTTGACGTTGTGGAGGTAATCGAGTGAGTTCTTCTTTAGGAAAATCGTGTACTACTGGATGTTCTTGATGTCCTTCATCTCTTGGCTCACATCGACAACCTGAGCAAGGAATGCACGACATTCCTTTCGCAGATACTTCTGGGCTTGAATACTCAAGATGATATGAAGGTTTGTGTTGGGTTTGTCGCCATAGACTACTAGAGTTTCGCTAGATGGAAGATTAAGGCGAACAGCCTTTTCATAACACATGATCTCGGCACGATGTAGACTCAACCAATCCATGCCGATAATGACGTCGAAACTTTTAATTGAGACCGGCATGAGGTCGATTGAAAATGAACGGCTATCTAGAGTTAGAGTACATCCTATTTATATATTGCTAGTGCTATCAGTCTTCACGTTAGCCATTTCTACAGTGAACGGTTCTGTAAGTGTTCACGATTTTTGCTTAATTAATTGAGCAAACTTTTGGTTCACGAAACTCCTCTCCGCTCCACTGTCAAACAGAATGAATGCATAAGAGTTATTGAGGAGAAATGTACCAGTGACCACTGTGGGGTCAGTAACTGCTTCCTCGTGGCCAGTAGCCAAAACTCTTCCTACTCCACCGGCATTCCCTGTCTTCAGGCAGTTCCTTTTGTAGTGGCCCATTTCGCCACAACCGTAGCAAGCTGGGCCCACGCCAGTGTCGGGGACTTGGTTGATTGGCCTCACTAGAGCTTTGCAAAAACGGGCGGTATGCCCCTTCCTGTTGCAATTAGAGCACTACATTTCATGTAGGCTCCAATATGGTGGATGTTGCAGTTGTTGCACTTCAGCAAACTCCTCGTGTACTCCTTTAGTGGAGCAGCAGCGGCAGGTGCTATCGCAACATGAACCTGCACGACCTGCTTCTTTTTGGCAATTTTCTGTGCAACGTTCTTTTTCTTCTTTTCATCCCAGAACTTCCGCTTGTTATCAGCGGTTATGGAGGGTTCTGAGATGGCTAGGGTTGTTGTTGTTGACGGGGTACGGACCCCATGGTCAATGAGCTGTTGTGCCAACTGCTTGGCACTATCGAATGTAGTGGGGTTTGAATCCATGACATCTCCCTGGAATGGAGGCACCAACCCCCAGATGTACCTCTCTATTTTCTTTCCCTTCGTGTGCACCAGGTTAGGGCATAGGGCCACCAGCTAGCTGAATCTGGTGGTATAGGGAACTGTGTCGGAGCCCTTCATGGTTAGGCTCCATAGTTCTTGTTCTAGTTTTTCGATTTCGCCCTTTGTGCACTATTCTTCAATCATGAGCTCTCTCAGAGCTTCCCAGCCCATAGAATTTACCACTATTAGAGTTAGTGACTTGACATGCTTATTCCACTATGTCAGTGCTTTTGCCTCGAAGGTGCACGCAGCAAATTTGACTTTGCTCCCTTCTGGGCATGAGCAGATCTCAAAGATCGACTCTGTCTTCTCGAACCATTGCGAGAGGCCAATGACTCCGCCGGTCTCTTTAAAGGAAAATGGCTTGCAATTGGTGAAGTCGTTGTGGGAGCACTCTCTCGAGCGCACGGGGACCTCACCTTGAGTAGAATGAACAGGTGTTCCACCTCCACTGGCACTGGTTGAGTGATATTGAGCCATGGTTGTTGCCACAGCCGCAGCTACTGCAACATTTAGAGTTGTCGTATCAATTTGTGGAAGAGGTGGTAGTATTGGAGTTACCTGAGGATCGCGTCTCGTTGATTGGCACGGAGGCATCTTTTAACTAAAATTTTACCAAGACGAAGATATTGGTAAGAATCTAATAGAGAGAAATGATGAGAGTGACTCATGGACTAACTCTCCATAGATCAACAACACAATTGAATAGTATGATTGAATGTAGATCTAGTACTAAAAATATGGTAGCATTTGGATATTAATTTCCATGAGATTAGATATCTATCAATAATATTGGTATTACAGATGTAACTAGTTCTGGAAAAATGACCTAGAAGTAGGTCTTACATCAAACCAAGATGGGAAAATTTTGACAGAACTACTACCTAATCAAGACTTAAAAGATCCAAAGTCTTCACAAAGATAGGAAATTAAGCTCGAGTTTTTACATAAACTAAGTTATATCCAAAAGAGAAAGTTGAGTAGGTTGTTGACTTCTAACTCGGAGTCAGAACCATCAGAAAAGCCTTCAGCATGGTGATCATCCAAAGGGATTGGATGATCATACTCTGGCTCTTCTTTAAGCCATCCGACATTGCCTTCGTTTGGGAAGTATGGGTCGTCGTGGGGGTGGAATCCAACCATGATATTGTTGGATTACTGTCTAAGTCCATAACTATTTTGGTATGTACTTGACCCGATGGTGCATGGTCCTTTTGGGTTGCCTTCACCAAAGCAACTTGATAGGATGAATTATGGAGAGTAAGGATTAAATATGATTTATTAATATATTATGGGAATAATATATTAAAGGAGAAATCATATTGTTTAATTAATATTAGTCAATAATTAATTAATAATTAGTTTTGTGACTAAAAGAGATTAATTAAACTTAAGGGACTAGAATTGTAATTATAAGATAATTGCAATTTGGGTCATGGATTGTCTTAAATCAAGAGGTGGACGAATTCTTATGGGAAGCCTATAAGGAAATCGTCCAAGGGCTTTATTAAAGGAGTCTATGGGTTGCTTAGGGCTTAAGCAACCAAATTAGGGTTTCCTTGTTAGATAACCCTAATAGCCTTACTATATATAAGACCCTTATGACTCAAAAACGTGGGGAACTTCTTTTCTAGGGTTAGAACACGTTTTGGGCAGCCTCCATCCTCTTTCCTCTTCATCCTCTTGCTTATGGTGTTTGTGAACCATTAGAGGAGTGACACTTGTGACTCTAAGCCTTCCAAAGTCAATACAAAGGAGGAATTGGGATTGTTATTGCTACATAACAATCAAGGTAATATCTTAAACCTAATTATATGTTAATATTGATTTCCATATGCTAGAATTAGGGTTCATAGTCTTGGATTCAAGGTATGTACAATAGAGAAACCTAGATCCAAGCTTTAGGGTTTGTATGAGCACATAGGATGTCTTATGACCAAAACCCATCAGTGGTATCAGAGCCTAGATTGGTTTCTATTGTATTGATGCTTGATATAATTGGAAAATTCGATTTTTTGGATTCTGGAGGCTGGACTCGCCGAGTCCATGGCTGAACTCGCCGAGTCCATGCAGACTCGACGAGTCCAAGGCTGACTCGACGAGTCAACTCGTCAGATAGGCGGATTTTCGGGATTTTTACCTATTATGACTTAGGATAATTGTCATAATTGTTTAAACTTAATAAAATTCGAATTTTGTTAATCCCTTATGATTATCCTTGTCAAAATAAAAGATTTTGGTCATCTAATTAGATAATTGTTACCTTATTTGATATATGTTAAGTTATGGAAATTATTTGATCATTATCTTGCAAGAATTTGAACTAGATCTAATTAGATAACCACCAATTATAGTTAATTGCCTTATTTGAATTATGTGATCTAGAATATTCTTGACAAAGTTTGGAATAGTTTCAAATTAATCCCTTTAGGTTTTATATTTTAAATTTGAACCCAAAAGTTTTGTTGTTTTGAAATTTAAATAGTTAAAACCCTAATGTTTTGAAAAAGGTTTCAAAATTTGCCCTCAAGTTTTGGAATTTAAATTTTGATTAATTGTTTAATTTTGATGTATATTTAAATTCTAAACCCTAACGTGTTGAAATGTTTCAAAACTTGCCCTCAAGTTTTGGAATTTAAAAGTTGATTAAAAGTTTAATTAGGAATGTTAAATTCTAAAACTAGTATAGTTTTGAAAAAGTTCAAATCACACCCTTATGGTTTATTAATTAATTAAGGTGTATAATTAATAGAGATTTAATAAATCCATAAAAGTTAAGGTTTACAATTTAATTGAATTAAAAGTATAATTGTTAAATTAGACCACCTAATATTTTAAAAGTATAAAATACACCCTATACTATGTATAACATTAAAAGTCTAACATTATATATATGTATGAGTAAAAGTCAGTCTTACCGTTAGTAGGCCTCATTCACGAAGCTAGTCTATAAGGGGTGTTTAAGGAAATTGCCTATAAAATGGCGATTGAATGGGTATCCACTCTTACCCACCGCACTCTTGACTAGTGGAGGGTCGTTAGCCGAACGGGTAGGATAGGACGAAACCTTCCATTATAAGTATAATGAATTACTAAAGTAACTAAATTTTTTCATAAAATTCCCAATCTTAGTTACTTAGGCAAAAGTGAATTGATGCAATTCCATGAAATTACACTTTGTGCCCTTGCGAAGACGTTAGTGGAGCGTGTGTGGTTAACTGGCACACTAAATGGGTCTAAGCAAAGGTAGCAAAGGGTGACTCAATGTTTGTCATAGTTTGGTGGAGCGTGTGTGGTTTACCGGCACATCGAATAGGTGACTGTAACATGTGAGGGCACCATGTAGTTTGCATGGTTATTCACACCCGCTTTGTGATCCTCGGCATCGCAGTCACAAACAAGAGGGGCATATCGAGATATAAACATGCCATTGAAAGTTCAATGTATCTCAAAGGATCTTGGAGTTTTCATAGATTTAAAACTTAAATTTCTTTTTCGTTTTTCATGGTGGAAATTAGTGAGTCGTCATTCACTTACCTTCAAATATTCTGCAACTAGATTACGGCATCCCTTTTCTAGGTTGTAGCGTATTTTGTTGGGTCCTAGCCTTGGAATTTCATTTGGGTGATCTACCAAGGACTCAGTCTATCAACTAACTTGAATTCATTTTTCTCCCGTTTTATAGATGTCAAAGTTCGACAACTATGGTCTTCTCAAATCTCGTGGAAAAAGCATTCCACATGAAGATGATATTCCACGATTCGATCGAGGAACAAGAGATCATGCTTCACTTCCTCCTCCTCCTCTAATTATTCTCCCTAACCCACAAGTTCAAAGGCTTGAAAAGTTCAAGATCACTCAAGCCCTTTTGGCAAGTAAACATAAAGAAGGAAAGTCTGTGTGTGCACACGTCCTAGGGATGAAGTCACACATTGATAAGTTAAGAATGTTGGGATCTGTTGTCTGTGAGGAAATGGCTGTTGATTGGGTTCTTCAGTCACTTCCTAACTCATATAGTGAGTTCGTAAGAGAGTACTATATGATGAACTATGATGTGACCCTTATAGATCTCACCTATATGCTTATTGCTGCTGAATCTGCAATGATTTGGCGCAATAGAAAAGCAAAGTTGATTGGTGAATCTGCCTTCGAGACCTCTATGGATATAGAAAATGGCAACGAAAGACATGCTATGATCGAAAAGTTTGATCATAAGAGAAAGGCGATGTATGAAGTAGTTCCATGTCCTGTTCCAAAAGAGTCGATTTGCTTTTATTGCCAAGAGAAGGGGCATTGGAGACGAAGCTGCTCCATTTACCTAAGAGATCTAAGAGATGGGAGAGTCGAAATGTATGGCTCTAATATAGGTAAAATCCATTTACTAACTCTTTTAAGATTCTATTCTAGATTCTTAATACATAATGTAATAAGATTACAATTGATGTTTTGTAGGATCGAAGAAAAGAAAGGGAGCTTAAGGGAAGAAGTGAGCAAAATCTAACCCTAAAGGAATGGATTTCGATCGCATTTCTCGAAGATTAGATTCTTGAGCTACTACTTAGATTTAGAATTAGATTGCTAAGAAAGATGTATTAGCATAAGTTTTTCAATGAGTTGCATTGTAAGGACAAATTTTTCCGCAATAAAATAAATTTTGACTTTAAATTTTATTTATTTATTTTCGCAATGGCGAGTATGAAAAAAAATTGATGATAAAATGTTTCTATTATTAGCAATAATGGATTTGGTTCTTATTATGTTATGGAAAGTCGAGAATTTACCAAATAGGGAGAGTTTCTCATCGTCCAAGTTTCAATTGGACAGAAACATGGAATCATGCAACGTGGATGCACGATGAATGAGAAATTTCGTATTTGGAAATTAGACTAATTCATTGACAAAGTTTCAAGTGAAGGACTAGGAGATTGAGTACACAAAGTTGTGTGTTGATCAAAGTCGACCATAAGAGTAACGAGATATTCGTCATGATTTACTAAAGGTTTAGTAAATACGATTATACTTATAAGATTAAGTGTAATTCTGAATTGATTGAAAAGGTTTAAATCAATAGTAGAACGAATAACAAGAATCAAGTAGGCAGAGAGATAAAAGTTTCTCCATTCTAAGAAGAAGGGAGAGTACGTTTTATGCTTTATGATAGGTCTTAATGATTAAGAACCATATCTCAATTGATCCTCTAAGTGAGACTTGGTACAATTGTATGTCCAAGAAGAGGAATCAAAGATTGAAGAAATGGTCAAATCAAGAAGTCAATCATACTTCGTTCCAAAACAAGTCTTAGAGTTAAGATTGTGACAATGAGTGAAAAGTATTAAGAAGGTTTAAAACATTCATTAAATGTGGTAAGTTGTGATGTCTTAGATAAGACAAAGATCAACTAGGACCAATTTATGAGGAGTTTTGGTAAAAACTACACTAACTCTTGAATATTTGTTTGTTAAGAAATGGTTATTGACAAGAGAACCTTATATGTCAAGGAGTCAATGGGAGTCTTAATGGTCTTGAAAGGTCTCAAGAACAAATCAAATAAACCTTATCGATCATCACTAGCACACGAGTTAAGGTTTACAACCTATCGTGATGACATTATTTTGATTCTGTGCCAATCCAATCGAGTTAATTATGCATGAGAGTTCTATGAGTTCTCATTTTGAACGCATAAAAGGCAAAGCACCATAATTAATGAAAGGTACATTGATAAGAAAAGGTGAACTGCTTAACTACTTGGAAGACATGGTGGGCAGCTGTGCTACCATAAGGCAAGAAATCAAGATTAAGAAAGCTCGGTCCATATGAGTTTGAATTTGTCGTAAACTTTAGTTTTAACAAATTCACATAGATAAGAACACATACACCGCTCAAATCTAAGTGTCATAAGATTTCCTCCTTCATGAAAATGATTGTGAAGAAATGCTTTCACTAAGAGAGATTTTAAGAAGATAGTGATTGTAAAATTGCATTCTCAAATTCAGTCATGGTTACGGCATCCCTTTCCATAATTTGAATTGTGAGGTTTGGCAATTAGTCTTAATTGTTAAGATGTTTAATAATACATGTCGAAGCTAGTGGGAGCATAAGTGCTATGTTTTATAATAATCATCAAGATAGTGGGAGCATAAAAGTTATGATTGTATGATTATTAAGGAAAGTATTGCAAGGTTAACAATATTAACTATAGAAAACAAGAGTCATACTTTGCAAAGTCGCAATAGTTGAAGAATTGTTTTGCTATAATTAAGGGAGAGAATATTATGCTTCATTTCAAATCTAAAGGATTAGGTTGAGAAATGTTAATAAACTTAGTCAAGGGTACATAGTGTGTGCTTAAAATTTTGATTATGATTACGGCATTCCTCTTCACAATTCGAATTTTGAGAACATAGCAAATAAAACATTATGCGTCGTGTCCCATACGCTTCGGGTATAGGATTGATTGCAAATGCTTTAATGTTTGACCATTCTAAAACTTTCCAAATGTCTAGCGCATTTAGAGGGAAAAGGTACTAGAATTGGTTTTGACTAAAATAATTAAACAACTATCAAAGGACAATCCAAAGTTCGACGAGGATTGGTCGCTTGTGAGTAGTTGGAAGTATAGTAATGGAAAATATGGAAATGTTTCCATATTGGATGGACCATATCGACATCATTACAAATAGAAAAGATTCTATTAAGAATGAGTTATCATGAGGAAAATATGGAAGCGTGTTCATATTAGGAAGTAAATATTGAAAATCTATGTCTAGATTAGATACTTTTATGCAAAAGGATGTTCAAAGGAATGTACTTTGAGTGAGAGACATCATATCTAAGGAATTGTCTTGTAACAATCTCCGATAGAGGACTTTGTAATATCATTGGCAATAGTCTTTGTGACTTTGGTGCAGTAACATTACGAAAGGATAGTTGCATAGAATGTTAGAATCTAGCATATTCTATAAGTAGCAAGAATTTGATATTCTTTGACTTATGAAAAACGGATTTGGAGTTGTGAAATGAGAAGGATTGGAAATGTATTCAATGAGATCTATTTCACAAAGTAAGAACCATAGGTAAACATTGTGTGCATGCTAGGAGCATGGGACAAGTGTTGGAATTCAAGTAAGAAGTTGATTACCCGAAACGACAAATAATGAGTAATCAATATGGTGATAAATAAAAGGCGTTTTATTTATACTCAAAGGTTTGAGGCCATATGGGATTAGTATTATTCTTGTGTTTCACATTTGCATGTTTTGACTTCCAGAATAATTGAATTTATTAAGAATAATTGAATTATTCAAACGGGCCACAGTCGTTCATATGTTGGAAGTAGATATGAATGTAGACTGTCGTGAATTGGTGTGTGGATTGTCTAAAGAGCATTAGACATAAGCAAATGTTTGCTGCAACGTTCATGAGTGCTTACGAATACGATTTGAGCATTGGATTAAACCCACGCTCACTTGGATCACTCCATGAATTGTATCACGAGTGATTGGTGAGACGATAACATCTTATATTCTTGAAACCGAGATGTGTGAGTTGTATCTTGCAAATCAGTTGCACATTGATAATATGTAAATGCACTAGTAACTTGGTGTTATAAAACATATTGTTGTGTGTAATTCGGTGCATGAGTGCAAGCGAGCATTGTATCAAAGTTTATCCATTCCTTTTATTCAAAGTAGAATAAAAGCGATATCTTTGGGCCCCTCGATGGTTTAGTGATGACAAACGTAAATGCTCGACCAGGCTAGGGCTAATTTGATTTGTTCAATTAGTCAATCGTCATAAATCGGAAATCGAGATATAGTACAAAGAGAATGATTTGAAATCATATCTTATACGATATCTAGAATGGAGGAATATATGATCCCTTATCTAAGGACACGCGTATTTGATATGATCAGAGTTGACAGCGGCTTTGGAAAGCTACGATTGCAGATCAGGATCTGAAGTCATACGCAAAATAGTTGTTAGACTTATCCAAGTGGGAGATTGTTGGATTAGTGTCTAAGTCCATAACTATTTTGGTATGTACTTGACCCGATGGTGCATGGTCCTTTTGGGTTGCCTTCACCAAAGCAACTTGATAGGATGAATTATGGAGAGTAAGGATTAAATATGATTTATTAATATATTATGGGAATAATATATTAAAGGAGAAATCATATTGTTTAATTAATATTAGTCAATAATTAATTAGTAATTAGTTTTGTGACTAAAAGAGATTAATTAAACTTAAGGGACTGGAATTATAATTATAAGATAATTGCAATTTGGGCCATGGATTGTCTTAAATCAAGAGGTGGACGAATTCTTATGGGAAGCCTATAAGGAAATCGTCCAAGGGCTTTATTAAAGGAGTCTATGGGTTGCTTAGGGCTTAAGCAACCAAATTAGGGTTTCCTTGTTAGATAACCCTAATAGCCTTACTATATATAAGACCCTTATGACTCAAAAACGTGGGGAACTTCTTTTCTAGGGTTAGAACACGTTTTAGGCAGCCTCCATCCTCTCTCCTCTTCATCCTCTTGCTTATGGTGTTTGTGAACCATTAGAGGAGTGACACTTGTGACTCTAAGCCTTCCAAAGTCAATACAAAGGAGGAATTGGGATTGTTATTGCTACATAACAATCAAGGTAATATCTTAAACCTAATTATATATTAATATTGATTTCCATATGCTAGAATTAGGGTTCATAGTCTTGGATTCAAAGTATGTACAATAGAGAAACCTAGATCCAAGCTTTAGGGTTTGTATGAGCACATAGGATGTCTTATGACCAAAACCCATCAGATATCTACGCGAGAAATGAGGGTAAGGAATTTATGTTACAATTCTAAAATGAAGTGATAAACGAATAAAAAGATTCTATAAGGGAAACATACTGCTACTCCTAATAAGTTTTTTCTTTGAATGAATAGTGTCTAAAACACTCCTATAGTATTTTAATTTATGTTTTGTTCTCATGTTCTTCTGTATATGAAGATGTATAATTTGGTAAGTTTTAGGTTTGTTGCAACACCCTAATCGCTCCCTGACACACGTTCACCGTATCTCAAGTAAATATACTTGATCAGGCTATATTTATCCAGATACGATTACATAACTGCCAAGGTTTGACTGTTGTGTCCAACAATTAAATACTTTTGTTATGTTCTAGTATGACACTGTTCTATAGTAAGTATGTAGGTATGTAATTATGTATACTTTTAGTTAAGTATTTTAGTACTTAAAAGTATAAACTCTTGGTCAGAGTATTTTAGTCCCTATGTGTTATAGTTTGTATATCTTTTACGGGTTGATATACTCGATTCACAATAAACAATGCTCTGATACCAATCTGTCACACCCCTTAACCGGAACGGAGGAAGCATTCGGGGGTGGAGGACGTCATGTACAGTATCATAACAATGCAAAATAGTAAACAAGCAGCATCATCCATTGCATTAATAGTATAAATTAATACAAGTGTATTCTTTCATAGTAAAAAGACATCAAAACAAGTAATCAAAATAAAAGACGAGTCTTGAACATGCTCCGTCTTCTCAAAAACCTGGTCGACTGTACCTATCTACTGGTGACCTGAGAATTCAAGATATTTTGAAAGAGTTTATCAACATTAAAGTTGGTGATTTCATAAGAATTTAGTGTCACTGCTTGTATAAGTTTGATGAGAACGTTTGTAAATGTTCAATGTAAATGTTAGTAGTAAATGTTTGTAATACATGTTTGTAACTCCTAAAAAATCCTATATTTTCTACTAAACGTAGCCGTCTACCAAGGCATCAAATGTTATGTATGTTTGTTTCTTGTAAGAGTGTGTATTTTCCCATGTCTGACTATCATTAACCAAAAAATATAGTCTTACATTACCGTTTATGTGAGAAGATCATAAAGTGAATGCAATGGGGAAATAATAAAGTATTGTAGTGTTGTATTATAGTAACTACTGTTGTACCAACTACCTTAAACCAATTGTTATTTATGGTATAATGTGATATGATTGCACCATACTATCAACTAATAACACAACGAGGAAAGACAATGGAAGAAATGATATTTGGCACCCATAGACTTGCAAGTCCCACTTTAGCGAACAACAAGGTGTAGGATAGTCAATCCAGTATAGATCTATACACAAATTCACGTTCTCCCTCTATGAGACTCTGGATACAAAACAAGCCATGACAGGTGATGCCATGCCCAGAAACCGTGTCTCACATTTATGTTATAGTATTCTTGTATATGTATTATATGTACTAGTGTAATGTATGTTCTCTCTGTCTAGTATATAGTATGTTTTCTTTGTTTCTCATATAATATGTTCGTTATGTTTCTCATATAGTATGTTCATTCTGTTACTCATATAGTATCGTTCTCTTTCTCATATAGTATATCCTCTTAGTTTCTCAAAATAGTAATTTTGTATTGACTCATAAATGAACTGACTCTTGTATGTTTCTTTGTACTAGAAATAATGAGTAGTGTCTTCCTAAACTATACCTATTATAGTTTACTAGTAACTTTTGTAGTTTGAAGAAATGAAGGTATGCTTTTGCAACCCAAAGGTACTGAACTTATTGATAGTACTTTTATATCTACATATGTATACATATTATATAACTAATATTTAGATGACATTCGGACAAATAACTTATACCCTAAGGCCACATCCAAACGAGGAAAAGGAAATAAAGCGAGTTATCAGTCCTAAGTCCTTTAAATATTACTTATATAACTATACATATACAGACATGCATTTGACAATATATATGTTTAAAGAAGTTTTGTAAAACCTTTGAAGAGTTTAATAATAAATAATGATAACTTGGCATATAAGAACAAGTTTGATAAGAAGTTTAGCACGAAAAAGAGTTTGATAGACATTTTGAAGTAGTTTGTTTGATAAAACAGCTAAAAGTATAGCAAATCCATTTGTTTGATAGTTATTAATCACATGTGATTGATATAATAACTAAAATGCTTCAACTTGTATCCCCCCACCCCATAAAAGTATTTAAAATCATTTAAATGATAGATTAAGGGGTATGAATTCACCTGTAGTGAGTGATACGGAAGTATGTTTGGAAAAAGGATGTAGAGTGTCAGGTGAAACCTTGAGCACACAAAGATCCTAATAAACATATATTGACATGTATGTGTATTTGATTAGTGTATAAACAACTAATAATAAGGGATAACAACCTAATAGACTAGGAAACTCTTACACTGAAGGGATACAATCACATATGATTGCATAACTAGGGTATATGGCCATCCTATTGAGTTTACGGTCCAAAGAGGTATGATCAATGGAGTTCACGGTCTAATGACCTTACGTTCATGGAGTTTATGGTTCTTGGGTTCACGGTCTAATGACCTTACGATCATGGAGTTTGCGGTCTAAGGAGATTCAACTGCAACCTCACCAAATCTTTCAGAAATGATTGTTTTCAAGGGCTTCATTCAAAGACATCGTATTCTAAGGACCATGCTTAGCCTTAGGAAGGGTAAAGGCTATAAGAAAACCCTTTATAAGGGTTTACGGTCTATGAAGATGCACTAGACTATAAACACCTTTTGTTCTTGAGTTTCTTGATGTTTTCTAGGTGTTTAACAAGTGATTCAAGTAGATAACAAGCTAAGGGTAGTGTACATACTCATTAGATGCTTGTAAGGGTGATTAGGATCCAAGAACACTAGTGTGTGTTCTTGGTGTTCTTGGTGAAATGAAGCACAATTGAAGATCTATCAAAATGAATAGATTTAATGGAAGAAATCATGTATAATTACTAGATATAGAAGGATATCCACCAATCAAGGGAAGAAATACTTACAGTCTTGAAGATCTAAGAGAAAAGTCGGATGATACTTGAGAGAGTTTTCGAGATTTTTGGCTTGTAAAGGAAAGAAATGATCAAAATGATCATGAATTATGTATATAGAGGGAGTTTACAGTCACCATGACCTTAAGCTCTAACTTTCCTTACCGTAAACACCTTTTGAGGAGGTTTACGGTTTGCTAGATGGTTTGGAACTTTAATTGAAAAATCCAAACACTGATTCCTGTGATGCACTAGTCTCAGAATACTCAGAATAGACCCTAAATAGTGCTAAAAGATAGCAACAAGAGTCTAACTTTGATAGATTTGAAAGTTTATACAAGCTAGAAATTTCGGGTTGTCACATACTTCGTATACCAAATAGACCACTTCGGATATGATCCTACCTTGTTGTTCTTTACATGATAGATTGTAGCGTCCCGAGTTCAGGAGTGCAAGTTAAGGGTTCAAAATGTAAATGTGAAAGGGCAACTCGGCGATTCCATGGGTGGACTCGGCGAGTAGGGTCGCGAATTTGGTCGCGTGTTAAGTGGCCAACTCGGCGAGTCGGCGGCGAGACTCGACGAGTTGGTGCTGAGTGGAGAAAACCCTAATTTTGGAGGATGATCCCTATTTAAAGGACATTATACCCTCTCCCCAGCCTCTTTACCGTCTCTTGAAGTCCAGAAAATCCCTAAGGCGCGTTTGTGAGTGGTTTAAGAGCCTTTGAACGTTGGAGAAGAGATTTTGGAAGAGATTTTGGAAAGCTAAGAGGCTTGGAGCAAGGGGCTTTGCAAGGATTTGGATTTCTCTTCTGTTGGAGCTTTCCTTTGAGGTATTATTTCGTTTCTTAGGCTATTATTCTTCATTTTGGAGTTTTTGGAAAAGATAGCATGTGGTGTTTTGAGTTTGGAGTTTAGATCTGAGGTTGCTACCTCAGATCTGGAATGGAGAAGGTCTAGAGTGCATGTTCTTGAGTGATTGGTGAAACCATCTTGTCCCAAACCCTAACTCTAGAGTGTATTATTGTTAGATCTCTTTGGATTCACGTAAACTTTGCCACTTTACGTGATGGATGGGTTGTAGAAGGGTAGATTTGTGGTTTGGATCTTTTGCATGGCCTGGAAAGCTTCTGTTTGGATTAAGATCTAGAGGTACTCGGCAAGTCACAAAGGTGTACTCGGCAAGTTGCTTGAAGATGGGAAGGAACTCGGCGAGTTAGAAGAACAACTCAGCGAGTTGGTTGAAGATAGCCTTGGACTCGGTGAGTCTGGTCGTAAGGTCATAACCTTCGTCTATTTGAGTCGTGAATCGGTGAGTCAAGGAAGGACTCGGTGAGTTGAGTGCGAGGGGACTCAGAGTTATCGGACTCGACGAGTCTCGGGGTGACTCGAAGAGTTGAGTCGCAGATTGGAGAAGTTCTGAGCATGGGGACTCGGCGAGTCATCGGGTTGACTCGACGAGTAGAGTCAGTCAGGAGATTGACTTTGACCAACGGTTTACCAGTTGACTTCCACGGGCATTTTGGTAATTGTTGGCTTTTGTTTTGAGTTTAGTGTTGGTGTCGGCTAGTAGTGGAGATCGTGTCGGTGGTCGGAGCATCTTGGTCTTATTTTTTTTCAGTCGGCAGTTGCGAGGTGAGTTATCCTCACTATATCGACACGGTCTACGGCACCAAGGCTAGCCCTTTATTGGATTGTGATCCGGGTATCGTTGTTATGTTATTTGCTTATTATGTTGCATCCTGGTAGTTAGGATGGTTTATGCTAGTGACCGGGTAGGTCGGTATCCTGGTTAGGATGATGTTATGCTATGTGATCTCCTAGATCGGTTTGATTGGATGTGAATTGTTATATGATTGAATGTTTATGTGCACATGGTTGTTGGACTGGAGTTGGGTTGAGGCGGGTCCTGCTTTGTGTTGTAGGCCAACAGACCTAGGGCGGATCGGTTATCCCGAAGGCCCAACGAGCGGTCCAGATAGGCTGTAGGCCCCAAGAGGGTGGACCAGACGTGCCGAGGCTCGGAGAGTGGACCAGGCCGACTGAAGGCTCAGTGCGGGCGGACCAGTCATATTGTAGACTCAGAGAGTGGACCAGGTGGATTAAAGGCCCGGTGTGGGTAGACCAATCACACTATAGACTTGATGTATATGGTTAGACTTGGAGGGTGGACCAGGTGGACTGAAGGCTGGTACGGCGGACCACTCACACAGTAGACCCGAAGTGCATGGCTGTTTTGTGTTCTGTTATGATATGGCATGTTATGCGTGTATGGTATATGTGGTTGGTATTTTAGGGGTATCTCACTAAGCTTTCGGGCTTACAGGTGTGGTTTAATGTTTTTCAGGTTCTTCAGGAGACCGTGGCAAGGCAAAGGCGTGATCGTACCGCTCCTCATGATTATGTTTTATGATGTAGTTCTGGGAAGACTCTGATAATAATTGTATTGAAAACCTTTTTGTAATAACTTAATGAAACGGGGTTGTTTTTGAAAAGTTTAAATTGGTTGAAATTTTTAGAGCGTTACAAGTTGGTCTCAGAGCCTTGGTTTGAGTGAATTGGAGGAACATTCGTGTGAATCCAGTCTCAAATGAAGGAGAGTTTTCAAAAGAGAATTTAAAATGGTTTTCAAAATAAGTAAAGGAGGACGCGGAGGTACGATCAGCCGGAGCCAGTAAGTAACCCCAAAATACCATACATGATATTTGTTTTTGACGTATGATAGAACAACATGCTAGTACTAGGCTAGGGATCTTCAGCATTTCATGTTAATATTGCCGGATTTATGATGCCTGCTATCCTAGGGTCTCTTCCGTGTGAGATTTCCAGTGTTCCTCTAAGAGTGAGGGTTGAGTGCTTGTTATGTATGTTCTTCACTAGGGTGTTGTGGTGATAATTGATATAAATATGGGTAGCTGTGGAAGGTAGTATGGGTCCGTACTACTGAAAGCACAGGACCCATACACATATAAAAGAAGCCACAACCTCTAGGGTTGGGTTGGGGGTTGGTTCCCATGTTTGTGGGAAGTATCTGAGATCTTGCGGTGTTTTTCAGTATGGTGGTTACGAGGCATGCAGGGATCGGATCCGAGCCAGGATCGGGAGCAGGAGAGGGCGGTCAGGGTGGGTCAGTACCGCCCAAGGTTATTGGTCAGATGAGTACAGGCGAGTTGGATGCTACGATTCGTGAGATCCTGCATGATGAGGTTGTTGCATTGTTTCGAACCGAGTTGCCGGAGCTGTTTGGGTCGATCGAGACCGCCATGGTTGAGTATTTTAATGAGCGCTATGCGGCTCTCAAAGAGACGGCTATCGCGGCGGCTACAGCGGCTGTAGCAGAGGCAGGGGGAGGAGCTGGTCGAAGTTTTCAGTATCGGGACTTCGATAATACGAAGCCCCTACCTTCGATGGAGTTTAGGACCCGATTGTTGCTATTAGATGGTTGTCGGACGTGGAGGGGTGTTTCTTCACGTGTTCATGTCCTGCTGATCAGAGAGTGAGGTGTGCTCTAAACCTGTTGAGGCTCGGGGCAAAGGATTGGTTGAGATTGACCACGGGGTCATATTCGGATGCGCAGAGGGATGCGGTTTCTTGGGATCAGTTCCAGGAGATGTTTAGCACTCGTTATGTTCCGAGGGTTGAGAGAGAGAGGTTGGCTCAGCAGTTCCTGGAGCTGAAGCAGGATTCGGAGTCGGTGATGGAGATCACCAGGATGTTCACTGAGAGGGTGATGTTTTGCCTTGAGTTCGCTTTGGAGCAGGCTCAGAAGTCCTGATATTTGAGCATGCTCAAGAGGGATATCAGGCAGTTTGTGTCTACGCAGAGGTGCGAGACCTTGTTGGAGTTGCAGGAGGCCGCCAGGCAGCGTGAGTTGGAGATTGAGTTGCACTTGCGAGAGCAGAGTCAGGCTCCGGTGCAGTCGCAGCCGGCGCCGAAACGGTCCAAGACCATTGATTCTAGTTTGGGAGGTGAGAGCAGCCACACTTGTGGGAAGTGTGGGAAGGTTCACACCGGAGTTTGTAGGTCCGGTGGTGCATGCCGCAAGTGCGGAAAGGAGGGGCACTAGTGAGGGATTGTTGGCAGACAGCCCCGGTTCGAGATTTGAGGATTTGTTATCATTGCCATCAGGTTAGACACTTGAGGGTCAATTGTCCACAGCTTGCTGCAGGACCGGTGCAGGCTCCAGCACCGGCCACTTTGAGGATTACGGGTGGAGGTCAAGGTGGAGCGGAGCCCCCAAGGGCTCAGGGTCGTGCTTTTCAGCTTACAGCAGAGGAGGTCAAAGCAGTGTCGGATGTAGCTGCGGGTATGGTTCTTTCTTGATGTCTTGTTATTTGCTGATTATTGCGGAGTATTGTTTATTTGCTAGTCTCTCTGTGTGATTTTTGGTATTGTTTTCGTTGTTCCTTGAGGGTTGTGGTATGGTTATGGTATTGGTGCTGGAAATTTCGTTGGTTATCATTCATGCGGATTATTAGTGGGAATCTGGCTTTTGGTCTGAATGTCGGGTAGCATCTGCAGTCTGAGGAGTGGTTAGCTGAAGATCGGGTTTCTTTCGAGCCCTGGATGATCAGTGTTGTTATGTAAATTTGTGAAGATTGATCGTTCTGGTGGTAATCAGTTCGCGTGTAAGGGTTTATGTTGTGTAGGGTTGTCGAGGGAGGTCGGTGATGGCGATCGTTGGTTGATAGTCAGTGCTTTAAGTGGGGGAGAATTAGAGAATTCTCTAGAAGATCGATAAGCATGAGAGGTTGTTTAGCTGTTGGGATTCAACAGTGGTTCTGTCAGCCGAGTGTAGGCTGGTATGATCAAGTGTCAGACAGGCGGGGCGGGATGCAGACCAAGGGTGATTGATTGTGGAAGGCCTGGGATCAGGTCGGGTTTGAATATGTAGGGTGGAGATAGAGTTTGGAACCCCTAGAGGGCTAGAGCAGTATGCATGGGAGATTTTTCGAGAGGGATAACGCAGGATGATGAATGCTAGTTGAGCGGTCTGGATAGACTGAAGGCCGGTGGGCGTACCAGTCAGGCCGAAGGGTCGGAGAACGGTCTAGACAGGCTAAAGGCCCTGGAGGGCGGTCCAAACCTGTTGAAGGTTCTGAGAGTGGTCCAGATGGGCTGAAGGCCTGGTAAGGCGGTCCAGTCATGCTGAAGACTCTACATGTGTTGATAGATCTGTATGAGGATATGGAATGAGTATGTCGCGATGTGATAGCATCAGAAGGTCTGGCCCCGGATATTGATCATGATTAGTGGAGGTAGCGCATGGACTCTAGAGTCCCTGCGAGCAGATTCAGAGTATGTGTGGTGCATGGGATAACATTTATGCTATAATGAAATGGTGTAAGATTAGGCGAGCACCGTGGCACTTGTGGTTGTGTCAAGACAACCAAGTGGTTTTCCTTGGTAAGGAAAGGGAAAAGAATGTAGCTTTGAGAGGGAGTGTAAGTTCACGGAAGTGAAAGCAGTAGTGCGGAGTTATGTTTGGGGTGTTTCAATTATGGTCATTCTGCAGCGTGTTTGCAGCAGTGGTATGGAATCACATCCGGATTTGAGGTCTGCTGAGGTAACGGAAGGAATTCCGAGGGTGTAGAGCCAAGAGGGTCGGAAGGGATGCAGGGATGGAGTCTTGGATTCCCATCTTGATTTTGATCAAGGAATTGTGTATGTAGTAGTAATTCATCTTGGGGGATGTTTGGAGATGTCGTCAGTGTGTCGGGTCTTCCCAACACGAGGATGCTAGAGCCAGTTCAGCATGTGTATGTGATTGTGGAGGAGAACTCCTAGGAGTTGCTCTAAAGCTGAAGGATGTGTCATCCTGTCAGCATGGAGTGGATAAAGTTGGGCTCAGGTCAGGATTCTGGTGGTTCAGGGTCATTTCTAGCTCGTATGAGTCAAGTGAATGTTGTGATTTAGAATGAGTGTAGTATCATGGAGTGGTACTTGGTTGTTAAGTGTGGTTATCTGAGGATGAGGCCGGTGGCCGGCTTGAGGCGGTGGTCAGAACGCCGCAGGGGAAGAGTTAGATTTCGGTGGTTATGTTTTGAGGAACCTGTTCTGGTTAATGCCAGGAGGTGCATTGCGAGAGTAATTCTGGAGTTATGTTACCGTAGGCTTCGAGGACGAAGCCTAATTTAAGTGGGGGAGAATTGTAACATCCCGAGTTCAGGAGTGCAAGTTCAGGGTTCAAAGTGTAAATGTGAAAGGGCAACTCGGCGAGACCATGGATAAAGCATCCTTGTGGCATTGTCATCTTGGACATGTCAACAAGAAGCGCATAGCCCAACTCCAAAAGGATGGAGTGTTGGAGTCATTCGACCTCAGGGAAGATGACACATGCGAGTCTTGTTTACTTGGAAAGATGACTAAGCCACCCTTCACGAGTACGTGTGAAATGGGTGAAGGTCTATTGGACCTAATACATACCGATGTATGTGGACCGTTTAGATCAACCACAAAGGATGGGAACCGCTTCTACGTGACTTTTACCGATGATTATAGTAGATATGGGTATATCTATTTAATCAAGCAAAAGTCAAAAACCTTTGAAAAGTTCAAAGAGTTCAAGAATGAAGTGGAGAATCAATTGGGCAGGAAAATCAAGATGCTTCGATCCGATCGAGGAGGAGAGTACCTAAGTCTTGAATTCCACGATTATCTCAAGGAGTGTGGAATAGTTTCGCAATTGACGCCTCCTAGGACACCGCAGTTGAATGGTGTGGCAGAAAGGCGTAATCGAACCTTATTGGATACGGTTGGCTCTATGATGAGTCGTGCATCACTACCTATCTCTTTTTGGGGGTATGCCTTAGAGACTGCCGCCCATATCCTTAACCGAGTCCCTACTAAGAAGGTTGCCAAAACACCTCACGAGATGTGGACAGGGAAAGCTCCCTCGTTGGCACATATCAAGGTTTGGGGTTGCGAGGCTTTCGTAAGACGAGATATTCACGACAAGCTCGAACCTCGAAGTGAGCGATGTATTTTCATGGGCTACCCGCAGACATCCTTTGGATATCTCTTCTATAGACCGAAGGACAATGTTGTCTTCGTTGCTAGGAGAGGAGTTTTCCGATAGCGAGAACTGATAGGCCAAGGAGATAGAGTGGGAGGCAAATCGATCTTGAAGAGATTCAAGAGTCGATAGATGAAGGAACCTCTACCGCTGGCTCTCAACCCGAGGAGGAAACTCCGGTTGAACCGATTGACGAGTCCTTACCTCTTAGACGTTCCGATAGAGTTAGAGTTCATCCCCAGTTTTATGGTTTTCATATTACTACCGAAGGGGACATGTATATTAGTGATGGTACACTAATAAATCTTGATGAACCTAATAGCTATAAGGAAGCCATGGCAGGCCCGAAGTCTGCGAAGTGGAAAGAGGCAATGGACAGCGAGATCCAATCCATGTATGACAACCAAGTTTGGAATTTGGTTGATTGTGTGCCTGGACTTAAGACCATTGGGTGCAAATGGATCTTCAAGAAGAAGACCGACGTGGATGGAAAAGTACACACATATAAAGTGCGATTGGTTGCGAAGGGCTTTACTCAAACTCCCGGAGTTGACTATGATGAGACCTTCTCACCAGTTGCGAAGATTAAATCTATTAGAGTGATGTTAGGTATTGCCGCATTTCATGATTATGAGATTTGGCAACTCGATATCAAGACCGCTTTCCTTAACGGAAAGTTGGCTGAGCATGTTTACATGGCCCAGCCAGAGGGGTTTGTGCATCCGAAGCATCCAAATAGAGTGTGTAAGCTTGAGAAGTCCATTTATGGACTTAAGCAAGCGTCTCGTAGATGGAATCTTTGCTTCGATGAGAAAGTCAAAGAGTTTGGATTTGTACGAAGCGAAGACGAATCATGTGTATATGTCAAAGCCAGTGGGAGTATAGTAAGCTTCCTCGTTCTATATGTCGATGACATATTACTCATAGGAAACGACATCCCGACTCTGCAGGAGGTTAAGTCCTGGCTCGGGAAGTGCTTCGCTATGAAGGACCTCGGAGAGGCTTCCTACATTTTGGGAATAAGGATAGTAAGAGAAAGAAGTAAGAGACTAATTGCACTTAGTCAGAATACTTACTTGGATAAAGTACTAAAACGATTTAGTATGGAAAACTCGAAGAAGGGAGAATTACCGATACAAAGTAATGCCAAATTGAGTAAGACTCAAAGTCCGAGTACCGAAGCTGAGATAGCAGAAATGAGTCGAGTACCATACGCTTCCGCAATTGGCTCAATCATGTACGCTATGACTAGTACTCGCCCTGATGTAGCCTTCGCTTTGAGCATGGTTAGCAGATATCAAGGGAATCCTGGCATAGCACATTGGATTGAAGTGAAGAATATCCTTAAGTACCTTCGGAGGACGAAAGAATGGTTCTTAGTCCTTGGAGGGAGTGATAACTTGAAGGTGCGAGGGTATAGTGACGCCAATTTTCAGATCGACAGGGACAACTACCGTTCACAGTCGGGCTGGGTCTTTACCCTAAATGGAGGAGCAGTGACATGGAAGAGTTCCAAGCAGGAAACCGTAGCTGATTCAACGTGTGAATCAGAGTACATTGCAGCGAGCGAAGCGTCGAAGGAGGAAATATGGCTAAAGAACTTCATCGGTGATCTTGGAGTTGTACCTGCCATAAAGGAGCCCATGGAGATTTTCTGTGATAACGAAGGAGCGGTTGCCTTGACCAAGGAACCGAGGGATCATGGTAGATCAAGACATATCGACAGAAAATATCACTTCATTAGACATCGTGTAGAAGAAGGACAACTCCTAGCGAAGAGGATATCATCAGAAGATAACCCAGCAGATCCGCTTACGAAGGGACTGAGTAGGGTTAAGCACTTGCAGCATGCTAAGAGTATTGAGCTGAAGGATGATATTAGCATAGATTAGATAGTATTAGAAACGTGTAATAGATAAATATAATTAACATTTGATGATTAAATAAAGGAGTTTTATTTATGAGTAATGTTGCTTTCTTATGTTAATTGTTTAACTATTGTTTCGCTTTACATGTTTTGACTTCCAGAATAATTAAGTTTATTAGGAATTATCGAATTGTTCAAATTGTCCACAATCGTTCATATATTGGAAGTAGATATGAATGAAGATTGTCATGAATTGGTGTGTAGATTGTTTAAATGGTGTTAGACATAGCAAAGGGTTGGTGCAACGTTCATGAGTGCTTATGAACTGGTTTTGAGCATTGGAACAAACCCGCGCTTGCTGGAATCCCCTTATGGAATATGATATAGAAAGGGTGATCGCAAGACGATAATATCATATAGTCTTAAAACCTAGATAATATCATCAGTAACTCGGTGTTATAAAACGCATTGTTGTGTATAGTTAGTTAATGAATAAGTAAATGCATATAAGTCGAAGTTTATCTGTAACTTTTATCTAAGAAGGTAAAAGCGATATCTCGGCCGCTCGATGATTTGATTTGACTTATGTGCCGGGCCCGGTCAGAACTGAATTGATGTGTTCGATTAAGTTCTATGTCGAATAAATCAGAGATCGAGAAACCTAAATGCTTGACTAACCGTTCCATAGGATTGTCAGCATGATATCTAATAGAGGATTGTACGATCCCTTATCTAAAGGACAAGATTGATTAGATCAGAGTTTGACAGCGTCTTTGAGAGCTACGATTGCAAACCGAATTGTACTTGTGCATATAGTTACTAGACTTATCCAAGTGGGAGACTGTTGGAATAGTGTCTAAGGCTGCAACTATATTAGGCAAGTATTTGACCCGGTTGTGCATGGTCTTTTTGGGTTGCCTTCACCATAGCAACTTGATAGGATGATTTATTAAGAGAGAGTAAATATTATTAATATATTATGGGAATAATATAAAGAATAATATATTGTTATTTGATTAATATAAGTCATAGAATTAATTGGAATTAATTTGGTGACTTAAAGAGATTAATTAAACAAGAGGGTATAAACTGTCAATTGTTTGATAGTTAAACTTTAGACTATAAATCCATATAGATATACAATGGACGGATTCTAGAAGCTAGGATAGCTTCAAAATCGTCCAAGGGGATATCTATGGAAAGGATTTGGATAGCCTTAAGAGAAGATTATCCAATTAGGGTTTAGGTTGTAACCCTTAAGGAGTGTACAAGTATAAATAGACCCTATGGCTAAGGGAAATCGGCACTTCATCAAAAGCATAGAAACCCTGGCCAATTTCCTCCCCTCTCCTCTTTCTCAAATCATCCTCCTTGCTATTTGGTGTTTGTAAGCCATTAGAGGAGTGACAATTGTGACTCTAGAAGCTCCAAGACAACAAGAACAACAAGGAATTCAAAGGTACGATTCTAGATCTGTTTCAATATTGTTATTACACCTAAATAGTCATTAGAAGTCTTGGATTCAAAGCATGTTTAATTAGAAAGCCTAGATCCAAGCATTAGGGTTTTGCATACGCACATAGGAAAGTTCTTATGGCTAAAACCCATCAGTGGTATCAGAGCCTAGCTTGGTTTTCATTAAATTGTTGCTTAATTGTATGAAACTAAACTGCAAAATTCGTTTTTTGTGTTTCTGATTCATGGACTCGGCGAGTTCCAAAGTGGACTCGGCGAGTTGGCCTGACTCGGCGAGTCCCTTTGTGCTCTCGGCGAGTCCAAGCGTCAGGAATGGCCAGATTCGGGATTTCTTCATGATTATCTTATGGAAACTTACCTTAATCATATTAGATCAACCCAAATCCGATTTTTTTATATATATGACTATTATCTTGATCTAATTAAAGATATTTATCAACTAATAAAATATTTAATTTCCTTATATGATAATTAATTAATTATTTTGATTATTTTGGTAATTATCTTGAAAGAAATCTTGAATAAAATCAAATATAGAAAATTAGGATATTAATTGTTAATTGGAATTATTTGTTATTTGATCCTCCATGTTTTAAATGTTTAAAACTTGTCCTCAAGTTTTGAAATTTATATTTTGTGATTAAAAGTTTTAATTTAGACAATTTAAATTTCAATCCCTAGCTTTTAAAAGGTTTAAAATACAACCCTATACTAATATGATATTACTAGAATAATATATATATGTATAACTAAATGCTAGTCTTACCGTTCGTAGGCCTCATTCACGAAGCCGATCTATAAGGCGGGTATAAGGTTGTGGCCTATAAAATGGCACTTAATGGGTGTACACTCACACCCACCGCTTGCTTGATTGGTGGAGGGTTGTTAGCCGAACGGGTAGGATAGGGAAACCTCATCCTCTCATTAAAAGTATAAAAAGTATTACAAAGTAACTACACATATTTTAAAATTTCCCAATCTTAGTTACTTTAGGAAAAGTGAATTGATGCAATCCCATGAAATTACACTTTGCACCCTTGCTAAGAAGTTAGTAGAGCGTGTGTGGTTTACCGGCACACTAATTGGTTCTAAGCAAAGGTGGCAAAGGGTGATTCATTGTTTATCATAGTTCGATGGAGCGTGTGTGGTTTACCGGCACATCGAATAGGTGATCGTTACAATGAAGACACCATGTGAATTTGCATGGTAATTCACACCCGCTTTCTGATCCTCGGTATCCCAGTCACAAACTAGAGGGGCATATCGAGATTTAAACATGCCATTGAATAGTTTCAATGAATCTCATCCGAACCTAGGAATTCTCAATACATTTAGGACTAATAGCTAAGTTTTTTTTTTAAATGGAGAATTAGTGAATCGTCATTCACTTACCTTCAATTTATTTACATGTTAGATTACGGCATCCCTTTTCTAGTATGTAAATGTTATTGTTGGATCCTAGCCCTAATTTTTCTTACTGGGTGATAATTAGGGATTCTTATTCTAATCTATCTTTGTCCTTTCTATTTCTAGATGTCGAACGCTATCAACGCTGCTGGTAGTTCTTTCTCGTTAATGAGCATTTGCCAAAAGGTCACCTTCGATGAAACGAACTTGAGCAAATGGATAAGATACATTCGCACCATTGCTCGCTATGAGGATAAGGAGTATGTCCTCGATGAGAAGCTCGAGAAGATCAACCCTGAAATCGCTACTCCGGCTGAAATCACCGCTTTTGAAACTCATGAGCGAGATGCAACGAAGGTACATTGCATCATGATTGCCGCCATGAACTCCGAATTCCAAAAGTCCTACGAGGACATGTACCCGTACGAGATGCATCAAGAATTATTGGAGAGATACCACCAAAACACGAGACAAGAGCGTTATGAGATTTTCACTAACATGATTTCCTCTAAGATGGGTCATGGAGAATCTCTTACCGTGCACCTGCAAAAGATGCAAAGGTACGTCGACCGCCTTCGCAAGTTAAATGTTGACTTTGGGGAAGACTTGGCGATCAACATGGTGCTTCACTTTTTGCCTCCGATGTATAATCAATTTAGGATGACCTACCACATGAACAAAGAGGAGGTCACCCTAAGAAAACTCCAAGGTCTCTTGAGGGTCGCTGAGAGCAACTTCAAAGACAAGTCTGTTGCACCAACTCCCAATCCACCCACTGCTCCTGTCTTGGCTATTGGTCAAGGAAAGGGAAAGAAGAGGAAGGCTTCGTCAAAGAACTATCGCAAGGTTAAAGCCCGAGATGGTGTCTCTTCTAGTGGGACCAAAGTTGATCCCGCTAAGCCCTGCCCTAACCCGAAGGAGGCAGAGTGCCACCACTGCCACAAGATAGGACATTAGAAGAGAAGCTGCCCAGAGTACCTGCAAGCCATCAAGGAAGGAAAGATCAAGCCATCTTTCACAGGTATATACACATTTGAATCTAACGATTCTAATCATGCTATTTCTTGGGTTCTTGATACCGGTTGTGGTTACCACATTTGTTTTAATGTGCAGGGACTAAGAAGAAGTAGGGATGTGGAGAAAGGAAGAATCAATCTAATCATGGGGAACAGAAGATCGTCGCCTGTGACCAAGATTGGAGTGTATTCTTTAGTGTTTACGAATAATTTGTGTTTAGATTTGAACAATTGTTGCTATTCTCCAGAAATGGCTAGAAACATCATTTCATTTCATGGTTTATATACACAAGGTTTTAGATTTTCTTTTAATAATGAGAATGGTTCTATTTTAGCTTATCTAAATGGTGTTTTTTACTTTCAAGCTATACCATGTAATGGAATTTATGAAGCTGTTATGATTGTTGACAACTTAGGAAATGATGTTTTAAACATAGATTCTTCCACTAGTATGGATAAAGCATCCTTGTGGCATTGTCATCTTGGACATGTCAACAAGGAACGCATAGCCCAACTCCAAAAGGATGGAGTGTTGGAGTCATTCGACCTTAGGGAAGATGACACATGCGAGTCTTGTTTACTTGGAAAGATGACTAACTCACCCTTCATGAGTACGTGTGAAAGGGGTGAGGGTCTATTGGACCTAATACATACTGATGTATGTGGACCGTTTAGATCAACCACAAAGGATGGGAACCGCTTCTACGTGACTTTTACCGATGATTATAGTAGATATGGGTATATCTATTTAATCAAGCAAAAGTCAAAAACCTTTGAAAAGTTCAAAGAGTTCAAGAATGAAGTAGAGAATCAATTGGGCAGGAAAATCAAGATGCTTCGATCCGATCGATGAGGAGAGTACCTAAGTCTTGAATTCCACGATTATCTCAAGGAGTGTGGAATAGTTTCGCAATTGACGCCTCCTAGGACACCGCAGTTGAATGGTGTGGCAGAAAGGCGTAATCAAACCTTATTGGATATGGTTCGCTCTATGATGAGTCGTGCTTCACTACGTATCTCTTTTTGGGGGTATGCCTTAGAGACTGCCGCCCATATCCTTAACCGAGTCCCTACTAAGAAGGTTGCCAAAACACCTCACGAGATGTGGACAGGGAAAGCTCCCTCATTGGCACATATCAAGGTTTGGGGTTGCGAGGCTTTCGTAAGACGAGATACTCACGACAAGCTCGAACCTTGAAGTGAGCGATGTATTTTCATCGGCTACCCGTAGACATCCTTTGGATATCTCTTCTATAGACCGAAGGACAATGTTGTCTTCGTTGCTAGGAGAGGAGTTTTCCGAGAGCGAGAACTCATAGGCCAAAGAGACAGTGGGAGGCAAATCGAGCTTGAAGAGATTCAAGAGTCGATAGATGAAGGAACCTCTACCGCTGGCTCTCAACCCGAGGAGGAAACTCCGGTTGAACCGATTGACGAGTCCTTACCTCTTAGACGTTCCGATAGAGTTAGAGTGCATCCCCAGTTTTATGGTTTTCATATTACTACCGAAGGGGACACATATATTAGTGATGGTACACTAATAAATCTTGATGAACCTAATAGCTATAAGGAAGCCATGGCAGGCCCGGAGTCTGCGAAGTGGAAAGAGGCAATGGACAGCGAGATCCAATCCATGTATGACAACCAAGTTTGGAATTTGGTTGATTGTGTGCCTGGACTTAAGACCATTGGGTGCAAATGGATCTTCAAGAAGAAGACCGACGTGGATGGAAAAGTACACACATATAAA
The DNA here is from genome assembly GCF_002870075.4 of Lactuca sativa. Classification (NCBI taxonomy): domain Eukaryota; kingdom Viridiplantae; phylum Streptophyta; class Magnoliopsida; order Asterales; family Asteraceae; genus Lactuca; species Lactuca sativa. The sequence continues at coordinate 165,652,951 of NC_056623.2, read as the reverse complement.
GTGCGATTGGTTGCGAAGGGCTTTACTCAAACTCCCGGAGTTGACTATGATGAGACCTTCTCACCAGTTGCGAAGATTAAATCTATTAGAGTGATGTTAGGTATTGCCGCATTTCATGATTATGAGATTTGGCAACTCGATATCAAGACCGCTTTCCTTAACGGAAAGTTGGCTGAGCATGTTTACATGGCTCAGCCAGAGGGGTTTGTGCATCCGAAGCATCCAAATAGAGTGTGTAAGCTTGAGAAGTCCATTTATGGACTTAAGCAAGCGTCTCGCAGATGGAATCTTCGCTTCGATGAGAAAGTCAAAGAGTTTGGATTTGTACGAAGCGAAGACGAATCATGTGTATATGTCAAAGCCTGTGGGAGTATAGTAAGCTTCCTCGTTCTATATGTCGATGACATATTCCTCATAGGAAACGACATCCCGACTCAGCAGGAGGTTAAGTCCTGGCTCGGGAAGTGCTTCGCTATGAAGGAACTCGGAGAGGCTTCCTACATTTTGGGAATAAGGATAGTAAGAGAAAGAAGTAAGAGACTAATTAGACTTAGTCAGAATACTTACTTGGATAAAGTACTAAAACGATTTAGTATCGAAAACTCGAAGAAGGGAGACTTACCGATACAAAGTAATGCCAAGTTGAGTAAGACTCAAAGTCCGAGTACCGAAGCTGAGATAGCAGAAATGAGTCGAGTACCATACGCTTCCGCAGTTAGCTCAATCATGTACGCTATGACTTGTACTCGCCCTGATGTAGCCTTCGCTTTGAGCATGGTTAGCAGATATCAAGGGAATCCTGGCAGAGCACATTGGATTGCGGTGAAGAATATCCTGAAGTACCTTCAGAGGACGAAATAATGGTTCTTAGTCCTCGGAGGGAGTGATGACTTAAAGGTGAGAGGGTATAGTGACGCCAGTTTTCAGACCGACAGGGACAACTACCGTTCGCAGTCGGGCTGGGTCTTTACCCTAAATGGAGAAGCAGTGACATGGAAGAGTTCCAAGCAGGAAACCGTAGCTAATTCAACGTGCGAATCAGAGTACATTCCAGCGAGCGAAGCGTCGAAGGAGGAATATGGGTAAAGAACTTCATCGGTGATCTTGGAGTTGTACCTGCCATAAAGGAGCCCATGGAGATTTTCTGTGATAACGAAGGAGCGGTTGCCTTGACCAAGGAACCGAGGGATCATGGTAGATCAAGACATATCGACAGAAAATATCACTTCATTAGACATCGTGTAGAAGAAGGACAACTCGTAGTGAAGAGGATATCATCAGAAGATAACCCAGCAGATCCGCTTACGAAGGGACTGATTAGGGTTAAGCACTTGCAGCATGCTAGGAGTATTGGGCTGAAGGATGATATTAGCATAGATTAGATAGTATTAGAAACATGTAATAGATAAATCACTACTAGAAAAAAGGCCTTTTACGACGCTAATTGCGCGTCGTAAAATGCTCAGACGACGCGCAAATGCGTGTCAAGGAAGGCCCTGTCGTAAAGAGAGAAGACGCGCTTTTGCGCGTCGTCTATAGACGACACACATTTACGACGCGCATTTAGGATGCGCATTTACGACGCGCATTTACGACGCGCGGTTACGACACGCAATGCGTATCAAGGAAGGCCCTGTCATAAAGGAAGACGACATGCATTCGCGTGTCGTAACCTTACGACGCGCGTGTTAATGACACGCAATGCGTATCAAGAAAGCCCCTGTCAAGAAAGGCCATGTCATAAATGAAGATGACACACATTTTTGCGTATCGTAATTTTAAATTTTAAAAAAAAAATTATTTATGGATTTACTTATTTTCATATTAAATTTGCATTTTATGTCACATAATGGAAAATAAAATACCATATACAAATAGTACAATGCATTGCACAAAAGTTAATGTTATACAAATAATCATTCGAATAGTAGACAAATGTAATACTACAAATAATCATTCCAATAGTAGACAAATGTAAGATTTCAACATTTTTTATATAATTAACTAAATTATTAGCCAAATTTCCTAAAATACCAACATACTTTTCTATGAAGAGCATTAACACTATTCTTTTCCATCAAAAACTTCAAAACCTGCATAATTAATTTAATGTTTAATTAGCTACAGGTCAATAAGGTAGGTTTAAGTAAAAGAGGTTCATAGTACTAAGATTTTACTTACCACTGTTGTTAATGACATTGAAAGAAGCAGCCCAACAAACACCCCCTCAAAAGGATTATTACTAAATGAAACCACAAACAAAGTTAAAAAGTCAAGTATTTGGTCGATGTTGATCTTTAACATTCCCTAAAATAGGAAGAACTTGGGAAAGAACACCTTTAAATCTTGGGTAAACATCAGAGCTTCAAATAAATGATCATAGCACCAAAAGATATTCAGTTTCAGGACTCAGTTTTGAACACATGAAAGAAGACTCATAAGGATGTCAAAGAGTTGGATAGAGGACTAATCAAATTTACCACATGTCATTTCTCTTCTCTTCTCTTATGTATTATGTAATTTATTGCAAGTCTATGGATTCGAAACTTACCACCCTAGCAGCGTCATTAATGACAAACCAACCACCATAGGGACAAAAATGCTTGCAACGTGAACCACACACACACACACACACACACACACATATATATATATATATATATATATATATATATATATATATATATATATATATATATATATATAATACGCATAATAAGTGAATTGTCTTTTACCAATTTATGCAATCATCTTTCCCTATTTAACCTATTTATGCAACTTATACACCCATGTTTCATCAGGTTAAACAGGTTGCTGGTAAAACATCGTATGTTTTGGTCCTACAATAAATAATACACCGGTGCATATTTTCTAATAAAGAAACAAATTTGTTGCAGAATCGGGAAGAGGGTGAATGTTGTTTCATAAATATGCATATGCATTTAATCCTTTTAAATATAAACACTCGAACCATAATTCACATGTCTACTTTTACCAATTTATTTTATACAACATATATGCAGCTGACATGAATGAATTATACAACATGTTAGGAGTAAAATAAGGGATGGTTGCATATTTAGTATGATAAATAAAGAGATTTGTGGCATAAGGGTGCATAAATAATAAAAAGCAAAAAGGAAGAGGAAAGCTGACTTACATAATCAGCAAATTTCTGAATTGGTGCTTTTGACATAATACATAAGAGTGGTCCCGAAGGGATAACTGGCAGCAAAAAATCTCAGGCAAAAAAAATTCCAGGAGAAAACAGTTAGTACCTCAAAAGCAAAGGTTTTATAGGGTTAGGCATGCACCAGCAAGACAAGGACTAAGATTATAAGTGATGTGAATGGGACATAGTAATTAAAGGAATTTTTGTTACCATTGTTCCATGCATAGTGGTTGGGGTAGAGTGTTTTTCCATCACTGTTAACACGGAAGGGTCCAAGTTCTTCCATGGCTCCATATCCAAACAACAAGCATCCTAGCCCAGTAGAATACCTTCATTAATAGTGGTTCTTACTCTAAATTTTGGTGCATTTGGATGATGATCTTTAGAATCTCCATTCTGATTCATGAATATTTTATGTGATTCAGATTCCAGTGAAGGGAAGAGAGGAGTAGTCGGGGCTGTTAAAAGCCTGAAAAAGATAACATCCAAACTTTACTAAATGTGTAAATGTGATCAGTAACATGTGCCTACAACTCTACAAGGATATAAAACCATAATTTGTACATACTGGTTGCAGAAGGCATACTGATTTTGGTAGAATTTCCTGTTCTTGATCCTGTGACATCAAATTTTTTATATAGTTATTGAAATATATGATGATAAATTCGTATACACATGGCCAGGTAAGCTACACAAATCAAAGAAATTCATTAGGGATTTCCTATACTTTTACTCCTAAATTTTAGATAATATATTACAAGATTTATTACTTAAAAGGATAAGAAAATGTCATAAAGTGAAAGCGATAATAGGTCCAGAATCAACAGCCCAAGCAAGATTCTTGGAGGTTTAGGGAGACAAAGCCAATGTGCCCATTCTTTCATTTTCAAAAACTCCCTTTTCGAATCAGAATCCTTACTTTCTTCGAATTGCAGAAGATGAAACCACTCAGTTCAAAGGCATTGCTGCCATGGTTGAAGCATTTGAGGCCAAACGATTACATAAATGAAATTAAAAGAATAATAATATTAATAAGAGAAAAGGGGAATTAATTAAAAATGAAAAAACAAAATAATGTGTAGTTTTTTTTACCTCGTCAACACAGAGACGTGAGGGCTCTTAATCTGATACATAGCAAAAATCACAGGGACCATTTTGTAATTTATTCTTAATCGATTTTACTGATCACAACAATGGATCTTGTTGCTATATTAAAAAAAATTATATTTTAATAATTCATGAAGCCTTGACTGGATTGCAATTTGGGGAAACAAAGATTAGTTGTCCCAGATTACTTACCTTTCCTTGAACACTACTTGGAACAACTTATCACCATGACAAGCTAAATCAACTAGAAACTTTCCCTATTTACATTTTACAACAATACCTATCAATAAATGAAACAATTATACTACATTTCTTAAAAAAAGCATAAAATTAGAATAAAATAATGAAATAGATGAAGAGAAGTTAAAAAATCACGCATATTATAGAACAAATCCATATCTAATGCCTGAAGCATTCTAGTTTAATCAACTAGGATAAATGTCTAGCAATGTGATTACATTGCAATAATTTCATGAAGATTATTTATATAGCTTTGTTGTTTTGTATAAGGAAATACAATTACCTTCCCAACTAGTATCTCATTAGCATGCTGAACCCCATATACATCAACAGTATCAAAGAATGTAACTCCTCTATTAAAAGCTTCCTTTAGCACTTTGCTGCCTTCTTCCTCAGGGAGAGGATTGTTATAGATACCTGTAAGCCCCATGCAGCCATACCCTAGTATTGAGACTTGTAGAAAAGGAAAATGAGGTTGAATGTATAACAGATCCATATCTAATTTGCAATTTATAAAAATCTTTTCTATCCCTAATCATACAACTTTTTGTCCCAGAATTCAACTACCGAATGCATCAAACCCCCAAATTGGAAGTAGAATATAAACCTAGATAGAATTAAAGAGATGATTTAGGGAGAAAGGTTTTAATAGAAAAGGTAATCGTATCACATACTAGTTTTCTATTATGTTGCCCCATGCAGCCACATAGATAATGTTTTTTGCATGTATTAGACACATAGAAATTCAGAAGCCACATGGATAATGTTTCTTGCCCTTTAGAATTCATGCACATTCTAGTTTTCTATTATGTTGCTCCTTCATTCCAAACAGAATTACAATTTTTCTATAGGAAAAAGAATCTTTTGAACTACAGATTTATCAATCTGTCTTGATAATTTTATGGTAACAGATAAGTAACCCTAAATTTCCAATTTGTTTGTGTTTTGAACCAATTTGTCAAAATTAAGTACTATTCAGAGAATACAAGTCAACATGAGGGGGAGAATCACCAAATCAAGGGCAAAATCGACATAAACAAGCAAAAAATCGAACAGTAGAAAAGAGAATTTAACAATATATATGAAAATTTAGTGAATAATGCCAATTTGAGAGACACGTGGTTTGAAGTTTCATAAAATCTCATGTTTGAAATCCCTATGTCGGCTCTTTGGACTGTGGTCTCGATTACTGTAGGTAGAATCACATATTTGTGGGTGCGATCGAGCCCACTAAGTTTTAGATGATATTATCATACCTTCAACACAAGGAAGACGATGTTATTGAGAGGGAGTCTTGTTGTGCAAGACAGATCACAAAGAAGATCTGATGGTTATTAAACCAGACCTAGGGCTTGTAAATTTGAGCATATGTGGCGGTCTCTGTCGAGGTAAGGTTATCCCAAGCTCTCCGGCTAAAAGAGATGAGTCGAGATGGTTGGTAGATGAGGTGAGCCAAGGTAGCGAGCGTTGCAGAGAGCCTTCCCGTCTTGAAAAGAACCCTAGAATGATCCCTTCGATTTCAGGGGCAATCTTGCGAGGATTTCAAGAAGGAGAGACTCAGTGAGGTTTTGAATATCGTATGAGAACGTATGAGCAAGGAGAAGATGAAGGCCCTAGGGATTTTTCTTGAGGCGGGGGGATTAATTTTTGGAATCCAATAGGCGGGAGTAATTTTAGTCGATTTCATTTCCCGCCTAAAACGCGTGTTTCACTTAAAAATTATAAAGCGACACATTTAAACGACGCACGTTTTATGAAAGGCGCCCTCCGCATTTCTTTTTTTTTCTTTTCTGACACTAATTTTAGGGCGCGTACAAATGCGTGTCCTTTATCCTTCAAATTTTGCAAAACTGACATTATTTTTTAGGGCACGCACAAATGCGCGTCCTCTATCAGCGAGTGTCATTGTTTGCGCGTCATTAAAGGCTGTTTTTCTAGTAGTGAATGTAATTAACATTTGATGATTAAATAAAGGAGTTTTATTTATGAGTAATGTTACTGTCTTATGTTAATTGTTTAACTATTGTTTCGCTTTGCATGTTTTGACTTCCAGAATAATTAAGTTTATTAGGAATAATCGAATTGTTCAAATTTTCCACAATCGTTCATATGTTGGAAGTAGATATGAATCAAGATTGTCATGAATTGGTGTGTAGATTGTCTAAATGGTGTTAGACATAGCAAAGGGTTGGTGCAATGTCCATGAGTGCTTATGAACTGGTTTTGAGCATTGGAACAAACCCGCGCTTGCTGGAATCCCCTTATGAAATATGATATAAAAAGGGTGATCGCAAGACGATAATATCATATAGTCTTAAAACCTAGATATATGGTTTGTTATTTGTTAATTGATTGTACATTGATAATGCGAAAACGCATCAGTAACTCGGTGTTATAAAACGCATTGTTGTGTATAGTTAGTTAATGAATAAGTAAATGCATATAAGTCGAAGTTTATCTGTAACTTTTATCTAAGAAGGTAAAAGCGATATCTCGGCCGCTCGATGATTTGATTTGACTTATGTGCCGGGCCCGGTCAGAACTGAATTGATGTGTTCGATTAAGTTCTATTGAATAAATCAGAGATCGAGAAACCTAAATGCTTGACTAACCGTTCCATAGGATTGTCAGCATGATATCTAACAGAGGACTGTACGATCCCTTATCTAAAGGACAAGATTGATTAGATCAGAGTTTGACAGCGTCTTTGAGAGCTACGATTGCAAACCGAATTGTACTTGTGCATATAGTTACTAGACTTATCCAAGTGGGAGACTCTTGGAATAGTGTCTAAGGCTGCAACTATATTAGGCAAGTATTTGACCCGGTTGTGCATGGTCCTTTTGGGTTGCCTTCACCATAGCAACTTGATAGGATGATTTATTAAGAGAGAGTAAATATTATTAATATATTATGGGAATAATATAAAGAATAATATATTGTTATTTGATTAATATAAGTCATAGAATTAATTGGAATTAATTTGGTGACTTAAAGAGATTAATTAAGTAAGAGGGTATAAACTGTCAATTGTTTGATAGTTAAACTTTAGACTGTAAATCCATATAGATATACAATGGACGGATTCTGGAAGTTAGGATAGCTTCAAAATCGTCAAAGGGGATATCTATGGAAAGGATTTGGATAGCCTTAAGAGAAGATTATCCAATTAGGGTTTAGGTTGTAACCCTTAAGGAGTGTACAAGTATAAATAGACCCTATGGCTAAGGGAAATCAGCACTTCATCAAAAGCATAGAAACCCTGGCCGATTTCCTCCCCTCTCCTCTCTCCCAAATTATCCTCCTTGCTATTTGGTGTTTGTAAGCCATTAGAGGAGTGACAATTGTGACTCTAGAAGCTCCAAGACAACAAGAACCACAAGGAATTCAAAGGTATGATTCTAGATATGTTTCAATGTTGTTATTACACCTAAATAGTCATTAGAAGTCTTGGATTCAAAGCATGTTTAATTAGAAAGCCTAGATCCAAGCATTAGGTTTTTGCATGCGCACATAGGAAAGTTCTTATGGCTAAAACCCATCAGATTGTTCTGAGAAACTTTAGGATACCGAGAGTTGTTGTTCTGAGGACCGAAGTTACGGTTGAATAGTGGTTTGTTGAATTGTTGATTCTTGCAGAAAGAGGAAGGTGGTGTGCTGTTGAACTGCTGGCTAACTAGAGCAATAGCCTTCTGAAAATCTTCTTCATCATCATACTCAGAATCTGCTTCGTATGACTGTGGTGGGGTGTCATACGAGTAATAGTAGGATGACTGCGGTGGAGCTTGTGCTATGAGAGCAAGCGGTCCTCTGAAGTCAGCACAGTCATTGAGTACAGTGGATTCTTGTGCTTGAAGTTCTCCATAGAGTTTGTAGAGTGATAAAGAGTGAATCTATATGTCACCTTGGACTATCATTTTGGCCGTAGTCCAATGTCTTCCTAGACCATTAAGGAACTGGAGATTGGTTTCATGGTTGCTGCGGATGGTACCAACATTTGATAACTTTGTGACTATCAGGTTGAATCTTTTGAAGGAGTCTTCCAAACTTTCACCAGCATGAGCATTGAAGTTGTTGAAATCATTGAGTGCAGTTGTGAGCTTCTTTTCTTTTGCTTGTTCTGAGCCTTCGTATAGGTTTTTTAGTACATCCCAGATCTCTTTTGCTGACTTGCAGTTTATGATAATATCAAAGTTGTCAGGAGCAACACCACACGAAATTTCATAAAAAGCAACAGCATCATTTTCCATTTTATCGAGATCATCTTTGGTAGGACGGCTCATATTAGGTTGACCTCCTCCTAGTCTGGTTGCAGCGCCGTCAGTTTGGATGGTGTGAGGACTGGAACATGTGGTCCTTCTTCTATAGATCTCCATACATCTCTACCCAATCTCCTTAAGTACATCTCCATTCTTTGTGACCAGCGATGATATTCATTTGCTACTAGTATTGGGGCTCGGTTAGAACCACTAACACTATTGGAGACATTCAGAGATAACGATTGTGCCATTTTTTTTTGAGAAATGAGCTTTAGTGGTATAGAAGGCTTAATGAGAAAATCAGAGTTCCGATATCCAAAAAGCAACCACTTTGGCTCTGATACCAATTATTGAGAGAAAAAATTGGAGACACACTTGAACAAACGTTAGAACAAGTAAGTTACGGAATAGTTAATCTCTAAGGATCTAAAAGCTCAACAATAATAAAGTTAGATAGTTACATAGTTAGTTGCGGAAAGTAAATAAAAATAAATGACAAAAGTTATATCAAGAATACACTTAAACTGATTCATAACGAGGAATGCAGTCACTCCAAGTTAGCAAGTGAGATCAAGTTTAGTGATTAAGTTTAGAAGACTTGCTCCGAAGAGAGGTTATGTTCCAGTAGCAGTTTGAGTGTGAAGAGTAATAAGATAGATAACTTATGAAGATAAGAAAGATGATTGAATGAGAAATCTTGTGTATTGAGAAGTTAAGAGTTTTCACACTCACATATATCACCAGTGCTTAATACATAAGAAAGAGTTTCTATTTATAGAGTTTAGAAAAAGAACTACTCTATGAGCAGCCGTGCAAGGCATGCTGGACAATAGATTGAATTACATGGTAAAAGAAATAACTAAGACTGCGGATAGGAAAGACTTGAATACTCCGGATGCTGATATGGTTGCTGATGGGGAAAGGTTGCGGTTACAGTTGTAGAGATTGACTCCAGGTGCTGTATTGGATGTAGGTACTGAACCGTTGCGGTAGTTAAGTTCAAGAGGGTCACTTTTATGTTTCAATAGGTGCTGACAAATTCTCAGCGGTTTTGATTTTTGGCAGGGTCCTCAAGAATTCCCACATTACTAGTAATGTGTCTTAGGAATTCGACTCTTCAAATCTAAAACTCGCATTTAGAGAACTTTGCTTAAAGCTTCTCTGATCGTAATGTTTCCAGGGTTTATTGTAGATGCTCTTTATGATTTCCTTCTTACTACGAGAGTAGATAAGTAAGTCATTTATAAGGACAATGAAGAACTGATCCAAGTAAGAAAGGTGTACCCTATTTATTTAGTTCATGAATACTACGGGCGTATTGGTCTTATCCGAGGGGTATCACTATGGGCTCGTTGTGTCCGTATCGAGTTTGGAGGATTGTCCATAGAACATCCTTCACTAACACTCGCAACTGGTGATATTTAGATCTTGGGTCCATTTCTGAAAGGTACATCGTTCCTTGCGGTTGGTCAACTGATTCATCTATGCGAGGCAGAGAGTAATGATTTCTAATGGAAGTCCAGTTGAGGTTTGCGCTATGAGGACTTCCCAGGGTATTACCCATACTAGTACTTCTCTCACCTAAGCACTTTTAACTGCGGAGTTCTGATGGGATCCGGTGCATTAGTGTTGGTATGATCGCACCCACTAAAGTCTTTCTTCTTGAAGAATAAGACCAAAGCTCACTAAGGTGAGAAGCTTGGTCTTTTTATTCTGAAAGGATAAGAAACATGAGGTACTCTATGCATGGGTACTTCGGTGTTCTGGAATGACGGCTTCACTAGAAAGCCATTTTTTGGAGAAGGAGATGTACGCACGAAACTGGTATTGTGTGGATCGAATTGACTCAAGATGTATGAAAATGTCGGACTTACATAGAAGTAAAGGACATTATATTTGAACATAAAAGTGTTACAGATAGAACACAACGGTGCAACTTTTAACAGGGTTATAGTACTTTAGAGGAACTATAGGAATACTGCTGCGAACAAAGTATACTACAAAAGACAAGTATACGCAGCACGAGGGTCCCTTAACCAACGAGATCTCGCAAAAGATAAGACTTGAGTTGCACTAGTTTTAAACATGTTTTGAAAAAAACATACAAAATACGGACGATTGGAAGTGAACCTATACTATAGTAGGGTCCTTCGTTGCCTCTTTCCATTTTGAGGTCAAACTCCTCCTGTCCCATCGTCGTTCTGCTCTGTTGGGCAGTCCCTCTTGAAGTGTCCCATTACGCCACATAGATGGCATATCCGAGAGATTTCAACATTGGTGGTTGAAGTAATGTGTTGGATCTGAATCTTGCAGCAGCGGGTAGTATGCCGTCCTTGTTGTAGTTAAAGTCGTGCGGTAGACGACATCTTCCTAGATGATGGAAGTTGCACATATTGCACTTCGGTAAGTTTCCAGCATACTGTCTGGCTGGGTTAGGGGCAATTGGGATACCCGAAGGGATGGTAGTAGGATGTACAGATGTCGTGGCTGTGAAGGTCGTTACTGGTGGTTGTTTCTTGTTCGCCCCTCGATGCGATTTGTCCTTTGATTTAGCCCAAAACTTTTGTTTGTTACTCTTGGTCTTGGAACTCGGGGTGTCGTGGTAGTTTGTTGCTCGTTGAGGTACTTGATTGATACCTGGATTGGAATTGTTGTTAACAATCCCGCTAACATTCACGTTGTTAGAATTAAGGTGGGTCAGAATAGCTGACACGGCAGCCGAGACTGCAACTTGAAAGGTAGCTGCATCAATCTTAAGAGTTGGTGTTTGATTGATGGGTTGATCGTTTTTCTTTGGCAACATGATTCTGCTTCATGGAAAGAAAATGAATTTGTGAGCGAGCATGGTTGAACCTAGACGTAGTTCGACCGTTTATGTAAAGAATAGAAGTATGTTCTCGTGGGTTCGACGTACATCCCTATGATGTAGTCCTAGCAAAGAGTGGAAGTACGTTCGTACAATGGTCTCAAGACATTTGTCGTTCAAGCCGAGGTATCATTAGTTGGTGAATATCATGATCCGACCACTAAAAGAGACTTGGAAATGTCTCCAGAGTTAAATTACTATAGTCCAATGACTTGACTAAAGCATGTTTGAGATAGACTCCAATGAAAGTATGATGAGTGTATTTGAACAAAGAGTGACACGGAAGTTAGCCGGCTGTCAATATCATCGATGTTTAAGATGTAATAATTTCAGGAAAAATTGACCTTGTAGAAGGTCTTACATCATATCCCAAGTAGCAAGGCTTTGGCCGCATAAAGGCCTAGCTAAAAGTACCTACAGTACAAGGCAGTTTCATAGAAAATGTCACATAGGACATAGACAGAAACGCGGTTCTTTACAACAAGAAGGAAAGTAAAGTATCTCCTACTGGTGACGATCATCCCTCTGGTGAACTCTTAGCTCAGCCAGTTAACGTTCCATATCAAGCAGATGTCTTTCGTACACCCTATGGCGTACTCGGAGTTCTATGATTTCGGCTCGTGATTCAACCAGTGCTTGAAGCAGGGTTTCATGATCTCTTTCAGATCTTTCACGAGCATCTTCCAGACGAATGGTGCAAAGGGTATGCATTCTCGCATTGGCGACAACTTCTGTGATTTGATGTAGGGCTGTCCTGCCTTGAATCTCATTTTGGGCCACTCTGTGGACTAGGATTGGCAAGATTCTGTCTGTTGAGCCCCCATTGCTCATGTCATAAAAGCTTCGGTCTCCATTAAATGGCATATTATTATTTTTAATAGACTGAGACCAGAAAATCAGTTAACAATTCATAACTTCTTCATCCGACGTCCGTTTTCGTCTAGCTTTTTACCATTGTACTACCATTGACGAGACATTCGATTATCATTTAGGTTGTGTTGGCTAAAAATCACTCGATTTTTATTTCGAGTTTTTAGTTGTCTACTGCTATTCCGAAACTTAGAAAAATCATAACTTCCTCATACGAAATCAGATTTGGACGTTCTTTTTAAGAAAATTCTCGGTTTAACAAATACTACGACTTTCATTTAGATCACCAAGGCTAAAAAAAGTTTGTCAAAAACTAACTTTTTACATCATTCAACGTCGTGCCGGTTTTGTCGCGGAACTTCGACAGGTCATAACTTCTTCGTTATAACTCGGATTTCGGTATTCCTTATATCTTCGGAATCCGTATTTCAACCACTGCAACTTTCTTCATAGATATCAGTTTTATCTAAAATTTATTTTTGACGCTTATTTTTACCATTAATTTATTAAATTATAATAATTAAGCATAAAACACATAATAATCAAATAATACATCTTATTATTTCAAAACAAGTTACAAAGGTTGACCTAGACTATTAAATCATCATTAGTACCTAGCCTAGAAACACGGACGTTACAAGTACGTTGGGCATACTAGGTGCCATGTGTCAGCATTAGATCGCAAGCCTTAGGGAGGAAGGTGTGGTGCCAGATCGCGACACATGTCGTCCTCTTGTTAATCCAAAAAATAATTATCTTCTAAAACCCATAAATTTTGCATATAAGCTCCGCTTTTACGTTCTTTATATCCACACAACTTTCGTGTCGACTCCATCGGCTAATTTTGACTTTATTTTTAAAGTTATATTTTAACAGTCCTAGAAAGTTAAAGTTCGTTAAAATTTCATAACTTTGTCATCCGGCGTCCATTTTCGACTGTCTTTATATCATTAAGCTCCTATTAACGAGATCTTCAATTCTTAATTAGACTGTCGGCTAATAATCGATCAATCTAAAATTAGATTTTCGAGTTATACACCACTATGCTGAATCTTAGAAAAATCATAATTTCCTCAAATGAAGTCAGATTTGGACGTTCTACATATACAAGCTCTCGGTTTAACGACTTCTACAACTTTGTTAAGATTACTAAGGCTAAAAAGTAATTTATCAAAAATTTACTTTTTAGAATACGTAGAGTTGTACTGGTTTAATTGCAAAACTTTGACGGGTCATAACTTCATAGTTATATATTGAATTTCAGTGTTCTTTCTATGTACGTAATTCTTGTAAAATATACTATAACTTTGGTTAAGATTATTTATACTAAATAATCTTCAATCAAAAAGTAATTTTTAACGCTTATTATCTTTAAATTGACTAGCTCGAATCTGCGGGTGTTACATCACTTTCACATATCTAAGTTTTATGCTAAATAATCTATATTTTTACCAAATTTTGTTCAAACTAGTCAAATCACTTCGGATTTAACTGATAAAAAGTTCTATCAACTAAATTACATTATTTTTGCAAATATTGAGTTTGATAATGTTAAAAATAAAAAAGTGGTATAATTTTTATAGAAACTTGGTCGGATATTGGAAATCAAAACTAAGTTTTAAAAGCTAGAAAACAAAATTAACAATAAAAAGTGAAGCACTGTTCGGATGAAGTGAATTAATATCAAATGTCAAATTTAATACTAAAACTTCGTCAAACTAAAAAAAAAAAAAACTAAAAAAAATACATAGCGTTGATTTTAAATTGAATAAAATGCTTTTGAGGTTTCCTTGATTTTAACGAATAAGATTACCCTTTTTTCTACAATTGGATTTTCTTCTGCCAAATTGAATAATTAAAACTATGTAAAATAAGATAAACAAATTAACAATATCTAATATTGATTTAAACCATTTCTAGGTTTCAAAAATTATAACCAACAATAACCTCCTTTTTTTCTTTTTCGACTCCATACACGAACAAAAGTATCATTTTTGTGTATAAATTGATGAAGATCATAGGAACAAATGATGATGGCATAGAGAAAGAAGATTAAGATAAAAAATATATATATATAATCTGTAATTAATAACTTTATCCCTAAATAGTTGCAGTCTTATTAACTTTTAATTATAAATTTATTATAATTACCTTATAGATTAGTTCACATTTAGCAATACATTCACATAATATAATGTTAATACATAACCTAATTCTTTGTCTCTTTATATATATATATATATATATATATATATATATATATATATATATATATATATATATATATATATATATATATATATATATATATACACACCTTAGGGATATAGTTCCATTTTGGTGTTAAAGAAAACGACGTGAAATAACATGTAAAGGCGAAGATTATTCTCCATCTTTGGTGACTCAATCTGAAGTGGGGATCCCTTGGAGATCCCAAATCTTGAATGATTCACCCACTTAAAATTATTATGATTTGTCTTTTTGTAGATCCATTAGAAACTTCTCTTTTACTGACCATTGACCATAAAGTAATCGCCATGGATTTGAATGTTTGTTGTGGCCTGTGGGTTTAAAATTGTTTATCATCATTCTTGGATGAATCATTTTATTCTTTTTAATTTCCTTCTTTGTTTACAAACATCCATAACCCTGGATAGCGTAACTTTTACAAATGAAATTTCTTTGTCATGTTTCTATTCTTTTTTTTTTTTTTTTCCTATTAGATGATCTGTGTGAGTAAATGGTTGAAAATTATTTAAAAAGTAATGATAAACTTTACAAAGCTGACTGACGGGTAATTAAAAAAAAAAATAAAAAATATATTATAACTTTGTGGGGATATATTAATTTCCTTGGCTTTCTCTACTTGCACGGTTGTTTTTCTAAGATATTTTCGTATCTAGTAATTATGAATATAAAATTAGTTAAACTTTAATGGTAAAACCTCAAAATTATTAATTAATCATTTTAAATAAATAATTAATTAAAAGATATATTTTAGTTATATAAAATTATAATTGTTCATTAAAATAAATACGCCACCTTATAATATGTTAATTTTGTTTTAATTTTTATTTTAATGTCATTAATTTATGATAAATAAAGTTTGAAATTTAAAATTTAAAATGAAGAATCAATAAATTATCCAATATCATAATATTAATTAAGAGACCTACTAAGGTGACAAATGATAAAAAAAAAAAAATAACAATAAAATTAATAAAAAAAACTACTTATTTATTAGAATGGGAAGATATTAACATTTGTTCGTCAAACACATCTAAGTAAAATAATCGTTCTTCTTCTTCTTGTAAATGATTGACTATGTATACTAACTTGAGAAAAAAAACTACAAAAATGGTCATACCATAATACATTCATCGTTTACTAGCCAGGGCATATTTATTAACTACTAAAAAAACTAATAATATAAGAATAACATTTTTTTAAAGTGTCAAAATTTATAAGAAAAAGAACCCAAACCCAACTAGGAGCTAGGGAAGGGAAAAGAACAAAACTACAATATCACAAACAAAGAAAAGAAGAAATACAACAATTACAAGCGCCATTTTTATGTTGGAATTTAAATCAATTAAATTTGTAGTTTTGGTCGGAAAGTATTATTCTTTGTTGAAAATCTTGTTATTTTTAGCCTTTCATGTGCACTGTGCAGCACATACATACATACACAATAGTAATGACTACTTTTTTTCGGGCAATGTCCCCAGCTTGCCGCAAAATTGATTATGTCACCCACACGAGAACCAGAGGCAAAGAAATGTTAGACCATTTAAAAATTCACCTAAAGACCAAGGGGTGAGTAAAACCGAAATCGAAAAACCAAAACCGAACCAAAACCGACAAAACTAAAACTGAAAAACCGAAACTAAACCCAAACCGTTTATTTGGATTTTAATTTCTAAAAACCGAAAAATGGGTTATGGGTTCGGTTTTAGTACTTAAAACCGATCTATAGGAACCGTTGTTGAACCCGACTTAAAACACCCGACCTATATTATATTATTAAAATTTTTATATATTTTAATAAAATAATATATATATATATATATATATATATATATATATATATATATATATATATATATATATACTATCTTATAAAAGAAATCTCATTATTTCTAAAAATAGATTGAATATAATAATATTACTTTTTTAAGACGTTCAAATCATTAATCTAATAGTACAAATAGTCATCAATAAAATAATATTAAATTTTAACTGGTGTTTTGAATCCTTATATTTCTTAACAAATTCTATCTCCTTCCCTGAATTTTGGATAATTCAAATTTTAAAACCATCAGAAAATACATGTTGATTCAACTATCTCTCCTGCAGATGGCTCTTTCTTAACAGGTTTTTATTTTAATCCTTACTTGTAATTGATTTCATCAATTTTAACTTTTTGTATTTTTATCTTATAAATATATTGGCTGAAGGCTTTATTATATCCGGTTTGTTCCTAAAAAGGTTTTTACTATGTTTCTTTAATGTGTTGGCTTTGTAGGTTCAAAGAACTCAACCAAAAGGGCCAGTTAGAGCATTGTATTATCATTTGTTTGTATATTTTGGCATCTTACTTTTGCAATAAAGAACGATTAAACACAAGATTTGACATGATTAAGGTAGTTTGTATATTTTTCATCTTGTTTAGTCTAAAAATGAAACTTTTTTCATCATTTGTCCTTATAATATCAAGTTTTATCACATGGACTTCCTGATTACGGTGATTATTATCCTTATTATAAGGTTCTATATAGATTTTGTTCAATATTTTAAGATTTTGAGAACCTAAATCAATATGAATCCTTGAATTACATACCATCGTTGAAAATGTTTTAATTTGTGACCAAACTTAGTTTAAAATCACAATGAACAAGTTGACCCCTGAGTATTTTGGCCTTCTCAAATGCCTATTTATCGACTTTTGAATCACAACACCTGATATTCTAAAGGTTTATTTTTATAAACTATTATTTATATATTTTAACATTTTACTTAGTAGGACATTAAATTAATAAAGGAACTAAGGAAAACGAAAAAAAAAAAAAAAAAAAAAAAAGACGATAAACAGTACAAGTGGTTTGGGTATGTATAAATTGAAGTAATAACCATTTAGGGGATGTTTGGCAAAAAAGCTTATTGCTTATTACTTTATTAGCTTATAAGTTAATAAGTAAGTGTAGGGTAACTTATGAAAAAATGACGTATTAGAGGTTCCCTACCGGAATAAGTTATTTTAATCCAAACACTTTTTTAACTTATAGTGATCTGGAACCTAATAAGTTGTTTTAAAAAAAGCTTAGCCAAACACCCCCTTAATATGGTATGGTAATGTTCTTGAAAAATAGATGTCATATAATATTCATTTCTCGAAGTGAACGCAAAATGATTTTAACTCTAAAGAGATCAAATTATTCGCCGCCCGCCGCTTTGCGTGGGTAGACGGCTAGTATATATATATATATATATATATATATATATATATATATATATATATATACCATTTATTTGTTTTGGTCCCTTCGGAAAATAGAAAGCGGAAAAAAACCTAATCAAGGCATATCTCGTCTTGTTCTCTTCTTCACTCTTCACTCTTCAGCTTCAAGTCGCAAGCCCTAAACTCTTCAGCCTTCACTCTCGATCTCGTTGTCTTCCTACCTCGCAACTTCCGATTTCGCATTGCCGACTTGTCTTTAGTCGAGTCTAGCTCAATTTTTAGCCATCAAAGGGAAAAGGCAAAGCCGCAATTTTCAATTTGGCAATAACCTGCTTGGTCGCAATTTCCAATTTCGCAATAATGAGTGCACTTTGGTGGCCAGTGGTGTAGCGGTGGTTGGTGGTGAACGTTATTAGAAGACAAAAGCAGAACCCAAAAGGAACGGAGGATGAATGTTGCTGGGTCAAAAATATGGTTTATATTTTGCTTTTCTAAGCATTTATTATTTTTAGTCTTGGGCCGAAAATATTATTTGGTGTAATTGTAGCTTGAACTGAAAACTTATGGGTTTTCGGGTTAGGCCTTGGGTTTTTGTCAATTAGTATTAATATAGATGTAAAGGTGAGGATGAGAGGTTGGCCATAGAATTAGATAAGAGAAGAGCATATTCTAGAGAGAGAAAGTCAGAGAGAAGAAGAGTGTGTGTGAGAATCGTGTGTTGGATCATAATTCTTATCATCAATACATTGAAGATTCATCTTCTTCTTCTTCTTCTTCTCCTTCTTTCATATTTGATCTTGCATCATCCACTTGATTGAGATTCCACACCATCAAGTGGATCTGATTGATTCATCAAGTAAAATTTGGGACATACAGTTGGCAAGATTTGGAGCGTTTTTGCACTTTTTCCTGAAGGATTTTGCGTTTTTGGATAATTTTTGATGAAATATTGGGGGTTTGTTCTTTGTGTTTTTCATAAAAATGACTTTTTGATTGAGTTTCGGTGCTAAAAAGTCGAAAAATCGTGAGTTTCAGCCGCCATTTTCGTACCGAAATGAAGCTTTCACGGCCGATCCGAAGAAGCTTTTACGGCCGGTTTCGGACGTTCTCGGCTGCTCACCTGGCACGTGTTCAGTCAGCAGCCTCACGTTTACGGTCCAGCTATTCTTGGTTCAGCCTCGTTCTCGGCTAGCTCGTGTCTAGCCCTCGCAAGTTCTCGGTATCATAAAATATTCAAAAATCCAGGGGTGCAAGGTTTCGAACCCGGGTCTCCCATAATCACAGCCCACCGCCATACCAACTCATCTAGCAAGCAACTTCTTATATGCATTCGCGATTTAACTCAAATATTATACTTTCGATCCTAGTTTTGGATTTTTAACACTTTTCGCCCAAAAATCATTTTTTTTTAATTTTAAAATTTCATTTTCTACCCAAAATTTGGTTCTTAATTTTTGACTATTATTTTTGACTTTTGACCCTAATAAATTGACTTTGACTTTTAAGATTGACCTTTGACTTTAAACTTTGACTTTATCGTTTAACTTTCAGATTTTTAAATTTAGCTTTTTGGTTTGACTTTTAAGTTCGACTTTTTAAATTTGACTTTTAAGGTTGACTTTTGAGGTTCTATGTCAAAGGGCATTTTTTTAAAACAATGAGTTCCTCAAACATCCCGATCAATGAAGTTTTATGTTCTAAATCTTGTGACTACAATTAAATTTCTTCGTGAACAAAACGATTTACTAAAACGGGAAAATGAGGACCTGAAATATGAAGGCTATACCCTAAAGAAAGGTCAAAAACCCCTAAAAGCACAATTAGAGGCCAAAACAATGGACTTCCCAAAACATCCAGAAGAATATAACAATAAATGTGAAAATTACAACTATGTTAAAAGGGAAATGGCAGAACTAACTGCCGAACTTGATGCATTGAAAGCTAAATATAAAGATGCAGATTTTACCTTTAAGAAATTTGATGTATCAAGTGAGGTAGGTGCGTCCATGATTGAAAAGCAATTAAAATTCAAAGATAACAAATCTAAGGGTCTAGGGTATAATAGTGTACCACCTCCTTTCGATGACAACTATAACCTACCTCTTGAGACCAACGAGGAAGAAATACCTGCTCAGTATAGCTAAACCCTTGTACCTGCTTCAGTTAAGACTGAATAATCTGGGCAAACTGAGGGTATTAAGATAAAAGATACTAATGATTCTACTTCCTGTGTAGGTAAAGTAGTGGAAGATGAGAATAAAGAAAACACTATTGAAAAAACTAATGACTCCTTGAACTCTGAATCTGTTGCTTCTAACTCGGTTACTTCTAAACCTACCGCTGGGAAATACAGGCCACCAATTCAAGCTAAACAGAGGGCCTACTACAAGTGTGCATGTGGGAACAATAAAAAAAAGAATCAAGAGCACGCCACCAGGGGCAGGAAGAAACAATTCATACATGAAGAAAAAGACGTGTTTTCATTATCGAACACCTGGGCACATTGGCAAAAACTGTCCTAATCGTGCCTACATTCCCTACTACACACAAGGATGGCAGAATGCGCCATAAGGGAGATCCTCCAAAAGAAACCATTCCAGGTCACAATCGTGTAATGGTGACTGGAACACGCAAAAGCCAAGAATTAAACTTCCAAGAACAAGAAAGGACTACCGGCCAAGAAGCCAAGCTCACGAGATGCTCCAGTGAAACCAAGATCAGTTAAATCAAAGTCATCTCGACAACCGACTTCTAGTTCAAAAGCAAGCAATAAGGCACCCATCCGAGCGAGCAAGAAATGGGTTAAACCCGACTATAGATGGGTACCAAAGGTTCAATCTCCAAAATCTTCTAATTATTCTAATATTTCGTCATCTTCTATTTATGATAAGCAGAACATGTCATGGGAGAGAGTACCTTGCATAGACGGTAACGGTCAATCTAGTTTCAAAATGGATTGGGCTCCAAAGACCAACTAA
This sequence comes from Lactuca sativa, assembly GCF_002870075.4. Taxonomy (NCBI): domain Eukaryota; kingdom Viridiplantae; phylum Streptophyta; class Magnoliopsida; order Asterales; family Asteraceae; genus Lactuca; species Lactuca sativa. Next base: position 165,632,001 of record NC_056623.2, on the reverse strand, counting down.
TCCTGCACTCTGTGCTGGAGCAGCTATGGAGGAATATCATTAGACTTCGGTTTGTTGATAGTGGCTGTTCCAGGCAGATGATAGGGAACATCTCTCAACTGTACAACATTTAGAACTTTGTTTGAGAGTATGTGTCTTCTGCGAGAAGGGAAAAAAAGGAAAGGATCACACATGGGGTTTGTGCTTAACGATGTGAAGAATTTTCAGATCTACTCTAAGATAGAAATATGGGTGTTGTTCTCCGACCTTTTGGATGCAAATTCAATGGGTGACTTACGGTTTGAGTTTTGTTCTCGATACTCCATAGTTTTTCTTAAAATGATTCATTTCAAAGACAAATTTCTTTTAGTTTTGCGCTTTTATTTTATTTCTTCTCATGCTCAATTTAAGGGGGAGAAATCAAAATACTAAATATATATATATATATATATATATATATATATATATATATGTGTGTGTGTGTGTATATATATATATATATATATATATATATATATATATATATATATAATTTAGAAAAATGAAAAAAAATAAAAAAAAATTTACATTTTGTATTTTACTTTTGTTTTTGGTTAAATTTGTTCATATTTTTTTATATGCACAAGATTAGGGGGAGAATTTAAAAAATACAAAATTTTAAAAATTTTAAAAATACAAAAATATTTTCATTTATGTTTTTATTTATTTTTCAGAAAAATCAAAAATCCAAAAATAGTGTTTTTGAGTCTATTTTACTTTCATGTTTTATGTTTGTCTCAAAAAAATTCATTTGTATTGAAAAGTGAATAAAGGAGAAGATGAGACTCAAGGAGTATGTATTGAAATATTCTGAGCTTGGAGAAGAAACCTGAAAATGGGAAAGGAATTGACGGTCTTTTCACTTCACACTACTATCACAAGGAATTGATGGAAAATTCAAATGCAAGTGATACTAGTCTTAATAGGAGCCTTTACATCAAATGTTAATGGTCAAAGGTCATTTTCACCATGACCAATGTGAAACACCCAACCATTCTTCACCCATATCTAATATTTTCTCCATCAATTCATTTTCACGAGACTAGGACTATTCACCCAATAAGAAAACAGGTATCGCTGAACGTCTCGTCAAGGGCCAAGTTAACTCGTTAACTTGATAACTATATTGAGATCTATGATCAAGGATATATAGTAGCTAACATCAAAACTAGCCATGAGTAGTTCTTCGATACTCAACAATCGCAATGCGTTCCTCCGAGTTCACACAGATACTGCGAGAAGTCTTTTCCTGAGCCAAGGATTCATCCTTGGATAAACAGTGTTGAGAAGGGTCTTTATGATTCTTTCTGTGATCCACAAGTACTTTTTGGTCTTTTGTTACTTCCAAGGCGCAACGGTGATCATTCAAGAACTTTCAATCAAAGGGACTAGAAGTGAAGATCATTTTTCAACATTCAATCTTTCAACCCCAGAAGTAAGGTGAAGCTTGTGACAACCCAAGTTGTTCCGTTACATTTCCCCGTTACCGTTAACGGAATATTCCAGTTTATAAAGTTCCGTTAATTAGAGGTCGTCAAATTTAATAAACATTCCATTTGTTTACATTTAATATGCCGTTAAGTCGTGATAAAAAGAAATAAAAACACATAGCACCCATTTCCATTTATTTGGAAAATGTTAAGTTTTATTGTTACGACCACTAAATCGGGTGCGACCAAAAGCCCCGTTTAACGGCATTATTGGGTAGAATTCCACTGAGCTCCAACTCCTACCCATATATAAAGGGGAGTAAACTCTATTTGGAGCTTTTCCACCCTCTCCCTCTATACTCTCTCTCTAGACCCGTTTTTGCCCCAAACGCTTCCAAATTGTAAGTCCGCTTACCCTAGACTATTCTAAACATTATGATTCGTGTTTATAGCATAGAATTGGACTTGGAACATGTGTTTACGGCCAAGGAGCATGCTTGGGCCGTAAACACTTAATAAGTGGGTTTTTAAGCAATTTAACCCCTCCAAACCAACATTGGGACTTAGATACGACCTTATGGCTTGCAAATCCGGACTTAGAACACCCTAGTCATGAATTTTGAGGAGAAAATAGGAGTTTACGGCCAAGGAATGTGCTTGGGCTGTAAACCCCTCAAACATGGGGTGTAAACTCATTTTTACATGCTTAAAAGCCCTAGAACTCCACCAATAGGCTTGGAATAAATCCTAGAATCATCTAAAAATAGTTTGGGGACCTTAAAAATGTCAAACACCCTCCATTTAGGAGTTTTCGGCCAAAGCTTCCCAAGAAATAGTTCCAGGGCCGTAAACTCATAAAAACATGTTAAAGGGTGCCCTAAATTCATACCAAGGCTTAAGACATAAAATAGGGGCTTGTCCTTTGGGTTTGGATCATTTAAGCACATCAAAATGAAGGGGAAAATGGAGTTTACAGCCCAGGTATGTACCAAGGACGTAAACACCCCTAAATGTGCCAAAATGATAGTTTTAATCCCCCAAATTGGCATAACACTTCATTATAAATTGCTAGCAAGGTATTAGGGGCTTTAAACTTCACAAAACTTTAAGGATGAGAGTTTACGGCCGTAAACTCCCTTAGGAGTTGTCCCTAGGCCGTAAACTCCAAGATCATGCCCTTAGAAGCCTCAAACCCACTCATGCCTTTTTGGAAAAGTACTTAGAATAATTCCATGAGCAAGTAGAAGCCTTAAAACACACTAGATACCCTCACCATGAGTTTACGGCCGTAAACTCATGGTGAGATGTCCCTGGACCGTAAACACAACTTTGGGAGCTTACTCTCAGATAATAAACTCCATTCCTAAGCCATACACACCTTTAGACGCTACCCGGGACACCCCAACACTTATCTAAAGTGTTTTTCCGCTCCTGTGAGCGCGTATATTTGTTTAATTAGTATTAAATATACTAATTGTATGTGAACATATGTTATCATATGTTAAATAGGTCATTGTGTGTGTTCGAGTCCTTGCGAGACACCGAACGCCCAAACGGCACCTTCGTCGGACCTACTTACACCAGGTGAGTTCATACCCCTGAATGAACCTTTTAATGTTTTTACATGTTTTATAGGGGGGAAGACAAGTTAAACATGCCAGTTATCATATCAATCACATGTGATTGACGACCCGTATGCACAAGATTTTACAACACTGTACACTGTTTTACCGAGTAGGACACTATAATGGTTTTCAAAAAGGTTTTTCGTTTGTTTCAAGACTCTTATTTATACTGATTTATTTAAAACTCACTTTAAATTGGTTTATAAAGGTTTTACAAGATTTTAATCAAAGTTCTCTTTCACAACGTATACTTTTACTTGTTTGTTACTGCTGCTTCGCTTTTACTTATTTAAAACTCCTACTTGATAACGCATTTCCTTCGTGATACGCTTATACCGGATTTTTGTCTCTATATCGCTTATACTTGTAGCCTCTTATACTTGATAGACACTCTTACTTCATTTATCGTTGTCTCCACTTCGTGATACACTTACACTTGGTACACTTATGCTTCATGATTCGATTATCCCACTCTATACGCTTATACTTCACGACTCGGATGTTCCTCTCTACACTTATACTTCACCATATGATTCCACTTGATACACACTCAAGTGTAGTTAGATGTATGTTTGTGCTTGTATAGATGCATATAAATAATGATTGAAGGAATTAGGAAGGCTTGTCCGCCCTATTTCCTTTTCTTCGTTGAGATGTGGTCTGGTGGGATCGGATGTCCATCCGAAGGTTGTTGATTCATTAGTTATATATTATGTACACAAGCATAGACATATGGGTTACTTCAGTCAGTTCAGTTATGAGTCTCTACCTCTAGTTCAGCACTTGCATTAGAAACCCACTAGTTGGAAGTCTCTACCCACTATTTGGGATGCATCTTCAGGACACGGCCTTCTCCGTCGTCTAGTTGGTAACCAGAGTCTCCTGTAGGGAGAGCGGACATTGTGTGTATAGATCTATACGGGATTGACACCCCCGCACCCTGACTGCTAGCTACAGTCCACGGCTCACCAAGCCAAGGGGTGACAAATGTCACATTATATAGACGCTTGTAGGGCGTCTGGTACTCTAGTGTCGGTTAGTATGGTTACAAGTATCCCGGGTTACCTTATAATTCATGCCCTTAAGGTAACGGTATTTCGCCAGCAATTTACACTGTATGCTGGTAATTCCATTTCAGAGTCACACTGTTTTGACCTTACAAGACGTATCTTTCATTTGATACTATCTGGGGTCTGTCTCCTCTATTTTGACCTTACAAGACGTATCTCTCATTTGATGCTGTCTGGGGTCTGTATCTACTGTATTCACTGTATTCACTGTTTTAGACCTTGCTAGACATATCTTTCATTTGATATTGTCTGCGGTCTGTACTCACTGTGTTGGACCTTACTAGTTGTACCTTTCATTTGGTACCTTCTGGGGTCTGTGTCTCTATTCGTTAGACTGAACCAGGCGTATCGTTCAATCGATACTCTCCTGGAGTCTATGATTCCTTTGCCTTAGCCAGCAGTCCTCACTGCTGAGGCATAGGTTATTTCCCCGTTGTCTCTTACTTTCTTTAATAATCAAATTCAGTATTTTGATAACGATAGCAATCAAGGGAAAACCACTTTTTACCACATAACACTGACCAGTCTTGGTAGAAGGCTGCTTTTATTAAAGAAAATATAGGATTTTCTGGAAAGGACTCTAATACACTGAAATCTCTTAAACTACTACTTTTATTAAAGTTATTTAAATGAAAACGTCACTAAATGCTTATGAACTCACCAGCATTTGTAAAAATGCTGATACTCGCTTTTTAAAGAACTTGTATTCTCAGGTTAGCATTAGACAGGTACACCCCCGAAGCTGTTGATGAAGATGGCTTAGTGCCTTGCTGTACTTACGTATATTTACTTGTATTACTTTGATGTATTAATGTAACCATGTAAAACTATTACTATTAATGCAATGTTTTGTTGTACTTTGATTACTATAATGAATGTGTTGTGATACTTGACATGACGTCATCCACCCCAGAACGTTTCCACCGTTCCGGTTTTGTGGTGTGACAAAGCTGCACTTGAAGATTATGTGACAAGTTACATTGAAGCCTTCTCAATCAATTTGCTGCTATCTATGTGTAACATCCATAAATTTTACGCCAAATTTAAATTTTTCAATCATAAATAAAAACCCAAATAGCATTGTTTACAAAAATGTTTTCAAATTATTATCCATCAGAGTGTCCTAAAATCATAACATAAGGATGAGGAGCGGTACTTGTCACGCCTTCGCCTTTCCATGATCTCCTAAAGTACCTGAAACAATAAACTGAAAACTGTAAGCCCGAGGGCTTAGTGAGCTACCCCCAAAATACCAATACCACACTGACAATACCATATCAGGAATAATCAATGAATCAACATGCATACTGGGCCAACGGCTTGACTGGACCACCCTACAGGGCCTAGAATCTATCTGGATCTATCCTGAGCCTTTTGGCATGGCTGGTCCGCCATGCGGGCCTACAGTCTCCCAGGACCACTCATAGGGTGTGTTGGCCTACAGCACAAAGCAGGTCAGCCTCAACCTAACCAACAAGCAAATAATATGTGCGTATAACTATCATATACAGGCACATATAAACATCAAGCATATTTATCACTGGTCATCAATCATAGAATTGTCTCGTAACTAGAGTACCGACCTAGCAGGTCACTAATATACAATTCCCTACGGATCATAAGAGCATAACATGTTGTCTACCCTAATTTCGATCTAACAGATCATGACAATACCATAACAATAACAACTAAAGGGCCAACCTTCGTGCCGTAGACCCTATAGATATAGTGAGGATAACTCACCTTGTATATGTCAACTCGGAAGGTAAGCTCCAACTCTCGGATCACTTGACAAAGGCTCCACCACCAATGGCACAACATGCTCGTAAGTCTTTAACCTTATAAGGTACTCCATAACCCACTAGTCAACCCCTGATCAAAGTCAAAGCCCTCAGTCAAGGTCAACAAACCATGTTGACCTCGACTCGCCGAGTACCCTCGGCTACTCGCCAAGTTCCTTGAAGCACATTCCAACTCGCCGAGTCATTAGGGTGACTCTTCGAGTTCCTTCGACTCTCGGTCAAACTTTATGGCTACCCGTCGAATTCCCTCCTTGCAACTCGACGTATACACCTGCATATATATCCAAGAGAAAACTCATCCGACTCGTCGAGTTCACTGTCATCTTCATGTGACTCGGCGAGTCAACCTTGCGACTCGGTGAGTCCATTCAGTCCTTTTTCCATATAGACCTATTTTGAGCCATGCAGCGGCTCCAACTCACAAATCCAAGCTTCTAGGGCATTCTTATCACGTAAATTTGAAAACTTTACGTGCATGCATGGCTTTAAATGCTCCAAATGCCAAATCTAAGCTCTTAATGGGGCTTCATGTCACACCCCCAAACCAAGGATGGCAGAAACGTTCGGGGGTGGAGGACTTCATGTATAGTATCATAACCACAATTGCAATAGTAATTTAAGGAAACACAACAACATATATATAATTGAAAGAGTTATATCATTGTATGAATTACATGTTTCCAAATCAATTACAATATGTTGAAAAAATATGAAATGTTTACACCTTAACGTCCCATCCTCAAAATGCACTTGGTTACCTGATTAGTGATTTCCTAAGAATACAAGTTGTTTGAAAAAGTGTCAACACAAAGGTTGGTGAGTTAATAAGCTTTTTTTTAACTTGATAAAAGCCTTTTTCTTGTAAATGTCATGTTTGTTCAAGAAAAATCCGATATTTTCCTTAAAATGTGTAATGTAGTCTTATATCTAAAGAATGAAATGTGTAAGTAACCTTTCTTACTTATAGGAAATAATGTAAGTTTAAATCAACATAAACGCGTTTGAATTCAATGAAATTCCTGTAAATTCCTATGTTTGTTAATACTTTATGTGAGATTGTTATAACCATGCTACGACCTAGTTGCCTTGAAACGACGTTCTTTAGGTGTCAGAAATGTTATGACATTTGTCACCCCAGACCTAACAGTCTAACTGTTGCATGCAGTTAAGGTGTGAGTTTGTCAAACTCAATATAGATCTATATACAACTATCACGTTCTCTCTCCAGGAGACTATTGTTACAATACAGGGCTTATTGGTAAATGTGAAGTGAATGTCTCACAAAGTCAGTAACGAATTTACATGTAATGTAATGAAAAACCCTTTTTGTATAAATTATCTTTTTTTGTAGGAGTGTGTTATGTAATTTATCATAAACTATACCTATTATAGTTTATCAAAACAAGGGTAGTAGTGGTAATGTACGTAAACTATATTTAACATAGTTTATTTAAATGCTTGTACGAAATGGATGTACTTTGATTATAACAATTTGTTATCTTTTATATATGTATCAAAATCCATTTATTAAATGATGCATGTCTATATACTAAGAAAAAATGTCATTTATTTGCAATAACATATATTCACATAAAGATGTAAACCTTGCTCGACATGTTACAAGGCGAAATGAAATTGTTAGCATTTTCCTGTTATTAACAGATTCCATTACTGTTTTTAGAAAATTTATAGAAAATTCATAACAGATCCAAATCAGAATCCATAAATTCTGGGAGTTAGGAAAATGAGTCTATTTTGTTAATAAATTTTCCTTTGATTTTTAGCGACCTCCAAATTAGGTGAAGACGTCCACAAACACAGACTGGTCCAGATTGGTTCTTGAAATGGTAGGCAGTTTTGTAAAAATCACCATAAATTGTAGAAAAATCGTATGAAAATGTGCAAGTAGCCATTTTCAATTTAAGGATTTGAACTACTTGCACCTTGTAAATTTTTGAAAACTAAAATGTTTTAGTTGACTAAAACAGTCCGTGAATGGAGTCCAACTATTCTGTTGAAAGTTGTTAGAAGCATTTAGTTGTGTTCCTGGTGATTTAACTTGTATCCCCACCTTAAAACTTAAGAAAATATGAAAATGTACGGGTATGAACTCACATTAAATGGTTTCAGTAGATGAGTGTTGGAGATGAGAAGTGTTCAACTCAAGAACACTTGAAGATGCCTAGAAGATTTTCGAGAATCTAACACCTAAGTGATGCAATTTGTGTGAGAAACCCATGATTTGAGTAGAATGAAGTGTAATAATCACAAGGAGGATGAATTATACTTACCAAGAGTGTAAGAAATCTTGATGATCAGCCTTGGAATCTCAAAATTGATGGAGAAAGTTAGAGAGAAAAGTTGAGTTTGATCTTTGGTGAAATGAGAGCAAGTGAGTGAGAATGAGGAGAGAGAATGAGTGTCCAGCTCGAAGAACGTGGGAATAACTTGTGAGAGAGGTAAAAAGTATAAGGAAGTGACAAGGTATGGTGGGGAGGTGTGTGGGTTGGTCATGGAGTGGATATAGGTGGTTGCTTGTGTCATAAAACAAAGAAATGTCAACACTCAACCTCTTGTACTTCAACCACTCTTATTGGATAAGATTTATCCCCAAAAACATGATCAATTAATAAATATGGGGCCTTATATGTTAAAATGAAGTTTTGGGTGAAAATCACGCGTTAAAACGATGAAAAACGAGCTTAAAATGAAGTCATAGTCGAAAACCGGGCTATTTTGAGCTTCCTGCGAGGCTTCTCGCATGAGGGACCGAAGGTGCGAGGGTTCGGTCCCTCTTGATTCGGGTCCGAGAGTGTGCAAGTGAAATGGGGCAAAGTTGGTCCGAACCGAAATGGAACGAAGGCGAAATGGACCGAAGGCTTCGGGTTTGGTTCTTGTGCGAGGTTCGGGCCCGAGAGCACCCCTTTGGGTTCGGTCCTCCTGGTTTCGGTTCAGCAGCCTTTGGGTTCGGTCCAAGAGGGTTCGGTCCCTAAGAGGACTTTCGGCCCTATGAGGCTTCGGTCCTATAAAGGGGGTTTTGGGTCTTTTTGGGTATTTTACCCGTTCTAACCCCATTTTAAGCGATTTTTGACCCGGTTAAGGGTCAGGATGACCCGAATGATTACGATAAGTTACGGAAACTTTTGAGAGAGATTTGGGAGAGATTTCACATACTTGGAGAGATTTGGGAGAGATTTCACATACTTGGAGAGATTTGGGAGAGATTTCACATACTTGGAGAGATCTGGGAGAGGTTTCGTTTGTGACACTTTTGAGTGTCCGGCTTCGCAATGCAAGGTCCTTAAACCCCATTAAGCCATGTTTTAGTGTCCTACACACTCCCGATGAGTGTGTAATAGTGTTATATCGCTTCGGTTCATTGTTTAGCACTATCACGACTAAGGAAAAATTAAACACGCGAATTTTCCAATTGATGTTTTCTCATCAAAATAACGAGTTGTTTAGTAATTACACAATGTAAACCCTAATATACAAGGGCTAAATGAGTCATCCGGTTTGACTTGATGACTTTGTTTGAGTTTGACTTGACCCGAAATTGACTATTGTCACATCATCCCCCGTTAGAGGTAATTTCGTCCCTAAATTTACGTTTTGGCTGGGACTTCAAGAGTTTGGGAAGAGATGCAGGTATTTTTGTTTCATTTGATCTTCGTGTTCACAGGTGAACTCGGGTGCTCGTTTCGCGTTCCAAAGAACCTTCACTATAGGAATACGACTTTGTTTCGTTCTCTTGATCTCTCGATCCATGATTTCGACTGGTTCCTCCACGAAATGGAGACTCTCATTTACTTCAATTTCATCGAGGGGTAGCACGAGAGTCTCGTCAAATAGACACTTTTTCAAGATGGATACGTGGAAGGTAGGGTGTACGTTATTAAGTTCTTGTGGTAGTCGGAGTTTGTACGACGCAGGACCAATCCTGGCAAGGATTTCAAACGGTCCGATGTACCTTTGGTTTAGTTACGTTTACCAAAACATATCATTCCTTTCCAAGGGGAAACTTTCAGTAGTACCCGATCTTCGACCTGGAATTCCAAGGGTTTGCGTTGTTTATCCGCGTAACTCTTTTTCCGATCTCGGGATGCTTTCAGTCTTTCCCGAATGTGAACAATCTTTTCTGTGGTCTCCCTTATGATTTCAAGACCAGTGAGGGTGCTATTAGGGACTTGCCCCCTAGCTAGCTGAGTGTCCCCCATTCTACCCAGCACAGGGGTGATCGGCACTTGCGACCATAAAGATCTTCGAATGGGGATACTTTGATGCTGGTGTGATAGCTGTTATTATAGGATAATTCAATAAGCGGTAAATGGGTATACCATGCCTTACCAAAGGCTATCACACAGGCTCTCAACATATCTTCTAATGTCTGTATGGTTCGTTTGCTCTGCCCGTCGGTTTGTGGATGGTAGGTCGTACTCATGTCTAGCCTAGTTCCCATAGATTTCTGTAGGGACTGCCAAAATCGCGAGGTGAATCTACTATCTTGGTTGGAGATAATGGATATTGGTACACCATGCAGTCGCACAATCTCCTTGATGTACGTCCTGGTTAACTTCTCCATCTTGTCGGTTTCCTTTATTGGTAGGAAGTGCGCATACTTGGTCAATCTGTCTACGATTACCCATATGGTGTCAAGCCTACCCAATGTCTTAGGTAGTTTGGTTATGAATTCCATGGTTATCCGTTCCCACTTCCACTCAGGTATATCCAGCTGTTGTAGTAGTCCTGATGGCTTCTGGTATTCTACATTGACCTTGGCGCAAGTCAGACACTTGCCCACATAGGTAGCAATCTCAGCTTTCATGTTCGGCCACCAGTACAACTTCTTGAGGTCTAGATACATCTTATCCGAACCTGGATGGATGGAATATCGTGTCTTGTGTGCTTCGTTCATGACAACGTCTCGAAACCCACCGAAATTTGGTGTCTAGATCTGGTTCATGAGGTAGCGAGCTTCGTCCTCCTTGACTTCTAGGTTTTTATCCATCCCTCTCAATGCCTCACCTGTCACGTTTTCTAGTTTCAAGGCTTCAAGTTGAGCTTCCCTGATTTGTGTGAACAGGTGCGAATGGATCGTCATTGTCAATGACTTCACCCGACGTCCCGAATATTCCTTTCTGCTTAGTGCATCAGCTACAACATTGGCCTTACTCGGATGATAACGGATTTTGCACTCTTAGTCGTTCGGTAGCTCTACCCATCTTCTTTGTCACATGTTGAGCTCTTTTTGATTGAGGATATGCTGAAGACTTTTGTGATCGGTGGAGATGGTGCACTTTGTGCCGTAGAGGTAGTGTCTCTAGATCTTTAAGGTGAACACTACTGCTCCCAATTCGAGGTCGTGGGTAGTATAATTAACTTCATGGGTCTTAATTTTCCTTTATGCATAAGCGATAACCTTCCCCCTCTGCATGAGCACGCATCCGAGACCTTGATTTGAAGCATCACAATACACCACGAAGTCATCAGTTCCTTCTGGAAGAGACAAGATCAGCGCGCTGCATAGGGCTTGTTTTAACGTTTGGAAGGCGGCTTGTTGTTTATCTTCCTACTTGAACACCACAGCTTTCTAAGTCAGAGTGGTAAGGGGTTTAGCAATCTTGGAGAAGTTCTGTATGAACCTTCGATAGTAGCCTGCGAGTCCTAAAAATTGTCGGATTTCTGTTTGTGTTGTAGGTGCTGACTAGTTTTCGATCGCCTTGATTTTTGAGGGATCCATGTGTATCCCTTTCTTGCTAACCATGTGGCCAAGGAATCCCACTTCTCGGAGCCAAAATTCTCACTTTGAAAACTTAGCATAAAGTTGTTCGGCTCTTAGAGTCTCTAGTACCTGTCGCACGTGTTGGCTGTGCTCTTCTTCGCTTCTCGAATAGACCAAGATATCATCGATGAACACGATCACGTATTTATCTAAGAATGGTCAACACACTCGGTTCATCAGATCCATGAACACCACATGTGCGTTTGTTAATCTGAATGGCATCACTACAAACTCGTAGTCTCCATAGCGAGTTCTGAATTCCGTCTTGGGGATATCTTCTTCTTGAACTCACAACTGATGATAACCACCTCAAGTTGATTTTTGAAAAATATCTTGCTCCCTGATGTTGGTCGAAGAGGTCATCAATTCGTGGTAGGGGATATCGATTCCTGATGGTAAGTTTGTTTAACTCTCGATAGTCGATGCACATGCGAAATGATCCATCCTTCTTCTTTACAAAAAAGGACTGGTGCTCCCTAAGGTGAAAAGCTCGGTCTGATGAACTCTTTGTTCAATAGTTCATTCAACTGGCTGGACAGTTCTTGCATTTCTGCTGGTGCTAGGCGGTAAGGAGCTTTGGCTACGGGGGTAGCATCGGGAACCAAGTCGATTCGGAATTCGACTTGTCGTGCGAGTTGTACACCTGGCAGATCTTCTGGGAATACATCATGGAAGTTGCATACTTCTGGAATGTCTTTGAGTTCCTTCACCTCTTGTTTCTTATCTACGACGTGGGCTAAGAATGCATGGTATTCCTTCTAGAGATACTTTTAGGCTTTTACGCAAGAGATGATTTGCAAATTTTCACTGGGTTTATCGCCATATATGAGAAGGGTTTTGCCATTTGGCAGATTAAGGCGAACGACCCTTTCGTAACATAGAATGTCGGCATGAAGAGAACTTAACCAATCCATACCAATGATGATGTCGTAACTCTTTATGGTGACCGACACTAGATCGATTTTGAACGGATGGTTATCTAGAGTGAGGGTACACCCTATGTATATATCATTAGTATGCTCAACCTTTCCGTTTGCCATTTCTATGACGTATGAATCTTTTAATGATTGGGGGTTTTGTTTATGTAATTGTTTGAATTGGTGGCTCATGAAAATCCTCTCCGCTCCACTATCAAATAGTATGCATGCGTAAGAGTTATTTAGGAGAAACGTATCGGTAACCACCGTAGGATCCTTGACTGCTTCCCCATGTCCTATCGCCAGGACTCTCCCTACACCTCCAGCATTAGGGGCTTGTGCCTTGGGGCAGTTCCTCCTGAAGTGCCATGCTTGACCACATCCATAGCAGGTTTGGCTTGCCCCTGCATTGGCAACTTGGTTGATCGATGATGCTGGCGCTTTACAGAAATGGGCGGTATGCCCCTTCCTGTCGCATTTTTTGCAGTCTATTTCTCGACAAGCACCAGTGTGGTGGAAGTTGCACTTGTTGCACTTAGGGAGGTTTCCAGCATATTGCTTCGGTGGTGCTGGACTGGTAGCAGTAGTGGCAGCACGGATAGCCACAGTCTATTGCTTCTTGGCGGGGTCCTGGGTCGGTTTCTTCTTTCTATTGTTCCAGAACTTCCTCTTGTTGTTTCCTCCCTTTGCTTGGTCGGTGGTGGCAATCACAGTACCACGACTGGCCCTGTGATCGATAAGTTGTTGTGCCAATTCCTTGGCACTTTCAAAGGTAGCGGGTTTCGAGGCCAGTAAACTATCTTGAATTTGGGATGACAGTCCCCAAAGGTATCGTTCCACCTTTTTCCCCTCTAGAGTGACCATTGTTGGACAAAGGAGTGCTAGGTCACTGAACCGGGCAGTGTAAGTTTCAAGATCTATGCCTGACATTCTGAGGTTCCAGAGTTCTTCTTCGAGTTTTTGTATCTCTCCCCTCGAGCCATACTCCTTTAGCATCAACGCTTTCAAGTCTTCCCAGCTTATGAAGTTAGCCACTGCGGGGGTAAGTGATTTAACTCGGCCATTCCACCAAGTGAGAGCCCTACAGGAGAAAGTGAATGTTGCATACTTGACCTTGCTCGCTTCGGGACAAGCATAGATTTCAAAGACTGCTTCGGTCCTTTTGAACAATTGCATCTGTGTGAGACGCCCCCGCTCCCATCGAAGGTATTGGGTTTTCCATTTGTGAAATCCTTGTAGGTGCATTCCTTTTTGCGCCCCAAACTGTCACTCTGGTTAGATGGTGTAGCACCAGATCCAGATCCACCATTGCCATTAGTATCGATTTGCGACATAGCTGCCGCTACAGCTGCTGTTACTACAACCTGGAACATTGCTGGATCAAATTGTGGTGGTGGCGGCGAAGGAGGTGGTGTTGCGCTCCTGGAAGGTCTTGGTCTTTTCCTTGGTGGCATAGTTCTGTCATAAGTTTCAAAATGACAAGTCAGTAAGACTTCAATAGTAATAACGAGTCGAGTGTTACTTGTTTCATCTCATTTGTATTATATCCCGACTTTAATGCATTAGCAAGTAACTCATAGAAAAAGTTTATGCAGTTAAACTTATGAATTAAAATAGTGGTGACCCAAACAGAGTCATGTGTTTGGTTCCGCGTCTGACCCACTCCTAAGATTCGCTAGATGTGCCCCAGTTATGTGTAATTAAAATTTTAATAAGTTGTTGATACTAATGAGTCTGCCCTAAGTCCACAAACAAACAAGGAACACGTCCTAAGGCGGACTCACCATTTCTAGGTCGATTACTTCTTTAATTACACATAACAACGAGGTACACTTAGAAATCTTAGAGTTATCAGCTAAAAATTGTTTGTAATACCACATAGTAAAATCTCATGTCAACATCCAATGAAGTAAAATGCATGCCAAATTCATTGATAGACTTTTATTACATATTTCTTTGGAGAACATTTGACCTCATAAGGGTATGCATTACATCAATGCAACAGATAGTTTTGACAGCACAAAAGCCCTTTGAATAGTGTATTCACTTAGTCGCAGGGTCAACCTACATGCAAAAGAGTAGCACCAACGCATGCTCATAAACTTATACTATGAAGATGTGTGAGTAGTAATGAGTCCTACTCACGACGATCCTTCCCTGATGGAGCTTGGGATGATGTTGATGCGCCTTGCAGTTCTGCTAATCTCCGTTTGGTTGCAACCATTCTCTCCTCAAGTGCCATGTATCTTTCCCGATACTCCCTTGCTTCTGCTCGAGCAGTGAGAAGGTCCTGAATGAGTTGGTCACTGTAGTGGGAGTCTCGTTCTAGGTCTCTGGTGCGAGCAGTGGTAGACTCTATGATGGCACTTAGCTCCCGGACCTGATTGGTCGTCATCCTTCCGCGATCATCCATAATCGTTATCTGTCGAGTCATGATTGGGAGGGCTCTATTAGTCGGTCCCCCATGGATGAGGTCGTAGTAACCACGTTGGTCGCCATATGGTGAACGTTGGCGTTGTTGTTGGCTCGACCTCTCGATCATTGTTGGCTAACGGGGCTTAGGCCCATTGTAGCCAAATCGGTTTGCAGGTACCCTGGCGATGTAAGGAGGGTTGAAGAATTCTGGTTCTTTTTCACTTTCGTCCACATCCATATCTACCTCAATGTCTTCCACTTCTTCTTCTTCCTCCTCTCCTTCTTCCTCTGGTTCATCCTCGGGTTCCTCTTCGGGATCTTCTTTGGGTTCCTCTTCGGGGTCCTCTTCTGGATCTTCTTCGATTGGTTCTTCGGGCTCTTCTTCAATCCATCCGACATTTCCCTGATTCGGAAAGTATGGGTCTCCAGGTAGGTGAAATCCGGCCATGACGTCTGCGCGAGAAATGGGGTGTTAGAAGCATGCAATGATTGATAATAATAATATTCTGCTATAGCAATCATACAAATACTCCTATAGTATTTTAAATGTTTAGATTTGGTTTTTAGAGCGTTCTTTGTAGAGTGAAGTTAGGTTATTAGATTTGTTGCCCACTATGACTATCCCCTAGTATGCATAAATCACTTCTCGGACGAATATAGTTGATCAGGCTATATCCCTCCCAGACTTGATTCATATATACCAAGGCATACTCATGGTGTACAACTGCTCTTCTTTTACTTTATGTTCTCCTAGTTATGACACTACGCGAGCATGCGTGTATACCTTAAACATGAAAACTATTTATTTTCTAAAAGTATAACCCATTAAAATGTTTTAAAAATCAGAGACTTTTAGTCCCAAATGTGTTTATAGTTTGTATATCTTATGTGATTTGATATACTTAATTCACTATAAACCGTGCTCTGATACCAGTCTGTCACACCCCCAAACCAAGGATGGCGGAAACGTCCGGAGGTGGAGGACTTCATGTATAGTATCATAACCATAATTGCAATAGTAATTTAAGCAAACACAACCAACATATATATAATTGAAAGAGTTACATCATTGTATAAATTACATGTTTCCAAATCAATTACAATATGTCGACAAAATATTAAATGTTGACGCCTTAACGTCCCATCCTCAAAATGCACTTGGTTACCTGATTAGTGATTTCCTGAGAATACAAGTTGTTTGAAAAAGTGTCAACACAAAGGTTGGTGAGTCATAAGCTTTTGTTTTAACTTGATAAAAGCCTTTCTCTTGTAAATGTCATGTTTCTTTTAGAAAAATCCGATATTTTCCTTAAAATGTGGAATGTAGTCTTATATCTAAAGACCGAAATGTATAAGTAACCTTTCTTACTTATAAGAAATAATGTAAGTTTAAATGGACATAAACGCGTTTGAATTCAATGAAGTTCCCATAAATTCCTATGTTTTTTAATACTTTCTGTGAGAATATTATAACCATGCTACGATCTAGTTGGCCTGAAACGATGTCCTTCAGGCATCGGAAATGTTATGACATTTGTCACCCCAGACCTAACGGTCTAACTATTGCATGCAGTTAAGGTGTGAGTTTTTTAAACCCAATATAGATCTATATACAACTATCACGCTCTCCCTCCAGAAGACTCTGGTTACAATACAGGAATTAGTGGTAAATGTGAAGCGAATGTCTCACAAAGTCATTAACGAATTTACGTGTAATGTAATGAACATCTCTTTTTGTATAAAGGTACCCTTTTTGTATGAGTGTGTTATGTAATGTATCATAAACTATACCTATTATAGTTTATCAAAAACAAGGGTAGTAGTGGTAATGTACGTAAACTATATTTAACATAGTTTATTCAAATGTTTGTATGAAATGGATGTACTTTGATTATAACAATTTGTTATCTTTTATATATGTATCAAAATCCATTTATTAATTGATGCATGTCTATATACTAAGAAAAAATGTCATTTATTTTCAATAACATATATTCACATAAAGATGTACACCTTGCTCGACATGTTATAAGGTGAAATGAAATTGTTAGCATTTTCCTGTTATTAACAGATTCTTGCTTGACATTAGTTAATAAATGGATTTTGATACATATATAAAAGATAACAAATTGTTATAATCAAAGTACATCCATTTCATACAAACATTTGAATAAACTATGTTAAATATAGTTTACGTACATTACCACTACTACCCTTTGTTTTTGATAAACTATAATAGGTATAGTTTATGATACATTACATAATACACTCATACAAAAAGGGTACATTTATACAAAAAGGGATTTTCATTACATTACATGTAAATTCGTTAATGATTTTGTGAGACATTCGCTTCACATTTTCCAATAAGTCCTATATTGTAACCAGAGTCTCCTGGAGGGAGAGCGTGATAGTTGTATATAGATCTATATTGGGTTTGACAAACCCACACCTTACTGTTTTTAGAAAATTTATAGAAAATTCATAACAGATCCAAATCAGAATCCGTAAACTCTGGGAGTTAGGAAAATGAGTCTACTTTGTTCATAAAATTTCCCATGATTTTTAGTAACATCCAACTTAGGTGAAGACGTCCATAAACACAGACTGGTCCAGATTGGTTCTTGAAATGATAGGAAGTTTTGTAAAAATCACCATAAATTGTAGAAAAATCGTATGGAAATGTGCATGTAGCCATTTTAAAGCTAAGAAGTTGAACTACTTGAAACTTGTAAATTTTTGAAAACAAAAACGTTTTAGTTGACCAAAACAGTCCGTGAATGGAGTCTAATTTTTCTGATGAAAGTTGTTAGAACCATTTAGTTTTTGTTAGGATTAAAACCCTAATTGAGATTTGATGAACAAGATGCGGAAAATAAGAACAAACAAAAATATGAAGATTATGTCGAATGATCACTCGATTTATTGAAAACAGGAGGAATAAATTACACTTTCAGCATAGACTAAAGAATCTAACACTACATAAGAAACCACACGTGGCGGCTACATTTTGCGTCACCCTTAACCCTAATTATGAATAATACATGACTATTTATAGGGAAAAGACAAGTCTTGGGCTTTTAACCTAGAATTCATCAAAGGGTCCCATTGCCATCATCCGTGGAGTGCTTTGAAACCCTACAATCTCCCCCTCAAAGTATGGAATGAATGACAATGCTTTAACTTCCAAAACAAGCATCTAGCAAATAAAAAGATCTGCAACGAGGAATATATGAAGCAATCCACGAATCTTGATTCTTCAATAGTCTTCAAACACGGGCTCTAGGATATATAAAGTAATGTCTTTAAACTTCATTTTCGAATGTAATCCCAAAGAATCTTCATGAAAACCAAACCCGCCATAAAAACCCATTTCAGAACAAAGAAACCGAATCACTTCTTGTCTTTGAAGAGTTCCCCCTCCAAGTCACAATGATCTTCAAATAAGCTAATGATATAAGCCATCAAAAAATATCATGTAACAACCCAAACTTTATGATTCGTAACGCCACTTGATCGAGAAAATACAAGAAGTCGGAGATATAACAAGTCCTTAGCAGAGCTCGATAAAGAACTTCCGCTGTAAAGGATACTTCTTTGTAAAAGCTTTAGCAGAGCTCGATGAAGAACTTCCGCTGTAAAAGCTACCTTCATAATTCTACCATAAGCTTTATCAAAAATCTTCAACTTTGAAAAGTCACAAATCCAATTTCAAATGGCCATACCAAATTCTCCCCCAATTTATAATTAAAAACATGATTATAAAGCCTTCAAATGGTCATGAGAATGATCTTGAATGGATAAAAAAAAATTATTGTGCTCCCCCGCGACAAAATGATATACACAATGAGGTATACAATCCGAAAAAAGTCGAGAAAATTTGACTTTATTGCGAAAAACGACTTTACGAACCGCCAAGACTTGATGGAATCTTTATTTTGCTGTTCACGAAAAAATATGTGCGATAAAAAATCCAAAACTGTTCACCGGCCCTCAAATTTGCAAACTTTTTGAAAAACAGGCTGAAATTGTCACTTTTCTGAATTTCAGGGACTGAAAATGTAACTCTGCATCAATTTCCCTTTTATTTGTAATAATTTCTGGAAATGGTCCAAAAAAGCCAAACTATGAAAACAACGGGGACCAAAAGTGTCAATTCGATGATGTTGTAGGGACCATAAATGAAACTCTGAGTTATCTTCTTCCCCATTTAAAGAATACGACTGGAACAACGATGACTTAATTTTGAATCCAATAATTCCAAGCAAACGAATACTCGTAATTTGAAAACGAATCCAATCATAGGTTCGCTTCCCCCTCTTTCGTTCCAAGCACAATAAACTAATGGTTCGCAGGTAAGACTCTTATAGGGATTTTGACTTTTCTGTTGACCAATGTTCGTTTCAATTGAAGAAGATAATCAAACTACCACAGTCAGAGAACGTTCGTGGGTGAAGAACGAGTGGTTAGCAGTGAAACCTTCCAACCCAAATTAACCATTTAAAGTGCCCAGAATCCCAATCACGATTCCATTGCCCTGAACATCACACTTCCAAATACATGCTCGATTCTGATAAGATTTAATTCCGATTGCGAGGTCATCAACATTTCAGAGACCAACATTCCGATTCATAAATTAACTTCACAATTGCGATTATTCCCGTTCGGAATTCTTTTGCATAACGATCAAAATCCGTCTTTCATCACCTTCAAATTCCAACTTGGCAATCGATCAAAACGATGAGCAATCAAAGTGATTTTGGCTTTCCAATTTGACCAGCAAAATCGAACATAAATAGAATCACAATTACACAAATCATTTCGATTTAGAAGCCATTTCATCTACAGCCACAACTGTTTTGATCATCTTGGTTTCTGATTATCTTCCATAAACACCAAATCATCATTCGCAAATTAATTTTCAGATTAAACTCATTTTCAACAACAATTGCAATCGTTCTTCATTGGTTCTTCAAACTCAGAATATCAACTCATCAATAAGAATTCCCAATAGACATTGGTCCATCATCCAGTATCTTTAATCAGTTTTCTGATTAGCACCATCGATTCCAATAAATTCAAACAAGAATCATCGAATCAATCTTCATATTCAAATCGATATTGAGACCCAAAAAAAATTATCACAAAAAATATCAAGCAATCGATCACTTAAGAGAAAGAAAACTTTAATTCAATAATCGATCTTGAACAAATACATGATTTCGATCATTGATAACGATGATTTTGTGATCTATAGATTCGATTCACTGATTTGAGGATGCGAAAAGGATGAGAGAATGTAAACTAAGAAAACTGTCAAAGCGTTTACAATTAGGTCAAAGAAATTTGATATACACAGTAATACCACGATGAACAATAGTAAACTAGATTTGGGCTATAGATGAAACGGATGAACAATGACGAGCAAAATCAATGAGCCAATGGGAATGAAATTGATCAATAAAGCAAAGAAATCAATTTATTAGGATCAAATCAAAAAATACAAGAATGAAACAAATAGGATTAAGGAAAATACCAGATGATCAGTAACCAAAAAAAAAAAAAAAAGTCTCCGTGAACAGTTTTTTTTGAACAGAACTTTGATTCCAAGACGCCAAAACACCAATAATCTTCAATAACTTCTGTAGAAATTCATCAAACCAAAAACCGATACTTCAAAAATCAATAGATCTTCAAAGATCTGCTCTGATACCATTTGTTAGGATTAAAACCCTAATTGAGATTTGATGAACAAGATGCGGAAAATAAGAACAAACACAAATATGAAGATTATGTCGAATGATCACTCTATTTATTGAAAACAGGAGGAATAAATTACACTTTCAGCATAGACTAAAGAATCTAATACTAAATAAGAAACCTCACGTGGCGGCTACATTTTGCCTCACCCTTAACCCTAATTATGAATAATACATGACTATTTATAGGGAAAAGACAAGTCTTGGGCTTTTAACCTAGAATTCATCAAAGGGGCCCACTGCCATCATCCATGGAGTGCTTTGAAACCCTACAGTTTTGTTCCTGGTGATTCAACTTGTATTCCTCCCCTTAAAACTTAAGAAAATATGAAAATGTAGGGGTATGAACTCACATTAAATGGTTTCAGTAGATGAGTGTTGGAGACAAGAAGTGTTCAACTCAAGAACACTTGAACATGCCCTAGAAGATTTTCGAGAATCTAACACCTAAGTGATGGAATTTGTGTGAGCAACCCATGATTTGAGTAGAATGAGGTGTAATAATCACAAGGAGGATGAATTCTACTTACCAAGAGTGTAAGAAAGCTTGATGATCAGCCTTGGAATCTCAAAATTGATGGAGAAAGTTAGAGAGAAAAGTTGAGTTTGATCTTTGGTGAAATGAGAGCAAGTGAGTGAGAATGAGGAGAGTGGATGAGTGTCCAGCTCTAAGAATGTGGGAATAACTTGTGAGAGAGGTAAAAAGTACAAGGAAGTGACAAGGTATGGTGGGGAGGTGTGTGGGTTGGTCATGGAGTGGGTATGGGTGGTTGCTTGTGTCATAAAACAAAGAAAGGTCAACACTCCACCTCTTGTACTTCACCCACTCTTCTTGGATAAGATTTATCCCCAAAAACATGATTATATAATGAATATGGGGCCTTATATGTTAAAATGAAGTTTTGTGTGAAAATCCCGCGTTAAAACGATGAAAAATGAGCTTAAAATGAAGTCGTAGTCGAAAACCGGGCTATTTTGAGCTTCCTGCGAGGCTTCTCGCATGAGGGACCGAAGGTGCGAGGGTTTGGTCCCTCTTGATTCGGGTCCGAGAGTGTGCAAGCGAAATGGGGCGAAGCTGATCCGGACCGAAATGGAACGAAGGCGAAATGCACTGAAGGCTTCGTGTTCGGTTCTTGTGCGAGGTTCGGGCCCGAGAGCACCCCTTTGGGTTCGGTCCTCCTGGTTTCGGTTCAACAGCCTTTGGGTTCGGTCCCTAAGAGGACTTTCGGCCCTAAGAGGGTCCGGCCCTATGAAGGGGGTTTCAGGTCTTTTAGGTTATTTTACCCGTTCTAACCCCATTTTAAGCGATTTTTGACCCGGTTAAGGGTCGGGATGACCCAAATGATTACGAAGAGTTACAGAAACTTTTGAGAGAGATTCGGGAGAGATTTCACATACTTGGAGAGATTTGGGTGAGATTTCACATACTTGGAGAGATTTGGGAGAGGTTTCGTTTGTGACATTTTTTGAGTGTCCGGTTTCGCAATGCAAGGTCTGTAAACCCCATTAAGCCATGTTTTAGTGTCCTACACACTCCCGATGAGTGTGTAATAGTGTTTTATTGCTTCAGTTCATTGTTTAGCACTATCACGACTAAGGAAAAATTAAACACGCGATTTTTCCAATTGATGTTTTCTCATCAAAATAGCGAGTTGTTTAGTAATTACACAATGTAAACCCTAATATTCAAGGGCTAAATGAGTCGTCCGATTTGACTTGCTGACTTTGACTTGACCCGAAATTGACTATTGTCACACTTCATGCCCAAGAGGGACCTCAATCATGATCTATACTGCAACTTTATGCTTCTAGAATCCGAAGAGGGTCCTGATCTGGAGTTACAACTTTAAATCTAGCCCATAGCTCATCATACCAACTTGATATTCCAAGAAAACCCTAATACTCAACCAATAGAGGAGACTTATAAGAAAAATGACGGTTTAGGTACCTTTGGAAGATGATATCTGAGATGAATGTTGATTTCCACACTCTAATTGCTCCAATCTCCTTCTTTTCTAAGTCCTCTCCTTACAAAAATCCCATTTTCAAGCTTCAACACATACACAAGGCAGACACACATACAAATAAGGGCTCTCAAGGACTCTTTAGAACTGTAAAGAGGTCCAAGGGAGGCTAAGGCCTCTTTAAATAGGGGTAAAAAACTCCATGATTTAGGGTTTCATCTGCCAGCTTCTGCTCGCCGAGTCCCAATATGGACTCGTCAAGTAGGTCACTTAACATACGATCCCACCCCGTTGCTACTCGACGAGTAGGGCAATCAACTCATCGAGTGGAGCTTAACCCAATACATCTTATTTAAAACAATACCTAAGAATTTGGGCGTTACAACTCTCCCCCACTTGAACTAGACTTCGCCATCGAAGTCCGCTGGAATAAACGAGGTCGGGTAATGCTCGCGCATCTCCCCCTCCAGCGTCCATGTCCACTCGGATCCACTCCGATGTTCCTACTGTACCTTTACCAAAGGTATTTCCTTTATTCGCTGAATCTTCTTCTTCCTTTCCAAAATAGCCACAAGCCTTTCCACATAGTTAAGGCGGTCATCGACCTGAATGTCATCCAACGATACCACTGCCTCCTGATCCATAATGCAGTTTCGCAATTGTGAAACATGAAACGTGCTGTGGATCCGGCTGAGCTCCTCCGGAAGCTCTAGTCTATAAGCCACCCTGCCAAACCTAGGAACAATCCTGAACGACCCAATGTAACGGGGACCCAATTTTCCCCCCTCCCAGAAGCGGAGCACACCCTTCCAGGGTGAGACCTTCAGGAGGACCATGTCACCCACCTAAAATTCCAGCTCAAATCGACATAGGTCGGCATAACTTTTCTGCTGGCTATGAGCGGTCTGCAGTCGCTGTCTAATCTGCTGTATCATATCGGTAGTTTGCAGAACTACCTCAGTCCAACCCATTATCCTATGCCCAACCTCGCCCCAGCAGACTGGGGTCCTACACTTCCGCCCTACAACAGCTCGAAAGGCGGGGCTCCAATACTGGAATGATAGTTGTTGGTGTAGGCGAACTCTGCAAGCGGTAGGTGGGAATCCTAACTCCCACCGAAATCAATGACACACGCCTTCAACATATCCTCGAGGGTCTGAATGGTCCGCTCACTCTGCCCATCAGTATGCGGATGGAACGCCGTGCTAAAATGCAGTCTCGTACCCAGTTCCTTGTGGAACTTCTGCCAAAAACAAGATGTAAACCTGACATCCCGATCGGAAACAATGGAAACTGGGACCCCATGGCGAGAGATAATCTAGCGAACGTGCATGTCGGCTAACTTTTCTGCCGACGAACTCTCGTGTATGGCTCGGAAATGGGCACTCTTGGTCAATCGATCCACGATGACCCATATAACATTGAACCCCATTGCCATCTTTGGCAACTTTGTGATGAAATTCATTGCGATCTGTTCCCATTTCCACATGGGAATCTCCAGAGGTTGTAACTTACAATGCGGCCTCTGGTGCTCGGCCTTGACCATCCTACATGTCAAGCACCTCTTGACAAACCAAGCGATATCTCGCTTCATACCAGGTGACCAATAACTCAAACTTAAATCACGGTACATCTTGGTGGCTCCCGAGTGAATAGAGAAATGAGACTTATGAGCCTCCTCCATCACTGTCTGCCGGACCCCTCCGGACATCGGAACCCAAAATCGACCGTAACAGGTCAACAATCTGCGACTATCTTGAACAAACCGGGCGCTTTCGCCCTTAATCCTTTCCAACTTCCAGTTCTATGGCCTCATACCCTCAATCTGAGCATCCCTGACCAAACCCACCAACGGGGAATCTACCGCTATCCTCATACAATTGGCTAGGGTAGAGGACCCAGCTGACTTGCGGCTCAGAGCATCCGTAACCACGTTCGCTTTACCAGGGTGGTAAAGGATCTCACAATCATAGTCCTTGACCACATCCAGCCACCTGCGCTGCCTCATGTTCAGGTTCGGCTGATCCATGATATGTCTCAAACTCTTGTGATCCGTGTACATAGTACAACGGACCCCGTAAAGATAGTGCCTCCAAATCTTGAGAGCGAAAACCACCACTCCCAACTCAAGGTCGTGTGCGGGGTATCTCGTCTCATGCGCCTTCAACTGCCTCGACGCATAGGCTATCACTTGCCCCCTCTACATGAGGACTGCCCCCAAGCCTGTGATGGATGCATCACAAAATACCACAAAATCCTCCACTCCTTCAGGGAGTGTCAACACCGGCGCCTCACATAAACATCGCCGAAGGGTCTCAAATGCCCTCTACTGCTCAGGGCCTCCACCAGAAATACACCCCCTTCCTCGTTAGACGAGTGAGGGGGTACGATTATCTTGGAGAAATCGCGAATGAATCTCCGATAATACACTGCTAAACCCAAGAAACTCCTGACTTCTGAGGGAAATTTCGGAGTCTCCCACTGCATAACTGCCTCTACCTTGCCCGGATCGACCAAATTCCCCTCCTGGTTAATGAGATGTCCGAGGAACTACACCTCTCACAACCAAAAATCACACTTCGAGAACTTGGCATACAACCATTCTCGTCGCAAAACCTCCAGCAGCTCCCTGAGATGCTCCTCATGTTGCTCTTGGGTCTTGGAATACACCAAAATATCATCTATAAACACAATGACCGAGCGATTGAGCATCGGTCTGCAGACTCGGTTCATCAGATCCATGAACACTGTCGGGGCATTGGTGAGATAAAATGGCATCACCACGAACTCATAATGACCATAACGAGTCCGAAACGCGGTCTTCTCCACGTCTTCCTCCATCACCCTTACCTGGTGATATCTTGATCTTAAGTTAATCTTGGAAAACCAAGATGCACCCTGCAGCTGATCGAAAAGGTCGTCTATCCTCGGGATCGGACAACGGTTCTTCACCATTAATTTGTTCAGCTCCCTATAGTCAATGGACATCCTGTGCGAACCGTCCTTCTTCCTGACGAAAAGGATCGATGCTCCCCAGGGTGAACTACTCGGACGAATAAACTGCTTACCCAATAGCTCCTGCAACTAAGATGATAGCTCCTGCATCTCAGGCGGTGCCAATCGCCACGGAGCCTTGGCGATAGGGGCCGCACCTGGCACTAGGTCAATCCTAAACTCAACCTGCCTCTACGGAGGCACTCCGGGTAACTCCTCCGGAAACACATCAGCAAACTCCCTCACCACCGGGACCTCAGAAACTGAGAGCTGCTCTCTAACCCGCGTATCTACCACATACGCCAAATAGCCGACGCACCCGTGATGAATATACTGTTGCGCCCTCGCTGCCGAACAAAACCCTAATCCCAACCTGGTGCCCTCACGATATACTACAAGTTCTCACCCACTTGGGGTTCGAACCACCACCCACTGTCCCTCACAGTCGATCACGGCGCCGAAACGGCTAAGCCAATCCGTCACTACAATCACGCATACATCCCCCATGGGGATAGGAATCAAATATATCGAGAAGGACACCCCGAAAATCTCCAACTCGTATCCCCGGTAGACCGAAGAAGCAGAAACCCTGTGCTCGTTGGCGACTGAAACTCGCAACGGGCACTCAAGATCATCCATCAGAACATTGAACCCTATAGAGAAGGTCTAAGATACAAACGATCAACTCGCCCCCGATTCAAATAATACCAAAGCGGGCAAAGAATTCACTAAAAACGTACCTAATCACAGGTACAATCAATAAAGCATAACACAAATACAATTACTGAGACAGAGAATAGAAACGTACCAGCAACCACATCCGGTGCTGACTTGGCCTCCTCGGCCGCGCTGGAAGGCGGACCCTGAGCCTTCGGAGGCTCCACCTTTACAGGCCTTCCATCTCCAATCCTCACAGTAGCTGGCGCAGAACCTTGCGCCGGCTTGGTGGCGAGCTGCGGGCAGTTGGTCTTCACATGACCAACTTGATAACAGTGGCACCCACCTCCTGCTCAACAAACTCCCGAATGAACCCTGCCACACTTTCCACAAGTGCGGCTCTGATGAACCCCAGACAACCACCGCATAGCCCTGATCGCATCATGTGTACCATCAAATGTCGGGTGCTTCATATTATCGAAGTCCCGGTACTAGAAAGCCCTGTCGGATCTTCCTCCAACCCATGCCGCAATTACAGCCAAAGTGGCTGAAGCAGCATCTGTCTCTGCTAGAGCTACATATCGCTCATCAAAGTACTCCACGATCGCGGTCTTAAACGACCCAAACATCTCTGGCATCTGCGCTCAGAACGCACCATTAATCTCGTCGTGCATGATCTCCCGGATCCTGGCATCCAACTCCTCGGTCTCTATCTGAACCACGGGCTCAGGTGCTACTGGCACCTTCAACCCTCTGTCTCCTGACCCCGATCATGATCCTGATCCGGATCTTGATCCCGAAGCAACATGCTTCATCACCACCATACTGAAATATATATACAAGTCATCAGAAAAATAACATAATGTCGGGTGACCAAAACCCACAAACGCTAGGGGTTGTGATTTCCTTGCTATGCGTATGGGTCTTGTGCTTTCAGTAGTACGGGCCCATACTATGTGACATCCCCATTTTCATGGCCATAAAATACCGATTTTGTTTATGCTTTGTTTAAAAATCAGAGTAACATTTTAAATAAAAGTGTTGCAGAACTTGTCCCAAAACAAAATATGATAAAGATTTATCAAAAGCATTTCCGTAGAAATGTATTTCATTAAAAAGACTCGGGATGTCATGTTCGATACATATCATAAGCATAAACAATACAACATAGGCCTTACTACATTATTCCGTATTTATAGGCCTAAAATTTCTTGATCCCTCATCCCAAGACA
This sequence comes from Lactuca sativa, assembly GCF_002870075.4. Lineage (NCBI taxonomy): Eukaryota > Viridiplantae > Streptophyta > Magnoliopsida > Asterales > Asteraceae > Lactuca > Lactuca sativa. The sequence continues at coordinate 165,604,336 of NC_056623.2, read as the reverse complement.
TCACATCTATGCTCATGCGCCACTACCTGTAATACAAGAAATTGAGTGGGTCAGGCATGGGAGCATGGTGAGCACATAGGGTTTTCATCCCACAATAAATTAGTATATTAACTTGATAAAACCAAACAACCCAATTACCCGTTCCCGTTATCCTAAAACATCTAACACAAGGGACCTAGTCTAAGGACTTTCATCGGGATGGAAACTACTGCTAAGGGGATTCCTCAGCAATAAATGTCCTTAACACAACCATGTAGGGGATGGAGTACACCTGGTGAGCACATAGTTCAAATAAACACCTATAGGTTGCGAGCCTGCTAGTGTTCCACTGGACTATCTAGAATAGTCCGTGGTCGTCATCTATACTCCGCTACATGGCTGGATCATCAATAACATCTATAACGAGGCCTCTCATTATTTTATTTTGTCACACAACAACTATTACATCTACCCATGTTTTACCCAACACATTTTGTAGATATAAAATACATATACAGTTTATATCATTTTAAAAAAAATGTATAAAATCGTTCATCCAGCATAGATAGCAAGTATATAGATAATATGCACACACAGCATGTAATTTATATAAAATACTTCATATCTATATGTAAGCAGAAAGTAACTATGCACTCACCTGAAAAGGTGGTGAATCCGAACTCAGATATTGCTTCGCTTCTTAAAAATAATTTCCTTCGACGAAACCTAGTATTATTACCACTACAGTTTAGTCTATTATTCGCCAAGACTAATTAATAGTCTAGATATTATTACTATTATATAAGTGTCAAACAAGACTTATATAACCCATAATAATAGCCCAAGTACTTATTATAAGTTCCTAATAACATTACTATAATTAAATAAACGATATATTAAAAATAGCGTAGGCGTAGCTCACTTACAGCGGGTTTTATAGAAAACCGGGCTTTTCTTGTTGTAGCATTCCTGAGCTGAAAAGCTCTTCTTCTCGGAGTCGTCGAGCGCTCCAGGGCTTCCGCCTCGTGCTAGGGAGGTTCCCTAGGATTTTCGAGGGGTTTCGGGGCTAGAGAGAGGTTCTAGAGAGAGAGTAAAGAGAAGAAAGAATGGGAAAGGTGTGAAGAAAATGAGGGTGGGAGAGGTTCTATTTATAGGGTGAAAATTGGCTGATCTTGGTGCCACATGTCACCATCTAATGGCAAGACTTGTGGAGAAAACAATGGTCAAGATTGTGCCACATCACCCATATTTGCACAGCACACTTCCGACTTCTAAAATCCGCAACTTTCACATGCGATCTCCGTTTTTGACGTTCTTTATATCTGCATGTAGGTAAAAATAAGATCTACAACTTTCATTTTGACACCATTGACTAATTCTCGACCGATCTTAAATTTAACAGTACAAGGAGATTATACTGTTAAACGTCCACGTAAAATTCATCACTTCTACGTACGGACTCTGTTTTCTTCTGTCTTTTTACCGTTGAGTTCCTATTAATTAGATCTTCAACTCCCATTTAGGTTGCATAAGCCAAAAACCGCTCGAACTAAAATTCAAGTTTTGGGTTGTGCACTGCTAAGCCGAATCTTAGAAAAATCATAACTTACTCATACGAAGTCATATTTGGGCGTTCTTTTTATGGATGTTCTTGGTTTAACATATACTAAAACTTTGGTTTAGATCATTAAGGCTAAAAAGTCCTCCATCATATATTTACTATTTACTTCTCCCGGTGTCGTGCCAGTTTTGCCGTAAAACTTCGCCGAGCCATAACTTCTTTGTTATAACTTGGATTTTGGCGTTCTTTATATCCCCGGAATCCTTGTTTCGAACACTACAACATTATGTAGAGATGTTGGACTTATCTCACACTTTAATTTTGATGCTTATATTTATTCTTTATTAACTATATATTTTTAATACACATAATTCAGATTGAATTCAAATATTTCATCTTTATTACTTCAAAAAGAGTTACAATAGTTGACCTAGACTATTACATCGTCCAAAAATGCTAAGCCCTGAAACCCCGGCGTTACAATTCTCCCCCCCTTAGGATGATTCCATCCTGAAATCATGCATCAGCAAACATATGTGGGTAGCGACTCATCATGTCACTTTTTGTTTCCCAAGTGAGATTCGGCCCATTCGAATGTTTCCATCAGACTAGCACTAAGTCGACCATCTTACGTCGTAACTTCTTAGTCTTACCGTCAACAATTTCGTCAGGCTCTTCGATCAGCCTCTTATTCTAATCCATTCTTAACTTTGAGATTGGAATTATGTCGAGAACTTCTCTTGTGAATTTCCTCAAATAACACACATGAAAAGTGTTATGAATACCATCGAGTTCTTCAGGAAATTCCAGTTTGTAAGGTTGGTTCTCAATCTTCTGAAGAACTTTGAACGGTCCAAAAAACCTTTGACTCAACTTTCCTCATTTCCCGAATCTTATAAGTCCCTTCCACGGTGTGACTTTAAACAAAACTAAATCCCCAACTTCAAAAGTCAATTGTCGTCTTTTCTTGTTAGCATAGGTCTTCTGACGATCCTGAGCTGCTAACATTCTTTCCCTAATCACTTTCAACTTCTGAGCAGTCTCATGGACTATCTCGGGGCCCATAAACTGTTTCTCTCTGGTTTCAAGCCAACAAGACGGCGTACGCCACTTCTGTCCATAAAAGGCTTGATAAGGTGCTATCTTGATGCTCGAGTGGAAACTGTTGTTGTAGGAGAATTCTACCAAAGGTAAGTGCTCATCCCAGTTCCCTTGGAACTCAAGGGTACATGCTCTCAGCATATCTTCCAGTGTTTGAATCGTTCTTTCGCTCTGACCATCAGTTTGCGGATGGTAAGCAGTACTCAAACACAACTTTGTACCCAACTCCTCTTGTAGACTCCTCCAAAACCTCGACGTGAAACGACTATCACGATCTAACACGATTGTAAGAGGAACACCGTGAAGACTTATAATTTCCTTCACGTAAGCATTTACGAGCTTATCCATATACCACTTCTCGTTGGCTGCAATGAAGTGTGCATTCTTTGTGAAACAATCCACGACAACCCAAATCATGTTGTGTCCATTCTTCGTCCTGGGCAGTTTAGTCACAAAATCCATGGTGATGTCTTCCCATTTACCCATGGGTACAGGTAAAGGTTCTAAACTCCCATACGGTTTCTGATATTGTGCCTTAACTCTTGCACATGTCACGCACTCGGCCACATACTTCGCTACATCGAGCTTCATCGTTGGCCACCAGTAGTAGGGTTTTAGGTCCTTATACATTTTAGTGCTACCAGGATGAATCAAGTACATGGTCTTGTGTGCTTCTTCCATCAGAATATCTCTTATTCCTCCTGTCTTAGGTACCCAAATCCGATCTTGGAATACCTTCAGTCCTTGACTGTTTGTACCGAACACTAACGTTTTGCCCAAACGTTCTTCCTTTCGGTCGTTCTTCTCTAAAGCTTCTTCTTGGGCTTTCCTGATACTTTCCACAATTGTCGAGATGACTTCAATTCTCAACGCTCTTGGCCTTTTCCTTTCAAGTTTGATTTTCCGACTAAGAGCATCAACAACAACATTTGCTTTACCAGGGTGGTAAAGTATCTCACAATCGTAGTCCTTGAGTAACTCTAGCCAGTATCGTTGCCTCATGTTCAATTCTTTCTGATTAAAGTGATACTGGAGGCTCTTATGATCAGTGAAAAGCTTGCACTTCGTGCCATAGAGGTAATGCCGCCATATTTTTAAGGCAAATACTACCGCTGTCCACTCTAGATCATGAGTGGGGTAGTTCTTTTCGTGCTCTTTCAATTGTCGAGATTCTTATGCTATCACCTTTTCTCTTTGGATCAGAACACAACCCAACCCGACTCCAGATGCGTCACTATAGACTGCGAAGTCTTCAACTCCATCGGGTAGAGAAAGTATTGATGCTTCACATAGCTTCTTCTTTAGCTTCTCAAACACTTCTTCATGATTCTCATTCCACGTATATGTAGCTCCTTTATGGGTCAAATCTGTCAATGAAGATGCTATCGAAGAAAAGCCTTGGATAAATTGTCGGTAGTATCCAACTAGTCCTAGAAAGTTTCAGATCTCTGTCGGACTTTTCAGACGTTCCCACTTCATCACAGCCTCGATCTTTGCGGGGTTAACCATTATCCCTTCTTGGTTAACCAGGTGACCCAAGAACTGGACTTCTCGTATCCAAAATTCGCATTTAGAGAACTTAGCGTAAAGCTTCTCCTTCTTTAACACTTCCAACACTTCCTGTAGATGCTTGCCATGCTCCTTTTGGCTTTTCGAGTAGACCAGAATGTCGTCGATGAAAACTATCATGGATTTATCGAGGAATGGCTTACAAACCCTGTTCATCAAATCCATGAACGCTGCTGGAGCATTGGTTAGTCCAAATGACATAACCAAGAACTCGTAGTGTCTATATCTAGTTCTAAATGCAATCTTCTCAATATCCTGCTCTCTTACCTTCAGCTGATGATATCCTGTCCTAAAATCGATCTTTGAAAAGTAGCTCGAACCTTACAGCTGATCGAATAGGTCATCAATCCTTGGCAAGGGATACTTGTTCTTCACCGTTTCCTTATTCAGCTCATGGTAGTCTATACACGTTCTCATACTTCTGTCCTTTTTCTTCACGAATAACACCGGCACTCCCCAAGGTGATGAACTAGGTCGAATGAAACCGTTGTCCAATAGCTCCTGAAGTTGCGTCATAAGCTCCTTCATCTCCGTCAGTGCTAATCGGTAAGGTGCCTGTGCTATCGGTGTTGTACCTGGTAACAAGTCTATCCGAAACTCCACTTTCCTATCAGGTGGTAATCCGGGAAGATCTTCGGGAAAGACTTCCGGATAATCACACTCAACCGGTATATTCTGCACCTCTTTCTTTTCCTTCTTAGCATCGATTACAAATGACAAGTACGATACACATCCTTTGGACAAACATTTCCCGGCTTTCATGAGGGAGATGATTCCAGAATTCACTCTGCGTTTGTCCCCGTACACCATAAATGATTCCTTTCCAGGTGGGTTTACCCTTACTATCTTCTTTCGACATTGAATCTCAGCATCGTTGGCGCTAAGCCAATCCATACCCAAAACGATTTTGAAACCGTTTAACTCTATGGGTAATAGCTCCTCATGGAATTCATTTCCGTTTAGGTCGATGACTATGTTCTTAATATGATTACTAACAAGTACAAACTTGCCATTGGCAGCTTCTACAATCAGGGCATTATCAAGTTTTTCTACAGGTAATGCTAGTTTTCTACCAAATTTACATGACACAAAGGAGTAGTTGGCTCCGGAAACAAATAGTATATTGGCAGGCAAACAATTTACAAGAAAGGTACCTGAAGCGACGTCTGCTGCCTCCTTTGTAGCCTCGAGCGTCATCTGGAAGGCTCTCACCTTCGGCTTTGGTGGAATGTTGGGCCTTCCTGCATCTTTCTTCTTTGGGCAATCCTTAGAAATATGCCCTTCTTCATCGCACTCGTAGCACACCCTCTTGTTGATGTTGCACTCATTGGCATAGTGGCCTGTTTTCCCACACTTGTAGCAGGTTACTTCCTCGCTACATTTTCCAGAGTGCTTATTCTTGCACTTCTCGCACCATTTCAAATCATTTCCTCCTCCTACGAATTTCTTTGAACCGAACTTGCTCTTATTTTGTTGGGTTTAGCAGACCCTTCAAATTTCCTCTTCTCGCCAACCTCAACCTTACTGGCAGCTCTTCCCTTAATCATATCCTCCACAGACTTGGCAACCCAGATAGCTGCCTCCAGAGTATGTACCTGACGCACTGGCACCGCGTACTCCCATGTAAGTCCCTTTGCGTACTTATCGATTTTCGTCAGCTCATCCGGAACAAGACGCAAGGAAATTCCATCTTTTCTGTGAAGTTGTTTGTGTATTCATCGATTGACATGCTTCCCTTCATCAAAGTAAGGAACTGGTTCTCTAGCTCAAGCATGTTTTGAGCTGAGCAGTACTTTCGTTTGAATTGCACCAGAAATTCTGCCCATGTCAGTTGCAGGGGCTCGTTGGGGCTTAAAGTCTTCCCTAAGGTATTCCACCAACGTATAGCGCCTCCTCGAAACTGACGCACTACAAACATGGTCTGTAGTTTTCCTCTGCAACCGCACGTCATGAAAGCTATGTCCATCTCCGAGATCCAATCCATGACCCCGATCGAATCTTCTTTTCCAGTGAAAGTCAATGGCTTGAAAGTCAGAAAATCCTTGTACTTGCATCCATTTCTATTGACTCCGTCATCTTGTTTGTTTTTTGAACTATTGGTGGGTTGACTTGACCAACGGTTCCACTGTAGTTTCCCTCCTCAGTCTGCCCTTCGTTCAACTCGGGCTGTTCGATCTTTATGGTCACTTCCTCTCAATTTTGATGGAGCAAACATCTGGTTTCCTCCATTTGACGATCCAGCATCACCTGGATCATCGCTTGTACTCCGCCCATCGTCATTGGCTCAACAGCGGCTTCCACAACCTGTATTTGCTCAATCATTGGGGGTTGGTTTCTGTTTCCATTTGGATTCACGTTTCCGCTACGGTTCCTTGCCATCTTGATCTATACACCGAATAAGGTAAATTTAGATCTTTATTTACGACTGATGTTCAAATCATCCGTATCTCTCCGAAACGTTTACAAGCTAGTTCGAATATCGTAGTCGTACGTTTAGCATCCTAAACACATAAGGTTTCCAGATCCGGTCGGCAACAGACCATAGATCCGAATAATTAATAGCATATAAGGCACAAAGCATTTAGCACATAAAAGCATTTTAGGCATAATTCCTAAAATAAGCTAGTGCTTACTTCTCACAATCATCGCTTAACATTCTAAGTTTAAGTCTAGAAATCCTACAAATTCCTAGTTCGCTTAAACTAATGCTCTGATACCAACTGTGACATCCCCATTTTCATGGCCAGAAAAGACCGATTTTGTTTATGCTTTGTTTAAAAATCAGAGTAACATTTTAAATAAAAGTGTTGCGGAATTTGTCCCAAAACAAAATATGATAAAGATTTATCAAAAGCATTTCCGTAGAAATGTATTTCATTAAAAAGACTTGGGATGTCATGTTCGATACAAATCATAAGCATAAACAATAAAAGATAGGCCTCACTACATTATTCCGTATTTACAGGCCTAAAATTTCTTAATATCTCATCCCAAGACATCACATCTATGCTCATGCGCCACTACCTGTAATACAAGAAACTGAGTGGGTCAGGCTTGGGAGCCTGGTGAGCACATAGGGTTTTCAATTGACAATAAATAAGTTTATTAACTTTATCAAACCGAACAACCCGATTACCCGTTCCCATTATCCTAAAACATCTAACACAAGAGACCTAGTCTAAGGACTTTCATCGGGATGGACACTACTGCTAAGGGGATTCCTTAATAATAAATATCCTTAAGGCAACCATGTGGGCGATGGAGTACACCTGGTGAGCACACAGTTCAAATAAACACACAGTTCAAATAAACACCTACAGGTTGCGAGCCTGCTAGTGTTCCACTGGACTGCCTAGAATAGTTCGTGGTCGTCATCTATACTCTGCTAGATGACTGGATCATCAATAACATCTATAATGAGGCCTCTCATTATTTTATTTTGTCACACATCAACTATTACATCTACCCATGTTTTACCCAACACATTTTGTAGATATAAAATACATCTACAGTTTATATATTTAAAAAAAATGTATAAAATCGTTCATCGAGCATAAATAGCAAGTATACAGACAATATGCACACACAACATGTAATTTATATAAAATACTTCATATCTATGTGTAAGAAGAAAGTAACTATGCACTCACCTGAAAAGGTGGTGAATCCGAACTCAGACATCGCTTCGCTTCTTAAAAATAATTTCCTTCGACGAAACCTAGTATTATTACCACTAGAGTTTAGTCTATTATCCGCCGAGACTAATTAATAGTCTAGCTATTATTACTATTATATAAGCATCAAACAATACATTTATAACCCATAATAATAACACAAGTACTTATTATAAGTTCCTAATAACATTACTATAATTAAACAAACGATATATTAAAAATAGCGTAGGCATAGTTCACTTACAGCGGGTTTTATAGAAAACTGGGCTTTGCTTGTTGCAACGTTCTAGAGCCGAAAAGCTCTTCTTGTTGGAGTCGTCGAGCGCTCCGGGGCTTCTGCCTCGTGCTAAGGAGGTTCCCTAGGATTTTCGGGGGGTTTCGGGGCTAGAGAGAGGTTCTAGAGAGAGAGTAAAGAGAAGAAAGAATGGGAAAGGTGTGAAGAAAATGAGAGTGGGAGAGGTTCTACTTATAGGGTGGAAATTGGCTGATCTTGGTGCCACATGTCACCATCTAATGGCAAGACTTGAGGAGAAAACAATGGTCAAGATTGTGCCACATCATCCATATTTGCACAACACACTTCCGACTTCTAAAATCCGCAACTTTTACATACGATCTCTGTTTTTGACATTCTTTATATCCACGCGTAGGTAAAAATAAGATCTACAACTTTCATTTTGACTCCGTTGGCTAATTCTCGACCGATCTTAAATTTAACCGTACAAGGAGATTATACTGTTAAACGTCCGCGTAAAATTCATAACTTCTACATACGGACTCTGTTTTCGTCTGTCTTTTTACCGTTGAGTTCCTATTAATGAGATATTGAACTCTCATTTAGGTCGCGTAAGCCAAAAACCGCTCGAACTAAAATTCGAGTTTCGGGTCGTGCACTGCTAAACCGAATCTTAGAAAAATTATAACTTCCTCATACGAAGTCATATTTGGGCGTTCTTTTTATGGATGTTCTTGGTTTAACATATACTAAAACTTTGGTTTAGATCATTAAGGCTAAAAAGTCCTCCATCATATATTTACTATTTACTTCTCCCGGTGTCGTGCCAGTTTTGCCGTAAAACTTCGCCGAGCCATAACTTCTTTGTTATAACTTGGATTTTGGCGTTCTTTATATCCCCGGAATCCTTGTTTCGAACACTACAACATTATGTAGAGATGTTGGACTTATCTCATACTTTAATTTTGATGCTTATATTTATTCTTTATTAACTATATATTTTTAATACACATAATTCAGATTGAATTCAAATATTTCATCTTTATTACTTCAAAAAGAGTTACAATAGTCGACCTAGACTATTACATCGTCCAAAAACGATAAGCCCTGAAACTCGGGCGTTACATATTTCCTTCCACACCTACCCATATTTGTCTCAAGTATCACCACAACGCCCAAACAATATCATCAACATAGGAAATGCGCTCAACCCACACTTCTAGGGGAATACCAAATATCTCGCATCTAGTCTCACCACTTTTCACGACTCACACATCCATGAAACTTACATCATCCCCTGCAGCGCCAATGTACGCTAGCTACACATAACGCTGGACCTAATAGACTTTCGAATATCCAATCCTACTCGAAGGCCGAATCAACATTCTCAGGCTATAAGGTCTTTATTATGCACAACCGTGATGCATACACTAAACATCTACAGTCATGATGTCAATTTCACATATCAGAATATCAAATAACTGCATGGTATTTTGGGGTATACTTACAGGCTCCGACTGATCGTACCCTCTGCATCCTTCATCCTTTATTTTGAAAACCATTTTAAAACTTACTTTCTGAAAATCTCCTTGATTTGAGACTGGATTCCAATGAGTGTTCCGCCAATTCACTCAAACCAAGGCTCTGATACCAACTTGTAACATCCATAAATTTTACGCCAAATTTAAACTTTTCAATCATAAATAAAAACCCAAATAGCATTGTTTACAAAAAATTTCAAATCATTATCCATCAGAGTGTCCCAAAATCATAACATAAGGATGAGGAGTGGTACGGTCACGCCTTCGCCTTTCCATGATCTCCTGAAGTTCCTGAAACAATAAACTGAAAACTGTATGCCCGAGGGCTTAGTGAGCTACCCCCAAAATACCAATACCACACTAACAATACCATATCAGTAATAATCAATCAATAAACATGCATATTGGGCCAACAGCCTGACTGGACCGCCCTACAGGGCCTACAGTCTATTTGGATCTATACCAAGCCTTCAACATGACTGGTCCGCTGCGCGGGCCTACAGTCTCCCCGGACAGCTCATAGGGTGTGTTGGCCTACAACACAAAGCAGGTCCGCCTCAACCCAACCAACAAGTAAATACTATGTGTGTAAAACTATCATATACATGCATATATAAACATCAAACATATTTATCACTGGTCAGCAATCATAGAATTCTCTCGTAACTAGAGTACCGACCTAGCAGGTCACTAATATACCAATCCCTATGGATCATAAGAGCATAGCATGCTGTCTACCCTGATTCCGATCTAATAGATCATGATCACATATAGCATACCATAACAATAACAACTAAAGGGCCGGCCTTGGTGCCGTAGACCGTATCGATAAAGTGAGGATAACTCACCTCGTAGATGTCGACTCAGAAGGTAAGCTCCAACTCTCGGATCACTTGACATAGGCTCTACCACCTATAACACAACATGCTCCTAAATATTTAACCTTATAAGGTACTCCATAACCCACTAGTCAACCCCTGATCAAAGTCAAAGCCCTCAGTCAAGGTCAACAGCCCATGTTGACCTCGACTCGCCGAGTACCCTCGGCTACTCACCGAGTTCCTTGAAGCACATTCCAACTCGCCGAGTCATTATGGTGACTCGTCGAGTTCCTTCGATTCTTGGTCAAACTTTAAGGCTACCCGTCGAGTTCTCTCCTTGCAACTCGACGGATATACCCACATAAATATCCAGGAGAAAACTCATCCGACTTGCCGAGTTGTTCTTCAACTCGTCGAGTCTATGGAAATCATCATCGGACTCGCCGATTTGTTCATCCAACTCATCAAGTTCACGATCATCTTCATGTGACTCGTCGAGTCAACCTTGCGATTCGTCGAGTCCATTCAGTCCTTTTTCCATATAGACCTATTTTGAGCCATGCAGCGGCTCCAACTCACAAATCCAAGCTTCTAGGCCAAGCATATCACATAAAGTTGCAAATTTTACGTGCATGCATGGATTTAAATGCTCCAAATGCCAAATCTAAAATCTTAATGGGGCTTCATGCCCAAGAGGGACCTCAATCATGATCAAAATTGCAACTTTATGCTTCTAGAATCCGAAGAGGGTCCAAATCTGGAGTTACAACTTCAGATCTAGCCCATAGCTCATCATACCAACTTGATATTCCAAGAAAACCCTAAAACTCAACCAATAGAGGAGATCTATAAGGAAAATGACGGTTTACGTACCTCTAGAAGATGATATCTGAGATGAATGTTGATTTCCACACTCTAATTGCTCTAATCTCCTTCTCCTCCAAGTCCTCTCATTCCAAAAATCCTCTTTTCAAGCTTCAACACATACACAAGGCACACACACACGAATAAGGGCTCTCAAGGACTCTTTAGAACTATAAAGAGATCCAAGGGAGGCTAAGGCCCCTTTAAATAAGGGTACAAACCCCGAGATTTAGGGTTTCATCTACCAGCTCCTACTCACCGAGTCTCAATATGGACTCGTCCAGTAGGTCACTTAACAGGCGATCCCACCCTGCTGCTACTCGACGAGTAGGGCAATCAACTCATCAAGTAGAGCTTAACCCAATACATCTTATTTAAAACAATACCTGAGAATTGAGGCATTACACTATGTACCTGCTGAAGTGATCCGAAAGATTCATTCTCTCTGATATTCTCGCTAAAGATTCCCAAGCTGAAAGCGCCCTTTTTCAAGAATCTCTATTTGAAGCCTCATCACTCAACGTTCGTTCATAGCTAAATTCCGAATAAATTCCCATCCGTTCAAGATGAAGTCATTCATCTTGAAGTTGTGAAGAAATTGAAGATTATAGCTGAAGCTAAGCTCCAAATGAAGATTGACAAGAAAAGCCAGCTACATTTTTGGGGTATATTGTTAGGTCAAATAAAAGAAAGTTATAAACCAAGGGGGAGATTGTTGGGTCAAAAATATGTTTTATACTTTGCTTTTCTAAGCATTTATTATTTTTAGTCTGGGACCGAAAATATTATTTGGTGTAATTGTAGCTTGAACCGAAAACTCATGGGTTTTCGGTTTGGTCCTTGGGTTTTAGTCCATTAGTATAAATATAGATGTAAAGGTGAGGAGGAGAGGTTGGCCATATAATTACATAAGAGAGGAGCATATTGTAGAGAGAGAAAGTTAGAGAGAAGAAGAGTGTATGTGAGAATCTTGTGTTGGATCGTAATTATTATCATCAATACACTGAAGATTCATCATCTTGTTCTTCTCCTTCTTCCATATTTGATCTTGCATCATCCACTTGATTGAGATTCCGCACCATCAAGTGGATCTAATTGATTCATCAAGCAAAATTTGGGACTTACAAAGGTATATCTGTTATATGCATGAGTTTTTTCAACATACTGAGTTTTTTTTTCTTCATTTTTTTCACATAACACATATTTAAGGCTGATTACAAGTTTTGATATTGTTAGTACATAGTATGTTTTATTATCAAGTTTTGATATTGTTGGTAGATTATCGGTGACGAGATTTTTGCTAAACTGTTATAGTGATCTGGTGGACAATGATTCTTATATTAAAAACTATTATGCGATTTGAAGATGCATTCCAAAAATTAAAGTAGCACATATTGTTTGAGGAATTTATGCCACAAGTTGGAAAAATTCTAATCGATACTGTTTACAAATTAGTGTGTGATAATTTGATTTTTTTATGTTCTATTCATGTGTTCACAATTCATTAATTTTTTTTCCCATAATCCAATGTTTTTATTATTATTTTTTATATTTTGTTCATAATATGATAATGAATGTGTTTGTTTTCACTGTTATAATTGTTCAATGTTCATATCTTTTTTTGTTTAATACTTTAAGTTTAATGTGTTTAATTTATCTTGAATATGTTATTTCTGTTCAATGTAGATGGAAGGATCTCAAAAAATAGTTGATGAGGCTGAAAGTAGAAGTAATCAATCTAATCCGGATCCACCAATTGATAATGTTGAGGAAGATGAAGAAGTTGGTGAAAATAAAGATGGTTGTCAAAAAGATTATTGGGCATGGAAGCATTTTGATAAACGAAAGATAGATAAGACTTTGAACAAAGTGAAATGCCCATATTGTCGTAAGACGACATGTACACACACAAAGAAGAATGGTACGAGCTCAATGGGAAGTCACTTAAGTATCTATTGTGTAATTTTCCGGTTTATAATCTTAAAGGAAAACCCGGTAATTTGAAAAAACAATCTTTGTTGAGTTTCAGAAAATCAAGAGAATCGGGGGCTAGTTCTTTGGAAGTTTATTCCTTTAGCCAAGACAAGTGTAGGAAATCATTAGCCCGTATGTGGGTAAAAGAGAATCAACCATTTAGTGTATTTGACGATGACGGATTTGGGAGTTTGTATCGGACTTGCAACCTCTATTTAAATTTCCATGAAAGTGGACCGTTGCAAGGGGTTGTTTGAAGTTATACAAAGAAGAGGAGTCTCAACTTAAGGATGTTTTAAAAGGTCAAGTTGTCTCAATTACCACCGATACTTGGAAATCCGTACAAAACACTTATTATAGTTGTCTAATGGCACATTGGATTGATGATGAGTGAGTTTTAGGGAAGAAAATTCTAAATTTTTGTAAAATTGCAAATCACAATGGTGTGACTATAGGAAGCCTGGTTTATTCATGCTTATAGAATTGGGGCATAGAGAAAGTGTTTATAGTGACTATGGATAATGCTTATTCTAATGACAAGTCAATTAGGTATCTAGCGACCATGCTCAGGGGACCTCATTCTTTTTTGGATTTCAAGTACTTGCATTTGAGGTGTTGTGCTCACATTATAAATCTTGTAGTTAAAGACGGGTTAGAAGAGCATTTTGATTCCATCAAAAAGATCCAAAATGCTATCAAGTATGTGAGGTCATTGGGTGCTAGGTCTGCTACTTTCAAAGAATGTGTTGAGAAAGTGAAGATAAAATGTACTATGAAACCATGACTCGATGTAGAAACAAGAATGAATTCAACGTTTTTGATGTTGGAGATGGTGGAAAAGTATGAGGTTGTGTTTGATAGGTATTTTATGAAGTATGCTATATTTAATTTTCTTATAATTTACATACTTACGTTTTAATTTGTTTTTATTTTTACTACATGCTAATTGCGGTTGATATTGGTTTCAAAACTTATTGTGAGAATGAGGATGATGGTGAGGGGAGTACAAGAAAAAGAATAAGACATGAGAAAGTTGGTGGGGCTCCCGATGCCGACGATTGGGAGGTTGTGAGGTATTTTTATTTTATATATTTTACTTCAAATGTGAAATCTAAAATATTTGGAATCTAACATTTTTTATTATTTTGTAAGATTTTTTATTGAATATTATTCTTCAATGTAACAAAAAAAAATTCTAGGTCTAAGTATGTGATAGCCAGTTTATTTTTTTACTGAACATGTGATGATGCAAGAAAGCATTACTAAAATGTGTGGAAGCGTGGACGAAAAAAAGAAACGAATGACAATATCGATGAAACGAATGACAATAACGAAAAAAAGAAACGAATGACAATATCGAAAAAAAGAAACGAATGACAATATATAAGTATGATAAATATTAGGAGAACATTAATAATATGAATTTATTTTCTTCATGTTGCGGTGGTTCTAGATCCCCACAATTAGACGTGCTATCTAGAGTATTGCTTAGAGTTGATTTAAGGCAATGATTCTCTAAAAAAATATATTTTGGATCGTGTCAATATGACATTGATGGAGTTGTTTAAACACTTTAGGAACAAAGCATAGAGAGAAAGATATGAAAAGACAAAGGATGTATCATATTCTAGACAGACAATGTAACAACGCAAATTTTCAAACAAATTTTTCATTTTAAAAATAAAGTACTTTCATTCAAAACAAGGCGTAAATAATTTAAATGTCATGTCAAATACAAATTGTCTAAATCCCAAGATCATAAAACATCCTTCAGTGTGTACAGATCACGCCGGCGCCTTCCCACGGTCATCGCTAGTACCTGAAACACATACATAACAACTGTAAGCATAAATGCTTAGTGAGTTCCCCAATATACAACTTACGCACATACGCCTTTCCAGGCCCTGACCTTCCGGTCCATGTGTCTTAGGGGACTTCCGTCCCTGCTGGGTAAACCTTCCGGCCCTACCCACGCCGACCTTCCGGTCCATCACACAACATATTGCCTTCCGGCCCATAATATAATCGCCTTCCGGCCCATGACATACATAGCACATATGACAAATAACTTACCACATATAGCATACATATCACATATCATATCTGACCTTCCGGTCACTCAGTCAAACCCTTCCGGGTACAGTATAGTGAGAAGACTCACCTCGTGAATACTGAAAGCTAGCAAATCCTGAAATCCCTCGTGCTCGATCCGCCGAGCTACAACCTCCCTATAACATCATATAGCTCTTATTAACACTTTTATCTTCTAAGTTTAACTGCCCCTAAGAAGCCACACATAGGTCAACTCTGGTCAACGGTCAACGGTCAACGGTCAACTTGACCGGACTCGGCGAGTGCCATGGCGACTCGGCGAGTCTAGACGTCCTCCAATTCTCTAAGATTCCCCTTCTACTCATCGAGTATCCTCCTTGACCCGACGAGTTACTCCTGGAAGAATCGCGGGGCCACCCCGACTCAACTCGTCGAGTCTGAAGAACAACTTGACGAGTTCCAGTTATTCTTCAAGCTACTCGCCGAGTCTGTTCATCGGACTCGGCGAGTCCATGCCATGCAACCGCTTAAACTGCTTTCCAAGGTCAGAACTGCTCCGACCATTCATAGGTCTAGCCTTCCTAGACTGATCCATCACGTAAGGTCCTCATTTCGGTGCTCATGATACACCCCAAGACTTATAATTTACATAATGACCTAAGACATAAGGATTCCAATCCAAAACCTTCATCAATTCCCGAAATGCACAGGCATGGGACATTCTGGACCTCCAAAGGTCCCAATACAGGGTTACAATCGTTTGGGGGACTAGGGTAACATTCAATCTAGTCACAAAAGGGTTCCATAAACCCTAATTCCATAAACACATCAACATAGCAGAGTATACTCGAATTCTTACCTGGATGTTGTGCTCTCTGTGTCCCCAATCCTCAGAACGTGACTCCCTTGCTGTTCCTTTAGCCAAGCCCTTCTCTTCCTTGCACAACAACTCTTTCAAAATCACCAATGGCCTTTAACCTTGCTCCAGATGCACACAATCGATTTTGGGTTCCTCTCAGAAGGCTAAAATGAACAATGACGGCCAATAAGCCCCTTTTATACGTCCCAAACCTGAACGGTTAGGGTTTTCGCTAAACAGCGCAGACTCGCCGAGTCCATATCTGGAATCGTCGAGTCCAGTCGCGAACCCGCGACCAGGTCTGCGATCCTACTCGGCGAATCTAGGCTCCAACTCGCCGAGTCCCCTCTTAAAACACCCCAAAAACATAATTTTAACCATACCTGAGATTCCGGGCTGTTACAATTCTCCCCCACTAGGATTAGACTTCGCCCTCGAAGTCTCACTCTGAAAATAATTCCGGATGTTGCTCCCGCATCTCACGTTCCGGCTCCCAAGTCATTTCCGATCCTTTCCGGTGTTGCCACTGAACCAACACCAGAGGTACCTCCTTGTTCCTTAGAACCTTGATCTTCCGATCCCTGATGGCCACTGGTCTCTCAGCATAATTCAGGCTCGCATCCACCTGAATATCCTCTAATGGAACCACTGCCGACTCATCGGCTATGCACTTCCTCAATTGCGACACATGAAAAGTGTCGTGGATTTGCCCCAACTCCGCTGGCGACTCCAAACGATAGGCTACCCGGCCTATCCTTGCAATCACACGAAATGGCCCAATATACCGGGGCCCCAACTTGCCCCTCTTCCTGAATCGAATCACCCCTTTCCAAGGAGAGACCTTCAGGAGAACGAAGTTGCCGACTTGAAACTCAAGCTCGGATCGACGCCTTTCTGCATAACTCTTCTGTCGGCTCTGGGCGGTCAATAACATCTGTCTAACTTGCTGAATCTGCTCTATCGTCTGGAGCACGATCTCCGTGCTGCCCATCACTCTCTGTCCCACTTCTGCCCAGCAAATGGGGGTCCGACACCTCCTACCATACAACAGCTCAAAAGGTGGCATACCAATGCTCGAATGATGGCTGTTGTTGTAGGAAAACTCTGCCAAGGGTAAATACGCATCCCAGCTACCCCCGAAGTCTAACACACACGCTCGAAGCATGTCCTACAGCGTCTGAATCGTCCGCTCGCTCTGACCGTCTGTCTGGGGATGGTATGCGGTACTAAAATGCAATTTAGTACCCAGCTCCTCATGGAATTTCTTCCAGAACCTGGAAGTGAAGCGCACATCACGGTCCGAAACAATTGAGATCAGCACCCCATGCCGAGATACCACTTCTCTCACATATATCTCCGCCAACTTCTCCGTTGAAGAACTCTCACTGATGGCAAGGAAGTGCGCACTGTTCGTCAACCTATCCACAATCACCCAAATGGCATCGACTCCTCTGGCAGTCCTCGGTAATGTGGTGATGAAATCCATAGTGATCTGTTCCCACTTCGACTTGGGAACCTCCAATGGCTGCAACTTACCATGCGGTCTCTGGTGCTCGGCCTTAACCCTACGGCAGGTCAAACACCTTTCAACGAACCATGCGACGTCCCTCTTCATACAGGGCCACCAATACTCTTTCCTCAAATCCAAATACATCTTCGTAGCACCAGGATGGATCGAGAATTTCGATCTATGGGCCTCTTCCATCAAAGTAATACGCATACCGCCCACGAACGGTACCCAAATCCGACCCTGAAACGTCAGAAGCCCTCGTCCATCCTTAACGAACTCTGAAATTAACCCAACGACCCGCTCTTTCTTCTGCATCTCTGGTCGCACAGCCTCGGCCTGTGCCCCACGAATAGCATCCAATACTGGAGTCATCACAGTCAATCTCAAACATACATCTCGCAATGGAGTGCTTTCCGCCCTGCGGCTCAATGCATCAGCTACCACATTAGCCTTGCCTGGGTGGTACAGGATCTCACAATCATAATCCTTGACCACATCCAACCACCTCCTCTGACGCATATTTAGGTTGGGCTGATCCATCAAGTACTTCAAGCTCTTATGGTCCGTGTATATTGTACATCGAACCCCATACAGGTAGTGACGCCAAATCTTGAGAGCGAACACTACTGCCCCCAACTCTAAATCATGCGTGGGATATCTCGCCTCATGAGGCTTCAGCTGCCTCGACGCATAAGCTATCACATGACCCCTCTGCATCAACACTGCACCCAGTCCCGAGATCGATGCATCGCAATATACTACAAAATCTTCCATCCCTTCCGGGAGAGCTAATACCGGGGCTTCGCACAACCTTTGGCGAAGTGTCTCAAAGGAGGTCTGCTGCTCGGGTCCCCATGAGAATGCAACACCCTTCCGGGTCAGTCTGGTGAGCGGCACTGCGATCTTGGAGAAATCCTTAATAAATCTCCGATAATACCCTGCCAATCCAAGGAAACTCCTGATCTCAGAAGGTGACTTCGGCACCTCCCAACTCATCACCGCCTCAACCTTGGCCGGATCGACCAATATCCCTTCCTGATTAACAACATGTCCTAGAAATTGGACCTCCCGCAACCAGAAGTCACATTTGGAGAACTTTTCATACAGCTTCTCTGATCTCAAAACCTCAAGGACCTCCCTCAAATGCTCCTCATGCTGCTCTCTAGATCTCGAATACACTAGAATGTCGTCGATAAATACAATCACTGACCGATCCAACATCGGCCTGCAAACCCTGTTCATGAGATCCATGAACACAACCGGGGCATTGGTGAGCCCGAAAGGCATCACCACAAACTCATAATGCCCATATCGCGTCCTAAACGCTGTCTTCTGGACGTCCTCATCCCGCACTCTCACCTGATGGTACCCTGACCTCAGATCGATCTTGGAAAACCAAGATGCTCCCTGCAACTAATCGAATAAATCATCGATCCTCGGTAATAGGTAACGGTTCTTGACCGTCAACTTGTTCAACTCCCGGTAATCAATGCACATCCGGTGTGAACCATCCTTCTTCTTGACGAACAGAATAGGTGCTCCCCACGGCGAGCTGCTCGGCCGAATGAATCCCTTCCCCAGCAACTCCTGAAGCTGCGAGGACAACTCTTGCATCTCCGGAGGTGCAAGACGATAAGGCACCTTAGCAATAGGCGCGGCCCCCGGAACCAGGTCGATACCAAACTCTACTTGCCTCACAGGAGGTACTCCCGGCAGCTCCTCGGGGAAAACATCTGGAAACTCACGCACCACTGGGACCTCCTCAACTGACCTCAGTCTCTCGGAGACCTCCCGCATATCCACCACATACGCCACAAAACCCTTATAGCCCTGCTGTAGACACTGCCTCGCTCTAGCGGCCGAACAAAAAGCTGATCCCGAACGAGTACCCTCGCCGTACACCGAAAGGACTCCCCCACTATGGTCTCGTATAGTCACCAGCTGACGCTCACAGTCGATGACAGCGCCGAATTGGCTCAACCAGTCCATGCCCACGATGACACAGACGTCACCCATCGCAATAGGAATCAGGTCAATCAGGAACTCAACCCCGAAAATCTCTAGCACGCATCCCCGATGAACCTCCGTGGCACAAATCACTCTCTCGTCAGCTATAGAAACTCTCAAAGGTCGGCTCAACGACTCACGACTAACGCTGATATGCTGACTAAAAGCCAAAGATACAAAGGACCTACTCGCACCCGAGTCAAATAACACTAAGGTAGGCACAGAGTTCACAAGGAAAGTACCTACACGTATAATAACATAAGCATAACATCTCGACATTAAAATAATTACATGAATTACAGCATACCTGCCACAACATCGGGCGCAGCGCGGACCTCCTCTGCAGTCAGCTGAAAGGCTCTTCCCCGAGACCTCGGGGCCTCAGCCTTCACCGGTCGAGTCGCAGTAGCTCTGGCAGCAGGTGCAGATCCCTGAAGAAGCTGAGGGCACTCGGCCTTCCGATGGCCTGTCTGGTTGCAATGAAAGCAAACCGTAAACCCCTTGGGGCACTCCCTAGCAATGTGCCCCTCCTTGCCACACTTGTAGCAAGCACCAGATCGACATGCCCCATCATGACCCTTGCCGCACTTTCCGCAAGTGCGGCCCTTCGAACCTCCTGTCCTCGAATCGGCGGACTTTATCCGCTTGGCTGCCGGCTGGGACTGAGCCGGTCGTCGGTCCACCCGCTGAGACTCGGCCTCCTCCCTGGCCTGGGTCTCCAACTCGATCTCGCGCTTCCTGGCATTCGCCTGAAGCTCAGCAAAAGTATGGTAGGTGGAGTTTGACACAAACTCCCGGATATCCCTCCTCAACACACCAGCTCGGGGCAGAACATCGCCCTCTCATGAAACTTCCGCGTGATCACCGCAACAGAATCAGTACCCTGCTTGAGGGTTAAGAACTCCTGGACCAATCGTTCCCTCTCTACCGGGGGAACGTACTCGTCCCTGAACATAGCAGTAAACCCCTCCCATGTCACTGCTGTAATCTTTGCCAAAGTGAAGTTCGCCGTCACGAACTTCCACCAATCCTTCGCTCCCAGACGGAGCTGGTTCAAAGCGAACCGTACCCTCAGGTGCTCCGGGCATGAACAAGTGTAGAAGCACCCCTCTATATCCGCGATCCACCTCATCGCAGCAATCGGATCCTGCGTCCCATCGAACTCAGGTGGCTTCGTGTTGCTAAACTCCCGGAATAGCAACGAGTCACCCCCCTGTGGCCTGGCAGCGGCCACAGCTGCGGTAGCTGCAGCGGCTGCAGCTTCAGTCAATGCGGCGTATCGCTCCTCAAACGTCTCCATCAGGGTGGTCTTAATAGACTCAAACATCTCCGGGATCTCAGCCCGGATCGCCGCAGCTACCTCCTCGTGAATCATTTGACGAATCTCCTCGTCACTCACACCGCTCGAACTCGCTCCGTGGCGTGGTCTAACCATGATGTCTCTGAAATACAACATAGAACTATCAGAGACTCCATCGAGTATAATCGCACTCGATAACGCAACCCTACTCAGTCTCCGATATTCAGGGATTCTTACTTGGGTCTCCCACTGACTCGGTGTCTTCGGTAGTACGGGCCCAATACTACCGACCACACCGCATCAGCATTCATCCGAAGTCTTCCTCCCCAAACCCCGGATAGTGAGTACTCTACTTCTGTTATGCACTATATACTCGTACACTAGCAAAGCATCTCATATCGGCAAACTTCCCTAGACTAAGGTATCACAATTTAGGCCACTCTAGTCCTATCATGAATACCTAGTCTTCTAGCATGCATAACAATTCATATCATATAATATTGTAAGGTATTTTGGGGATCTTTACCGTTCGGGCGCTGACTGATTGTACACACTGCTTCTTTCTTGTTTACCAAAAAATCATTCATCAAAGTTTATGCCTTTATTTGTAAAAGTTTTCCTCAAATCCTCGATTTGAGTTCAGTTACGCCCGAAGGTGCACCCGAATCCCTCAAACCAAGGCTCCGATACCAATTGTAACAACGCAAATTTTCAAACAAATCTTTCATTTTAAAAATAAAGTACTTTCATTCAAAACAAGGCGTAAATAATTTAAATGTCATGTCAAATACAAATTGTCTAATTCCCAAGATCATAAAACATCCTTCAGTGTGTACAGATCACGCCGGCGCCTTCCCACGGTCCTCGCTAGTACCTGAAACACATACATAACAACTGTAAGCATAAATGCTTAGTGAGTTCCCCAATATACAACTTACGCACATACGCCTTTCCAGGCCCTGACCTTCCGGTCCATGTGTCTCAGGGGACTTCCGTCCCTGCTGGGTAAACCTTCCGGCCCTACCCATGCCGACCTTCCGGTCCATCACACAACATATTGCCTTCCGGCCCATAATATAATCGCCTTCCGGCCCATGACATACATAGCACATATGACAAATAACTTACCACATATAGCATACATATCACATATCATATCTGACCTTCCGGTCACTCAGTCAAACCCTTCCGGGTACAGTATAGTGAGAAGACTCACCTCGTGAATACTGAAAGCTAGCAAATCCTGAAATCCCTCGTGCTCGATCCGCCGAGCTACAACCTCCCTATAACATCATATAGCTCTTATTAACACTTTTATCTTCTAAGTTTAACTGCCCCTAAGAAGCCACACATAGGTCAACTCTGGTCAACGGTCAACGGTCAACGGTCAACTTGACCGGACTCGGCGAGTGCCATGGCGACTCGGCGAGTCTAGACGTCCTCCAATTCTCTAAGATTCCCCTTCTACTAGTCGAGTATCCTCCTTAACCCGACGAGTTACTCCTGGAAGAATCGCGGGGCCACCCCGACTCAACTCGTCGAGTCTGAAGAACAACTCGACGAGTTCCAGTTATTCTTCAAGCTACTCGCCGAGTCTGTTCATCGGACTCGGCGAGTCCATGCCATGCAACCACTCAAACTGCTTTCCAAGGTCAGAACTGCTCCGACCATTCATAGGTCTAGCCTTCCTAGACTGATCCATCACGTAAGGTCCTCATTTCGGTGCTCATGATACACCCCAAGACTTATAATTTACATAATGACCTAAGGCATAAGGATTCCAATCCAAAACCTTCATCAATTCCCGAAATGCACAGGCATGGGACATTCTGGACCTCCAAAGGTCCCAATACAGGGTTACAATCGTTTGGGGGACTAGGGTAACATTCAATCTAGTCACAAAAGGGTTCCATAAACCCTAATTCCATAAACACATCAACATAGCAGAGTATACTCGAATTCTTACCTGGATGTTGTGCTCTCTGTGTCCCCAATCCTCAGAACGTGACATATACGTTCGGGCCAATGATTCATGATTGATTAGTGATGGACTAAGTTTATGTGTGAGTCCATGAAGTGTTAGTCCAAAAGGCTATCAAATGAATTATTCGATTAAAACCCCAATTGAATGAATTAGGGTTTACAAGAGACCCTTGGAATTCTACACTATAAATGTAACCTCTAAGCCCTAAAATCGGCACTTGTGTATTCCAAGAAGAAGCTAGCCGATTTTGGTGCCTCCTAGCCTCTCTCATATTTTCCTCCATTTGTTCTTGGTGTTTTGTGACTTATTTGAGGCATCACATTAGAGGTGCTAAGCTCTTGTAAGGCCAAGTTCTACAAGCTACAACCAAGAGGTAATCATCTAACTTGTTTTATGTTTTAAATATCAATGTTGTATGCTAGTTAGGCTTCATGCTTTAGAAAATGAAAATTACATGTATAACTTGAGAAAACTTAGATCCAAAGCATTAGGGTTGTATGTGTACCATAGGGATGTTATAGTGCTTAAAATCCATCAGTGGTATCAGAGCCTAGGGTGTTTTCTATATGCATTAGTTAATTGTTCAAAGTTGAAACAAATGGAAAACTGCTCTCTACATGATGAACTCGACGAGTCCATGATGAACTCGATGAGTCCATGATGAACATGATGAATTTGTTGAGTCTATTGACTGACTTGACGACTCGGATCATCTGTTGGCAGATTTTTCGAGATTTTGGTCAGATTTGGATTAGGATCATTACCACAAGTTGTTTTGACTGATAAAAATCATTTTTCATTATAAGATAATGATTATCTTCATCTAATTAAAGGATAATTTTCAAATTTGGGATAATTACTTGTTTATATGATAAATTAATTATTTGTAGAATTTGATGTGAATTATCTTGCTATAGGAAATTAGATTAGGTCAATTTTGTGATATAGTTCTAAATGGTCTTGAAGAGTTTCGAAACTTGCCCTCATGTTTTGGAATTTAAAAAGTCGCTTTTGTGAAACATTAAATCATAACTTTTGGAATTCAAAAGGTTTTGAAGAGTTTCAAAACTTGCCCTCAAGTTTTGGAATTTAAAAAGTATCATTTATGAAACATTAAATTCTAATCTCTAGAATTTTAAAAGTTAAAAATTTAACCCTTATACTATTATAATATTAAAAGATTAATACTTATATATATATATATATATATATATATGTGTGTGTGTGTGTGTGTGTGTGTATAAGACAGTCACTCTTACCATTAGTAGCTCAATCACAAAGCCGATCTGTAAGGGGGGTATAAGGAAACTGCTTAAAAAATGGTGATTGAATGGATGTCCACACTCACCCACCGCTTCCTTAATTGGTGGAGGGTTGTTAGCCGAAAGGGTAGGATAGGACATCAATCCCCATTAATAAGTATAATGATACTATAAAGTAACTAAATGTTTTATAAATTCACAATTTTAATTACTTTAGGAAAAATGTGAAAATGGTGCTATTCCATGAGATTGCACTTTGCACATTCTCAAGTCGTTAGTAGAGCGTGTGTGGTTAACCGACACACTAAATTGGACTAACAAGGGTGGAAAAGGGTAGCTTAATGTTTTTCATAGATCAATGGAGCATGTATAGTTTACTGGCACATTTATTATGTGAAAATGACATTGAGAGTACCAAGCACATTTGTATGGTTATTCACACCTTGTTTGTGATCCTCAGTATCCCAGTCACAAACTTGAAGGGCATCATCGAGATTTAAACTTGTCATTCAAGAGTTCAATGAATCTTAAAAGAGTCTAGGAATTTCAATTCATTTAAACCTAGTCTTTGTTTTCGTTTTTTTATGGTGGAAATTGGTAAACCATCATTTACATACCATCAAACATTTTGCGATTTGATTACAACATCCGTCTTCTGAATTGTAGAATATTGTGTTGGGTCCTAGCCTTAATATTTTATTTGGGGTGACAGATTAAGGATTCTTATCTAATCTAAACTTTGTCTTTCTTTTTGGATGTATACTTCAAACAATGTTGCAAACTCAAATACTTCCGACTCTTTCTCCCTCATGAACTTATGTGGGATGGTCATTTTCGATGGGTCGAATTTCAGTGAATGGATTTAAAGCATCCACATGGCCATTCGATACGAGGAAAAAGGGTATTCCCTCGACAAAGAGCTGAAGGAGATTGATGAATCTATTGCCACTCATGAACATATAGCTGAGTATAGGGATCATGAGAAGGACGCAACAAAGGTGTCATGCATCATGATAGCCACTATGACTCCTGAGCTTCAGAAGTCATATGAGGACTTCTGGCCTTTCAAGATGCACCAAGACTTGATGGAAAGGTACCATCAAAGTGCTCGACAAGAAAGGTATGAAATCATTGCCTCCATGATAACAACAAAAATGAAGGATGGAGAGTCCATCATGGCCCATTTGCAAAAGATGCAAAGTTATGTGGACCGCTTGCTAAAGTTGAATGTCAATTTCAACAAAGAGTTGGCCATTGACATTATCCTACATTCTTTGCATCCTTGTTATTATCAGTTCAGAATGACTTATCATATGAACAAGGAGGAAGTCACTCTAAGGAAGCTTCAAGGCCTACTAAGAGCTGCTAAGAGTAGTGTAAAAGGAAAGTATGTTGTATCCACTCCTACTGTTGCTTCCCCAGTCCTAGAAATTGGACATGGGAAAGGGAAGAAGAGGAATGCTCCTGCTAAGAGCCACAAGGGAAAGTCCCATAATGAATCCGCTTCTAGTGGGACCATAGGTGGTTCTGCTACTCCCTCTTCCAATCTAAAAGAAGCAGAGTGCTTCTATGGTTATGATAAAGGGCACTGGAAACCAAGCTTCCCCAAATACTTGCAGGACATCAAGGATGGGAAGATAAAGCCCACTTTCTTAGGTATTGACACTGTTCTATCTAATAACTCATCACATGCTAATTCGTGGGTCTCTGATTCACAGGGTCTAAAAAGAAGTAGGGATGTGGAGCACGGGAAGATGAACCTGGTCATGGGGAATAGGAAATCATCGTCTGTCACCAAGATTGGAGTTTATTCTTTATTGCCTAGTAATAGGTTAGAGTTAGATTTGAATAATTGTTGCTACTCGTCAGATATGGCCAGAAACATAACTTCTTTTCATGGTTAATATGAACAAGGTTTTTGATTTTCATTAAACACTAAAATTGGTTCTATTAATGTTTTTTATAAAGGTAATTTTTATTTTGAATCATTGCCTTGTAATGGTATATATCAAACTTTGATGGTTGTAGACAACTTTGGAAATAATGTATTGCATATTGATTCGTCCAATGGTTTCGACAAGGCATGCTTGTGGCATTGTCATCTTGGACATGTCAACAAGAAGCACATAGCCCAACTCCAAAGGATGGAGTGTTGGATTCATTTGACATAAAGTCGTATGACATATGAGAATCTCGTTTGCTTGGAAAGATGAGCAAGTCACCTTTCATTGGTTCTTTTGAAAGAGGTGAGGGTTTGTTGGATCTCAAACACCCCGATGTGTGTGGTCCATTCAGATCCACCACAAGGGATGCTAACCTCTTTTATGTGACTTTTACCCATGATTATATTAGATATGGGAATATCCACGTAATCAAGAATAAGTCAGAAACCTTTAAAAATTTCAAGGAGTTTAAACAAGAAGTGGAGAATCAACTGGGCAGGAAGATAAAGATTCTCCAATCCGATCGAGGTGGTAAGTATCTTAGTATTGACTTCCACAACTATCTTAAGGAATGTGGAAATGTTTCACAATTGACACCACCTAGGACACTATAGCTTAATGGTGTGACTGAGAGGCGCAATCAATGCTTATTGGACATCTTTTGTTCCATGATCAGTCGAGCTTCGTCACCTATCTCGTTCTGGGGGTATGCCATAGAGACTGCCGCCCATGTCCTTAATATAGTCTCAACTAAGAAGGTTGCCAAAACACCTCATGAGATGTGTACAGGGAGGGTTCCCTCGTTAGCACATACCAACATTTGGGGTTGTGAGGGTTTCATAATACGAGAGACTCACAACAAGATCAAACCTCACAATGAGTGTTGTATGTTCATCGGCTACCTATAGAAGTCCTTTAGATATCTCTTCTATAGACCGAGTGACAATGTTGTCTATGTTGCGAGGAGAGGGGTTTTCCGTGAAAGAGAAATTATATGTCAAGAGGACAATCGGAGGCAAATTGGCCTGGAAGAGATTCAAGAGTTAAGTGATAAAGGAACCTCAAAAACTAGCAATCAACATGAGGAGGAAACTCTTGTTGAACCAGTTGACGAGTCCTTACCTCCGAGACGTTCTAGTAGAGTTAGAATGGAACCTGAGTTTTATGGTTTCCATATTAGTGCAGATGGTGATACGTTTATCAGTGATAGTACACTGGTAAATTTGGATGAGCCTAATAACTACAAGGAAGCCATGGCGGGCCCCAAGTATGCAAAATGGAAAGAGGCTATGGACAGCGAGATTCAGCCCATGTATGATAATCAAGTATGGAACTTGGTTGAAAATGTACCGGATAGCAAGACATTCAGGTGCAAATGGATTTTCATGAATTGTAATCAAGATTTAGAGTTCAATCATGATTTAGATGAATGAGAAATGAATGATATGAACACTAAATCTCGATTACAATTCTCATCAATTGGTATCAGAGAAGGAATCAAACTGCATTGATCGGATTTTCACTCTAGAATCATTTACATTTTGAGTTACATGTTTACTCAAAATATTTCCGCGTTTTTGGTTCTGAAAATCTTTCTTGATCTTCAGATTTGAATCGATTTTGCATCTGAATTGTATAGTCGAGTAATCGATTAGCAATTTGTGATCAATTCATTTGATCAATTAACAAATTCATCAAATTCCTCAAGTTTTTCATCAAATTCCTTGTGTTCAACAATGGCGAAATTTAACATGAACACTATGACCTCATACTCTCATTTGCTTGGTTCATCTACTAAAATTCCGATGTTGATTCCAGAATATTATGATCAATGGGCTGACAGAATGGAAGATTATTTGAATGGGATTGATGAGGAGCTCTAGAATTGTATCAAAGGATCATTTCTACCTCCTGCGAATGTTCAAACATTAGGAGCCTCTGGAACTTCAAATCAAGTAATTAATCAAAGTGATCATATGAAAAAGAATGAGAAGAGATGTATGCGAGAGTTGAGAGGTGCATTGCCACCTATGGTTTACAACTACATTCGTGGTTGTAAAACAGCAAAAGACATCTGGATCACATTGAAAGAAAAATACCAAGGTAGTGAAAAGACAAAGATCAATTATGTTAAACAATGTCTTGTTGAGCTTAAGGAGTTCAGACAGAAGGATGCTGAGATGATTGAAAATTACTATGATCGTCTGAATGAACTCATTTATAGCTGCAGAAGGTATGGAATCACAAGGTCTCTTATGGAATTCAATCTTACATTCATCATGGATCTTCGCAAAGAATGGTGAAGTGTGAGTATGATGATAAAGAATCAGCAGAGCTTTGATACTTCGAGTTTGAATGATCTATACAATCAGCTGAAGACACACAAAATTGAAGTAGCTGAAATGTTAAAAGAGTCAAAACAAACCTTGGGTGGACCACTAGCATTGGTGTCTAAAATGAATGAAGTTGAGTCTGTTGAAATGGAAAGCTCAGATGATGAGGGGTTGCTGATGAATTCTGATGATGAGGTAGTTGCATTTTACTCAAACAACAGAGTAAAGAAATTTTTTAAGAAACCATTCAAACCAAAGGGTATGCAAGGAGATGCGAAGAGTGGTTTTGTAAAAGCTAGAGTAAAGACTGAAGGTGAGAAAAAGAAGAAGTAAGAGAACTATGAGAAGGTGGATGAAAATGTGAAGCAATTAAAGGCATAGAAAAAGCTGAAAGGTGACTCAGGAGTCAATTGTCATTACTATAATGGAGCTAATCACTTCGCAGCTGATTGCATGTTAATGAAAAAGGTTGAGAAGAAAAACAACGTTAAAGAAGAAGCTTACTATGTTGAAAAGCTTGAAGAAGTTCGTGCAAAAGCAAAAGGGTTATCTTTGGTTTCTAAGGGAGAGATGGATGATGATGAAAGTGGAACTTACCAAATTTGGTCTTCGCGATCAGATGATGAAGAAATGAGGCATCCTACACACGGTGCAATGTTCGCTAGTTTTGAGAAGAATAGCAAAGAAGAAGAAGAAATCTTTGGACATTGTTTCGTGTCCAAATCCACTGATAAGTCTCCTATGACCACCAAGGTACGTGCAATTCTTGAATCTTTTAATATTCCTCTAATTGTTTATGATGTTGAAATAACTGCTTTCGATGATATTGTTGCTTATTTTGATGCTGTTATTGTGTCTGCTAGTATTGAGGCTCAAAATCTAAAAACAAAACTAGCTGAGACACGAAGAAAGTTAGATATAAAACGAAGCAGGGTAGATTATCCTGAACTTCAGATGAATAATGTCAATTCTGATAGGGATAGTCTAGATAGAGATGTTAGACTACTGTTAGCTCAACGAAACATCTACTATAATTCAGCTAAGAGATTGTATTCGAAGTTAACTGCTTTACATCATTCATCTGAAATAAGCGAAGAACAACATACAAAATTACTACCTTTTCTTGCTTATGAACGTGAAAAAGTTGATGTTATATCGTATGATTGTGAAGACACCATTGCATAGTTTGACAAAATACCTGATGATAGATTTGCATATGGTATTGTCAAAATTGATGAATTTCTAAATGCTGATGAATTGGTAGATATTGTAAATGATAGTTTAACAAAGACTGAACAAATTAAGATTTTAAAGAAAACTGAGACTTCAACTCTTGATTCTCAAAACAATTATGTTGATGTCGATGATAATTCAGATAATGTGAGTTAAATTAGTGAAATCGAAGAGGAAGAAGAGATTGATTGTTCTAAACTGTCTGTAATAAATATAACATCTAAGGTCAAAGGTAAAGAAATTTTAGTTGATTAGATAGTGAAAGTTGACACTGACAACCCCTCAACTTCGCAACTTTTGGACTTTGATGATGTGGAAGTTAGAAGTAGCCAAACAGATGACACTAATGATGACGAACAGAAAGTGAAAACTTCGTGTAAATGTAATAAAGAGAAGAAAGTCTCAACTGAAACATCACCTACACGCGTTCTTGTTAAACAAGTGTATGGTGACATGAAAGAATTCAATCAAGTTCATAATGACAAAGGTGCACACTACTTGGAAACCAACACGATTGTCTATCCGAATTTTACATGCACTGATAAAATGGTTTTTCTGAATCGAGTTTCTATAACTGCTGGAAATGCTGAGAAAATCAAGCCTGAATTCAACAAAATGGTTGAAAATGATAACAAACGATCAACTTCAAAATGTTTCTTTGCAAATCAAAACACGGTGGAAAATAATTTAACTCAAAATTCATATGTCTTTCAAAATCAAAAATCATCACAAAAATGGGTAGTTAAACATGAAAAAGAAAAGAAACTGTTTCAAAAAGATGACAAAACAAAATTAGAAGTGAAATTGAATTATCACGAATTTAAAATGATGGTTGGAAACTTGTCAAGTGAAAATAATGTTTCGAAATGAAAAGCACGAAAGGCATTTTTTTGGCAAATAGTGTCTAACAAAAAGCCTAATGATGTTAAAATACAAAATTCTATAAATAAAAAGGTTGGATTTATTCGAACATATGATAACATTGGAAAATATGAGACATCGCATACCTTTATGAATGATCGTAAGTTTCAAAATGTTAGAGAATCAACGAATAATTCATCAATTTTGAATGACAAAAACCATACAAAAACAAAATTTTCACCAAAACAACCAAAATTTCCAAATCCTTCGATCACAAAACCAACCAAAGTTTCTTACACAAAAGGAAAATCTAATGTAAAGTCGATTAACACATGGCTGGAAGGAAATGGGAAAACAATTTCAAAATGGCAAATTTTCACAACACCAAATCAATGCTGCATTCGAAAAATATGTGAATGAACCTTATACTGCTAGTTCATCTTCTCATGGTTCACAAGTTCCAATACAAAAATGGAAACCAGTTATGGAAGTTAAGAAGGTTGCGAAAGCTGAGGTGAAAATCAATGAAAACCCTAAACTATCAAACAACTTTATTTCAATATCAAGAACTGATGATGTTGATTTAATTCAAAGTGTAAAGGAAAAAGATAAAACTTGGGTTTTAAATTCTAAGAATTTGTTTAGTGATACTAATGAAGGACCCAAAAAGTATTGGGTACCTAAATTTTTTCATTAAATGCAGGTAATTTGTGACAAGCAATACGATTCGAAATGGTATATTGACAGCGGTTGCTCTCGTCACATGACTGGAAGAAATGAGAACTTGCGAGATTATAGAAGGTTGGAAAATGCTGGATTAGTCAAATTCGGTAATAATCATAAGTGTCAAGTGAAAGGCTATGGAAAAGTAACGAATGAACAATTCACAGTAAATAGAGTTGCTTATGTCGAAGGTCTTCAACATAACTTGATTAGTGTTTCGCAACTTGTTGTGGGCACTGGAAATTAGGTGGTGTTTAATGAAGAAGGAAGCATCATATCGAAAGTGAACACAAATGAAGTGCTTCTCAGGTCAAAAAGATATGGAGACATGTTCATACTTGACATCAAACCGATTGTGGGCAAACCAGCAGTGTGTCTCTTATCGAAGGCTTCTAATGATGTTAGCTGGCTATGGTATCGCAGATTGTCTCACTTGAACTTTCGCAATATCAATAAACTTGTTACTAAAGATTTGGTTCGAGGTTTGCCTGTACTTAAATTTGATAATTATACGTTATGTGCAGCTTGCAAACAAGGAAAACAACACAGAAAAGGACATCCAATCATTATAGATTTGAATATGGTAGAATCGTCGGAACTTCTTCACATCGACTTATGTGGACCATCAACTGTTGAGACACTCATTAAAAAGCAGTACATTTTAGTTGTTGTTGATGATTTTTCTCGATTTACATGGGTATTTTTTCTCAGGTTAAAATCTGAGGTTGCCAAACGATGATCGACTTTATCCAGAAGATTGAGATGAGTCTTAAAAAGAATGTTCGCAAGATCAAAAGTGATAATGGTTCTGAGTTTAAAAATCAAAAGTTGGATTCATTTCTCACTGCCTAGGGAATTTCGCAAAATTTTTCATCACCATATACACCACAACAAAATGGTGTGGTTGAAAGGAGGAACAGGTCTCTACGCGAAGCGGCTAGGACTATGTTGACATATGCGAACTTACCTCAATATCTTTGGGCTGAAGCTGTGTCAACTGCATGTTTTACTCAGAATCGTTCATTCATTCATCGAAGATTTAATATTACTCCATATGAAATACTTAATAATCGAAAACCTAATGTAAAATTTTTACATGTTTTAGGTTACAGGTGTTTTATAATGAATTTAAAAGATAATCTTTCCAAGTTCGATGTGAAGGCAGATGAAGGCATATTCTTAGGATATTCACATAATTATGTTGCATACAGAGTGTTAAACAAGCGAACACAAAAAGTTGAAGAGACTTTCAACTTAACATTTGATGACTATTTTCTTAAGCAAATAGATCGCACATTTGAACAAAAACCCATCATAGATGATTCAAATAATCAAGTTGAAAATGAAAATAATATTGATTTTGATTATGAATTAATATTTGGTATTCCTGATAGGGCAATCGATGCTGAAATTCATGCTGCTGATAATCAAACATCCGAATACTCAAAACACAATGATGACTCTAGTTGTAAATCTGCATCAAATAGTAGCGAAAGCATGACTGAAGTTCGTATGGAGGGGGAGCATACGTCTGATGAAATCAATGGTCAAGGTGGGCATACTTTCGAGGGGGAGATAAGAAATTTAGATCAACATGTTGAGGGGGAGCATCAAGATAATAGTCAAGTTGAGGGAGAGCTTGAAGGTTCAGTTGAGGGGGAGTATGAAGTTGATGACAATATTTCAGTTACTGAAACTAAAAATGAAGAAGTGTATGAGGATGCGCCATTAGACTTCGATCTGATATATCCACCAATGGAAAAATGGTCAAAAACTCATCGCAAAGAACAAGTCATAGGAAATCCTCAAGACGGTGTGTAGACAAGAGCTCAAATTCATGCCAAAAATCAGGTACTTAATGCGAATCAAGAATTGTGTATGTTTAATGTTTTTATTTCGAAAATAGAGCCAAAGACAGCAAAAAATGCAATGGAACACTCAGATTGGGTTGTCACCATGCAATCTGAACTGGCTGAATTCGAACGAAACAAGGTTTGGAGGCTTATTCCTAAACCTTCTGATGTTTCAATTGTCGAGGTAAAATGGATTTTCGAAAATAAAACCGACGAAGATGGCATTATTATTCGAAACAAGGCTAGGCTTGTAGTAAAAGGATATTTGCAACAACCAGGAATTGACTATGAAGAAACTTTCGCCCTTATCGCAAGACTCGAGGCAGTTCACATATTTTTAGCCTAGGTAGCTCAAAAAAATTTCGATGTTTATCAAATGGATGTTAAGTGTGCATTTTTTTAATGAAGAGCTACAAGAAACTGTATATGTCGAACAACCACCAGGCTTCGTGAGTAAGGAACATCCTGATCATATCTACATTCTAGACAAAGCAGTTTATGGGTTAAAACAAGCACCAAGAGCATGGTATGTAACTCTTACCAATTTTTTGAAACAGTAAAAATTTAAACAAGGATTAGTTGATCCCACACCATTTCGAAAGAAAGTGGGTAATCATCTAATTCTTGTTCAAATTTATGTTGATGATATTATTTTTGGCTCAACTGACCCTGAATTGTCTACTGAATTCAAAAATCTTATGAAAAGTCAATTCGAAATGAGCATGGTGGGAAAAATAAATAGTTTTCTTGGATTGAATATAAGACAGAATACGGAAGAAATTTTTATCAATCAAGAAAAATACACGAAGAATCTGCTCGAGAAGTTTGGAATGATGAACAATACAAAGCTTAGAGTGCCAATGGTAGTGGGAACAAGACTAACTCCTTCGTTAGATGCTCCTGCTGTTGATCTAACACTTTATCGAAACATGATAGGGTCTTTATTGTACTTAACTCCAAGTAGGCCTGATATTATGTTTTCAGTTTGTAATTGTGCCAGGTATCAAGCAAATCCTAGAGAACCTCACTTAACAGCAGTGAAAAACACTTTTCGCTATCTTAAGGGGACAATTTCATTAGGACTCTGGTATCCTTCAAATTTAGGATTTTTCATTCAATCTTTTTCGGATGCTGACCTAGGGGGGATGTACTTTGGATCGAAAGAGTACGAGTGGTGGATGTCAACTTTTGGATGGGAAACTGGTGAGCTGGCAGTCGAAGAAGAAAAATTGTGTTGCTATCTCCACTGCTGAAGCTGAATATATTTCAGCTGCTGTCTGTACTTCTCAAATTATTTGGATCCAAAGTCAACTTCGTGATTATGCAATAAATATGAAAAAGATTCCCTTGTACTGTGATTCTCAAAGTGCGATTCGCATTTGTCATAATCTTGTATAACACTCAAAGACAAAAGACATTGCTCTTCGATATCACTTTATCAAAGATCATGTAGAGGAAGGGAATATTGAAGTACATTTTGTTAAGACCACTGAACAACTTGCTGATATTTTTACTAAACCTCTTGATGAAAAATCTTTTGTGAGAATTTTAGCAGGTTTAGGAATGCTCGATGTGAATTTAGTGCCAAATAATATCAATCAAGGATGAAATAAGTTTATCAAAGTAAAGAAATGGTTATTTAGCGGATCTAAATTAGAATCATTCAGAAGTTACTGTACGTTAAGAGGCTTCGCTATGGTTCGCATTTGCATTTTGGGTAACTTGAGTTCATTTTATTTTTTTAAAAGCATTGAGAAAACACGAAAAATCAAAAATAGTTTCATTTGTTTGTAATTTTTTTTTAAGTTTTTCTTTTCTTTTGTCTTTCATTTTCTAAAAATATAAAAACACAAAAAGATTTTTGATCTTTTAATTTTGTTCTTTTAGATTTGTGTTTTTCAGTACTGGTGGAAATCAAAATCGAAGAGGACATGCTTAGTTTTTTATAAGAAGGTATCATTTCTTTGAACTATATACTAGGTGGGGTGTCCTTAGAAGCATGCTGCTGCATGTTGCCCTAGGCCTCAAGTGACTCTATATGTATCAAACGAAAGGCTTATTGAAATTTTCATACGAAAGTTTCTTCCCAATCAGGCTTACATTCGCATAAGTCCAACGAGCTACCTTAGTCTTCTCAAATGAGTTAAGAGTTTCCGTTTGGTCCAAAAATAACAGAGGTACATTCGATCTTACAACCAATCTTTTTCATCACAAAAATTCTTTACACGATGCACACACAAAGACACATGTCCTTGAGATCACTTGATCAAACCAATCGTGATTTAGACATGTCATCAATCTGTGTTAATGATCTTATTTCATGAGTCCGTGAAGTAAGTAAAACCCAAAATCCTCTCACATTAAGGAATTGACGGGGAACCATGTTCCAGAATTATACGAAACATTTGTTTCTGTACCTGGTATTTCATACACTCTAAATCATATTCATTCGTATGAGTGGTCCTGATCAAATGCTCGATGCCCACGATGTTTGTTTTCCAACAGGATCCAGCACTTAATTATTTTTTTCTATGAATATGATTTCCATGTGAGTATATATCTGAATCCATTGTCACTTTTCAAAATAATCCAAAGTAATATTGTCCCTGACCAAAAGGTTCAAACAAGTAATTTCTGTTACAATTACTCACC
Source organism: Lactuca sativa (assembly GCF_002870075.4). NCBI lineage: Eukaryota > Viridiplantae > Streptophyta > Magnoliopsida > Asterales > Asteraceae > Lactuca > Lactuca sativa. Next base: position 165,568,445 of record NC_056623.2, on the reverse strand, counting down.
TTATGTTTAGGATGATATGTAACGAAATTCGCATAACCACCAAATTAAGCCTATAAAAGAATCCCTACGATACTTCTCTACAAGTAGTCGATTGTATATCACTGGAACACACGCAAGCAGTTGATTACCTCTCTTGGTAATTAATGAAGTAATCTTTGCCTGGGGTTTCATTGCTTCTTGTCAATAAAATTTGACATCACCAAATCTTAAATTTTTCCTAAATTTGCTTCTTATCTCACTCATTTTAATCACTTGCCCTCACTAAATCCTTGAGGTTCTAAGTACTACTAACTTAGGCTGACGATTTCACAATTCTGGCATATGACTTTGTTTAAAATCCCATAAATGAAAGAGCCTAACCTCAAAAACGAAGGGTTCACTTTTTGGCAGCTAAGATTGCGAAGGGTTTAAAGTAACCGTTGGCCCTAGTTTCAAGGCATTTAATAGGGCATGATCATTACTGCGATGCGTGATTACGAGTTTTAAGGAACACGTAACCTAGTCTATAATTCTACAACGGTTCACTTTTGGGGGCAATATATAAAAAGGGAATTTTTCACTGCAATCTATACGTGATTCATAATTCTCAAACGAACAAAAACCCTAGCATTATTCTCTCAAGATACTTCTAAGTTTTCAACAATGGCATCAAATTAATCCAACACTAAAGAAATTGTCTCACAACCTCTGATGAAAATTCAAAGTACAAATTATCAGGTTGATGCTGCTGTATCGACGTATACAGAGGAGTTGAAGATGTTGATTGTTGCTCTGAAACGATCACCTTTAGCCACAGTGATGTTTAACTCTTTTTCTGTTCCAATGACCTGGTTATCAATGGCGGCTTCCACAGCTTCATACCACAAATCACCAGACATCATCACTTTCAACTTGGTGGATGACAGAAGAATTCGATTGACAAAGATGATGTTCATTAGTTTCTTGGAGATTCCTAATTCAACACCATTCTTTAAACCTCACAATGCACAAATTGTTCATATGTTTAATGATATGGGACATCAACCACCGTTGGACAAAATCAGTGATTTCAGAAAGTCATGCTTGCCATGTATGTGGAATTTTCTCTTTGGAATTTTCCTCGGATGTTTAACAGGATGAAGTGTGGGTCTTGACAGAGGAAGGATGGAAGTTTATGCTATGGTAATGGGGTTATACTATGATCTCAATGAGGATTATGGGACTCAATTATGGAAGGAATTTATTAAAAGTCTTGAAAATACAACTGTTGAAAAGAGGATTTCATGTGCTTATTATTGGAGTTTAATTCTTCAAAAAGTTTATAAAAAGCAGGTATTCAAGTTCTTGAAGGTGCAGAGGTTGCAGCATTTACCTAGTACCAATTTCCTAAGGTGGTGGAGGATGATGAAAATATCTTTACAAACATTGCGAGAATTCCAGATACAATGCTTCGCAAAGTACATTCTTCACATAAAGTGCTCATCGGTTATATGAAGAATATCAATCCAGATGTTCAAACTGGAGTTTTGTTGAATGTTGAAGGTGAATCTTCCAAACAAGCAAATAAGTCAAAGCCTGAGGAGCAAACAAAGACTGAATTATCCAAGTCTTCAGTAGGAGAAGGTATTCAGAAGGTGGTTGGATCTGATAAGCCTGCGAAGGAGATTATTCCTTCAAAATCTGGAGTTTTAAAGAAGCTTCGTAAAATGTCTCACAAACGGACTTCATCTGATGATTCTCCAACAATTCGCAAGACACAAGTGAGTAGTAAAGGAATTGTTGTCAGAGAGATTCCTGCACCTACTTCTCCAATGTCCAAGAAAAGGCGAGCCCATAATGCTGCTAAACACATTACTGGGAAACTGTATAAGAAGAGGAAGCTTGTTGTTAGAGATGGCTCTTTAGAAGATGAAGTTGTTACTGAAACTCCGATTGTTTCGACTTCACCGATGGTAACTACTTTCATTCTATCTTCACCTATCATTTCGCATGTCTCTACCACAACTACATTTCCACTTGAAGTAGTCTCTACTGAATCATTTTATGAGGAGTACCTACTTCTGATATGGTTGTCAACGTATCTGATACGGGGGCACCTATCAAGAGTGTCGACACATCATTACCCATTATTTTGTCCACTTCGCTACCTATCTCATCTGAAAGCCTAAATGCTTCGTTACCACCATTTTCCATTCCAAACTCATGTGTTACAACTTCACCCATATTTGATCATGTTTTGAAACATCCTTTCACAATTCTATTTCCATCTCAATCTCCTGAGGACCTACAACCATTAACTTCTCACGCTCATTCCGATGATGATACTGAAGAAGGTGCTTTCGGAGGAACATTTGAAGAACTACACTTTGATTCAAAGAAGGAGGAGATACCTGACCACATGCTTATGTCGGGTAAACAATTCAAAATTTTGAATCGCTAGTTAAATACCATCCTTCAGTCACAAGTTGACTCTGGTGTGAAGCGGTCGCTTTCTGGTGTGGAAGTTGATGCAATGATAAAAGCAGTTGAAAGAAGACTACTTGAGAAGATTGATTGTAATGATAAAAACAATGAGCTTCGGCTTAAAGCTCAAGAGAAAAACTTTGATGGTGCCTTACTAGATCTGAAAAATGTTACAAAAGAATGTCATGTTCTCTTTGTACAAGATATCAAGAAAGTAATGGAGGATCTCAACTTGAAAGTCGAAGAATTGAAGCAAGAGATTGCGAAAGAGCTTCAACAACTATCTTCGCAAAATGTGACAGTGCAACAACGTGTTGATATTGTGGCAGATGCAGTCACAAAGATTGTTAAAGACTATCAATCAACTGCGCCAACTATCGAAGCCAAAAGCAAACATGACAAGGATCAGTTCACTAAGCTCATTGAGTTATTAGTTGAACTAAAAGTCATTGTGTCCAAGCCTACTTCTCAAACAATTTTAACTCCTGAATTTCTAACCCTGAAAGTAACTTCGTTGGAGCAGGCAATTCAAAAGGCCTTGGCTCCCATTACAAATTTTACTTCACTTTTGCCGAAGAATGCCCCACCTGCTTTCATAGGGGTGCAAGGGGGAGAAGTAAAAGGAAGTAAAGGGGAGGATGCGAAAGTGGTTGGGAAAGTGTACTCGACTCAACTGAAAACGACATTACCTGTGAATATCAGCTCAATTCCTTCAATAGTAATAACATCAAAACCAATTACAAAAGTAATTTCAAAAGGAATTAAAATTGGTTCAACAGATAAAGCAAGTTCAAGTGCAAAGCCTGATATGTCAAATGTTGGGAAAGGAAAAGATATTGCTTATGAAAAGTCGAAGGAGGAGAAGAAAGCTGAAATTGATGCTGAGATAGAGAAACAGAGACAAATTCAAAGCATACTAAGGCTAAGAGAAAATGATCCACCAACAATGAACAAAGGAGATCCTGCGAAGTTATACTCATTTGAATCAATTGAATCCAGAGTATTGGGGAATCACATGTATGCTTTTGAGAAAAAGCCAAGGAAAAGCTAGGCCACTTCAAACTCAGATATTTGCCAACTTGACTTCCCAATTAATGAAATGATGTTCATTACTGCACAGTAAAAAGTTAGTGAAAGATTCAAAAATCCTAATGAGTACACATACTTGAAAATTCGATTTCATGTTGTGCTTGGGAAAAATCAACATGAAGTTTGGTCTTTGGTCAAGATAAAAAGAGTAACGTCTATCAAGAAAGATGTCATGTTTGAGAATCTACTTCAAAACTTTCGTTACTTTGTAGTTCGAGCAGACAACAAATCATTTGATTTCTCAATTGCTAACTTCCCTCTAATGAATCTCAATGATCTCATTCAAGTGGCCCTAATTTTGAAGGATATGGTAATAAACCAACTAAAGGGAATTGATTTAGATGTATACAGACTTGGTTTAGGGCATCTAAAGATATTCACAGATAACTACTATGATTGCTTGGCCTTAACTGATGAAGAACTTGCTTCAGGTGTTGGAAGAAAGGTTAATGTTTCTATGGAACATACGAAGCCACAACAGGAGTTGATGAAATATGCCAATGGTGAAATTTGTCTCAAACCATTTTCCATGTTGTTCGTAGGGAAACACACAAAGGGTAAGGCAAAGAGATTCTTATTTCAAGTTGTTGATATCGAAAGATATACAACTTCACAATATATGAACTTTATTGTTCGTATGAATAACTGCACCAAGAACAATGATGGAGACCGGAAAGAGTTGAAGAAGATAATCACTTGGTACTCAGAAATACGAAGGACAATGCATTCAGTTGCTCAAGTTCTTACTAATTGAGTGACTTCGACTGTTTACAAAGAGGGAAAATGTTGAGTCATTTTGTTGTAAAAGTTGAAGCTTTGTCTATTCTATTTCCCATGTTCATTTACTAAGTCATTTTATGTCGAAGCCTAATGTCTAGACTTAGTATATTTTGTACACTCATGTTTCCTATAAATAGGGACTGAGGATAGAAGTAGAAAAGAGTTTTTCTTCTAATTTTATAGTCAGTATTGTATTCGAATTCTCTGTTCAATACAAAGCTTGCTGATTAATATTTACATCTAGTGTTCATATCATTCATTTCTCATTCATCTAAATCATGATTTCACTCTAAATCTCGATTACAATTCTCATTAGATGACCGATATGGATGGGAAAATACACACATATACGACACGATTGGTTGCAAAGGGCTATACTCAAACTCCTGGAGTTGACTATGATGAGACCTTATCACCAGTAGCCAAAATCAAGACCATAAGGGTTATGCTAGCCATAGCTGCATTTCATGATTATGAAATATGGCAAATGAATGTGAAAACCGCTTTCCTAAATGGAAAGTTTGCTGAAGATGTTTACATGAGTTAGCCAGAGGGTTTTGTCGATGCGAATTGACAATAATAGAGTGTGTAAGCTTGAGAAATCCATTTATGGATTAAAACAAGCATCTTGCAGATGGAATCTTTGCTTCGATGAGAAAGTCAATGAATTTGGCTTTTGGAGAAGTGAGGATGAGTCCTGCGTATATCTTAAAGCTAGTGGGAGTTAAGTCAGCCTTCTAGTGTTATATGTAGATGAGATACTTAAGGACCTCATGGAAGCTACTTACATTATAGGGATAAGGATATCGAGAAATAAGAGTAAAAGAGTAATAGGAATTAGTCAAAGTACCTACTTGGACAAGGTGTTGAAATATTTTAACATGGTTAACTCCAAGAAAGGAGAATTACCTATCCAGAGAAATACCAAATTGAGTAAGACTCAAACCCCGAGTACCGATGCCGAGATAGCAGAGATGAGTCGAGTACCATATGCTTCCTCAGTTGGATCGATCATATATGATATGACATGTACTCGCCCTGATGTGGCCTTTGCTTTGAGTATGGTCAGCAGATATCAAGGGAATCCTGGTAGAGCTCACTAGACTGCGGTAAAGAACATTCTTAAGTACCTGCGAAGGACTAAGGACTGGGTCCTTACCCTTGGTGGGTGTGATGACTTGAGAGAGACAGGGTATAGTGACGCCATTTTTCAGACCGACATAGATAATTTCCACTCTCATTCAGGGTGGGTATTTACCCTAAATAGAGGAGCAGTAACTTGGAAAACTTTCAAACAGGAGACTGTACCTGATTCAACGTGTGAATCAGAGTACATAGCAGCAAGTGAAGCGTCGAAGGAGGCGATATGGCTAAAGAACTTCATCGGAGACCTTGGAGTTGTACCAGATGTAAAGGAGCCTCTGAAGATTTTCTGTGATAGCGAGAGTGTGGTTGCCTTAATCATGGAACCAAGGGATCATGGGAGATCCAGCCACATCAATAGAAAATATCACTTCAAAAGATATCGGATATAAGAAGGACTCCTCGTAGTAAAGAGTGTATCGTCATAGGAGAACCCAACAGATCCCCTTGCGAAGAAACTAAGTAGGGTTAAGCACTTGTAGCATGCTAGGAGTATTGGGCTGAAGGACGATATTAGTTTTAGTGATTAGATAGTTGTTTAGAAACATGTAATAGAGAAAATGAAATTGACATTTTATGATTAAATAAAATGAATATTATTTATGAGTAAAGTTACTGTCTTGTGTCAATTGTTTACTATTGTTTCATCTTGCATGTTTTGACTTCCAAAATAATAACATTATTCAAACCATCCACAGTCGATCATACTTCGGAAGTAGGCTATGAGGTTAGACTGTCATGCATTGGTTTGTAGATTGTCTAAGGTGTTTAGACATAGCAAAAGTTTGCTACAACGTTCATGATTGCTCCTGAAATAAGATTTGAGTATTGGACTAAACCTACGCTCACATGAATCACTTCATGGAATTTTATCATGAGTGATTGTCAGACGATAAGATCATATAATCTTCAAACCAAAATATATGAGTTGTTGATTATAAGTTGGATGTATATTGATAGTGCATAAATGTATCAGTAACTTGGTGTTATATAACATGTTGTTATGTATAATTTAACCAGTAATTAGTACAAGCATATAAGTCGAAGTTTATCTATTCTTTTTATCCTAAGAGGATTAAAAGCGATATATTGGTCCCCTCAATGATTTTGTTTTGACTTATGTGTCGGGCTCGGTTAGGACTCAATTGATGTGTTCAATTAAGTTCTATGTTAAACAAATCAGAAATCGGGAAACAAACTGTTGGACAATGAGTATGACTTTACTCCATGTCTTTGTCCACACGCTATCTTGAAGAACAGAGGATTATATGATTCCTTATCTAAAGCATGCGTCAGAGTTCGGCAACGGCTTTTGAGAGTTATGATTGTTAATCGGATTTTGAAGTTGTGCTTGCAATTATAGTTATTAGACTTATCCAAGTGGGAGACTGTTGGATTAGGTCTCTAAGACCATAAATATAATTGGTATGTACTTGGCCCAATAGTAGCATGCTCCATTTGGGTTGCATTCACTGGAGCAAACTGATAGGATGGATAATTGTGAAAAGGGTTATTTGTGATTTATTAATATACTATAAGAATAATATATTAATTGGGAAATCATATTATTTAATTGGTATTCATCAAGAACTAATTTGGAATTAATTAAGTGATCAAAAGAGTCTAATTAAATTAACATGGGCTGATTATGTTAATTAGTGATAAATATAGGTTTGGGCCAATGATTCATGATTTATTAGTGATGGACTAGGTTTATGTGTGATTCCATGAAGTGTTATTCCAAAAGGCTATCAAATGAAGTATTAGATTAAAAGCCTATGTGAATGAATTAGGGTTTACAAGAGACCCTTGGAATTCTACACTATAAATGTAACTTGTAACACATGTTCTAGGTATTAGTTATTTATCTAATTTTTAGGGTTTTGCGCATGGACTCGGCGAGCTGGGGAGCTCCAACTCATCGAGTAGAAGCCTTTATGGGACGTGGGACTTAGAACCTAATCGACGAGTCGGAAGGCCCCGAATCGATGAGTAGGTGCTGTAGAGGGAAACCATAAATTTTAGGGGTTGATACCCTATTTAAAGGACTTGTGGCGTCCCTCATCATCCTTATAGTCCAGAAAGAAACCCTAGCCGAATATTTGAGCTTCTTTGAGTGTGTGTGAACCTTAGAGAGTGAAACTTATGCCTTTAAAGAAGGAAACTTGACGATAGAAGAGCTTGAAGAAAGGAGAACGTTTGGGATCCAACATCTACTGGTTATGAGCATCCATTTAGAGGTAAGAAGTTACCACCTTGATCTCTATTTAATTAGATCACATTTCATAGAAGAATGTGGTCACTTTTGGGTGCAAAATGGGGTCAATCTCAGACCTGGACTTATCATAAGGATATGGTTCCAGATCTAGACCTCTCTAGTTCCTCACGGACATAAAGTTGCTTACTTTATCCAAATTAGCCCCTTTCCATGCACAAAAACCTTTTAGAGAGCTTAGTTTTGACATTCTATCCTTATGAGGCGTTGCATGCACGTAAAGTTTGCAACTTCACGTGATAACTACACTAAGGGAGGTTGGATCTGAAGTTTGGGACATTAGAGCCCACTAGAAAGGACTGAACATAAAAAATATTGAAGGAAATCGTCATGTAGGATTTTCCTGTTTTAGAGATCCATAAGGGGTTCTGTGAAGGACTAAGGTTTTCAGTCTTCATGAGTTTTCAGTTTTCTGGACATAGAGGAACTTGGCGAGTTACACAGGTATCTCAACAAGTTGATGGGTTACTCAGGAAACTCAACGAGTTGTTGGATGCACTCGATGAGTTGAGGTCAACATGGACTATTGACCTTGGCTGTTGACATTGAGTTTTACCAAGGTTGACCAGGGTGGACTTGGAGGGTCTTTATGATATTTTGGGATTTTGACAAGTTAATAGTATGATGATTATAGGTGGTTGAGTTGGAGAAGCATGGGGGATTTATCTAATCTTAGCTTGTTAGTTCAGCATTCATGAGAGGTGAGTCTTCTCACCACACCAATGGGTCTAAGGCACCAAGGTCGACCCATTTTATGATATGTAGATTCTCGATTGATTATGCATTATGTTAGTATGATATTTGCATGGAAGACCCCGGGGGGTTCCCGTGGCAGTAGATTGAGACCATGTAGGGATTCCCATGGTATTTGGTGTAAGACCTTGGAGGGTTTCCAACGCATCCTAGTATGTTTGTATGTTTAGCTTGTATGATATTTCCTTGGTTAGTGAAGACCATGTGGTGGTTCCCATGGAAGTTAGTGAAGACCATGTGGGGGTTCCCATGGCAGGTAGCTAAGACAACGTAGGGGGTTCCAGTGGCATTAGGTATAATACCTTGGAGGGTTTCCATGGCATCCTTATATGATTTTATGCATAGCTTATGTGGTAGAGATAGCATTTAAAGCTAATATGATATGTGTTATGTGGATGTATGTAGGGTATGCTCTGGGGGACTCACTAAGTATTAGCTTACAGATTGTGGATTTGTTTCAGGTACATCTGACCCTAACGGCAAGGGCAATGTTTGATTACGTGGCGTGCACACTCTCACATGCGTTTTATGGGACACTCTAATGATTTGAAATAAAATTGTAACTTATTTGGATTTGAAAACAATTGTAATTGTGATTTCATGGTTTATGAAAAGTGTTTCTGGATAATTAAAAATGAAAAATTCCTTTTGAAAATTAGGATGTTACAAGTTGATATTAGAGCCTTGGTTTGAGGGATTCAGGCACACTCTCGGGTGTGTTAGGACTCAAACTAAGGAAATGATAAAATTGTTTTAAAATAAAAAAAACTTAAGACTTTCAAAGAATGGAAAAGAGGAGAGTGCAACTCGTGTGATCGGCCGAGCCAAGTAATTAATTCCCCAACAAAAGTTAGCCATGTTATACTGATATTTGAGTTATAATAGTTGTATGGATATCACTATGTGTATGCTCATAAAATTATATACAGTTAGGAGCTTATTGCCTTAAAATGATTGATTTGGCTTTATTTCCTGTTCCTTGTCTGGTTGTTGTCCTAGGGTACAATCTTTTATTCGAAAGTCTATTTGATCCTTTTCTGTGTATAATTTGCATGCATAAAAGCAACCTGTTATGATTGGTCTGATTGATGTGCGTAAAGAAACTCTTAGGATAACTTGGGATTTGAGATATGTACTAGTCCATGGGATATTTTTTATTTTGGGACGAATTAGAGATATAAGATAGAGTCTGGGGCCCGTACTACTGAAAGCACAAGACCTGTACCCGAACCAACGTTAGATCAAACAACTCTAAGGAGGACCGGTGTGGAAAGATCCCCTATATGGATATCCTGATCATTATAATTTATGACATCTTAGTTCAGCATGGTGGTGACACGACTTGGAGCAGGGGGATCAGGATTGGGATCAGGATCTGGATCTGGGTCAGGTGACACTACTGAGCCCATTGATGAGAGGCTGCACGAGCTCATTATGGTCGAGGTGACGAAAGGCATCCTTGACGCTACCCTAGTGACATTTAGGATGGTCAAGGAGGTTTTGATAGAGATAATGGAGTAGAGGCTCAAGTCATTCAGAGCAGAGATTTTTATGGGCTAGGTTGGAGCCTGAACTCCCTCGTTTCGGGAGTTCAAGGCGTACGGGACGCCGGAGTTTTCGAGGTTAGGGACCCCATTGTTAGCCGACACTGCGTGGCGGATATAGAGAATGCCCAACGCACGATTTCTTTCCTAGATACGAAAAAGGTGGGTTTTGCTTCATGTATGTTGAGAGACAAAGCTCAAGATTGGTAGGGAGAGGTCACCAGTCAGGTGGCGGTAGCCGGTATGGCTGAGATGACGTGGGCCGAGTTTGTCAGGCGATTTGATTTGGAATTTCCACCAACCATTGAGGTGCATAGGATGGCAAGGGAGTTCTTGGAATTCTAGCAGACCACTGAGACTGTTGCGAAGATCATCGCCAAGTTTCGGGAACGAGCATTGTTGATCCCGAGCAGAAAAAGCTCTTTTTCTCGGAGCCTACTGGTGCTTCGGGGCTTTCCTCTAGCACTTAGATCTTACTAGGGCTTTAGGAGGGCTTATAGAGAAGTTAGAGAGAGAAGAGAATGTCTTTGGTGTGGAAAAGAATGGAGACCCTCGCATGGTATTTATAGGGGAGCTGGCCTCATTGCGTAGGGCGCTCCTTCAGAGGAACGCAGTGTGTCCCAGTGCACAAGTTGTTCTTGTGTATGTAGTGCATACAAGGGGCGCGTGTTCGAAATCTGATGGAGGGGCATGGACGATCCGAAGCCAAGTCCTTGCGAGTACGCGAGGCGCTCCGGCTACCTATGTAGGGCGCTCCTTGAGCAGCTTCACATTTCACACTCCCGACTTCCAAAATCCGTAACATACACATACAAGCTTCATTTTCAATTTTCTTTATATCCACGCGTAGGTGAAGACGTACTCTACAACTTTCGTTTAGATACCGTTGGCTAATTTCGACTTTATTTTTAAAGTTCTATTGTTAACAGGCCGAGATAGGAAAAGTCCGTTAAAAATTCATAACTTTGTCATATGAAGTCCGTTTCCGTCTGTCTTTTCATTGTTGAGCTCCTACCAATGAGATCTCCGATTTTCGTTTATGTTGTGTTGGCTAAAAATCGGTCGATCTAATATCCGAACTCCGGTCTGCACACTGTTATACCAAATCTTGTAAAAATCAAAACTTCCTCATACAAAGTCCGATTTGGTTGTTCTTTTTATGCGTTCTCTCGGTCTAACATATACTACGACTTTCATTTAGATTGCTAAGGCTAAAAAGTAATTTATTGTAAACTCACTTTTTATGTGTCACATAGCGTCGTGCCGGTTTTGTCGCGAAAATTCAACAAATCATAACTTCTTCGTTATAACTCGAATTTTGGCATTCTTTATATCTCCAGAATCCTTCTCACGACCACTACAACTTTCTTTATAGATATTGGGTTTACCTATATTTTCATTTTTGACGCTTATTTTTATTCTTAACTTATTATATTTTATAAATAAGTATAATGAACATAATATCACATAATATTCAAGTAATTCCTCTTTATTACTTCAAAATAGGTTACAATGGGTGACCCTAACTATTACATCATCACACTAATGTTTAGCCTAGAAGCATGGGCGTTATAGTACAAGCTTATTGGGATGTCACTTAAGACTCTATTTGGTAAATATATGGTTTATGATCCTAAGGTCAAACCTAGTGATTCAAAAAAAAAACAATCTTTGTTGAGTTTCAAAAATTAGGTGAATTGGGGTCTAGTTCTTTGGAAGTTCATTCCTTTAGCCATGACAAGTGTAGGAAATCGTTAGCCCGTATGTGTGTAAAAGACAACCATCCATTTAGTGTAGTTGACAATAAGGGATTTAAGGTGTGTGTTTCGGACTTGCAACCTCTATTTAAATTTCCTAGAAGGTGGATCATCGCAAGGGATTGTTTAAAGTTAAACAAAGAAGAGGAGTCTCAACTAAGGATGTTTTAAAAGATCAATTTGTCTCAATTACCACTGATACTTGGAGATTTGTACCAAACACTATTTATAGTTGTGTAACGGTACATTAGGTTGATGATGTGTGGGTTTTAAGGAAGAAAAATCTAAATTTTTGTAAAATTGCGAATCACAAAGGTGTGACTAAGGATGAGCATTGGCTGGTTCGGGTTGGTTTTAGGGTAAAACCGAATCCATCCCATAAATTTCGGTTTCTGGGTTTAAGAACCCATTGGGTTCGGTTTTAAGTCGATTTCGGTTTCTGGGTTTATGGGTCGGTTTCATTGGTTTTGGGTTCAACCCATGGGTTTTGGGTTTTGGGTTGTAACCCATTTTTTTAGCAAAACTTTGACTTAAAAAATGAAACAAAAATAGCAACCTAGATTAAAAAAAATATTAAAATAAAAACAGTTACAACACGAACACAACATCAAAAGTATGTTGCTAAAAGTTTACAACAACCAAACTTAACAAACAACAAGATTTAACAAGTTTTTAGAAACAAAAAACAAGTACCAAACAACTCAGTTTAAAACAACCAAATTGAAATTGTCATGACAAGTTTACAACCAAGTTCAATCTTGAATCCTCAATCTTCATCCATGTGAATCTTTATCATTTCCCAATGCATCCACAAACATAAAAAAAAAATAGTATTAATTTATAAACTTATAAATTATAATTATGCAAAAATACTTACCAAGTTCTATTTTCATCAACTTTTCTTTCAATATTACCACATATGCATTCGTCATGTTTTTAAGTTGAATATTAATTGGACTAGAATGTTCTAGTCCTATGTGCAAATAAGAGCTTTCGCAGTCTTCTCTGTATGGGAGCTCGTAGTTGCATCAATCACCCGCCCACCAACACTAAAATCCGACTTTGATGCTACGCTAGAGATTGGCATTCCTAAAACATGTTTCGCCACTTGAAACAGTACAAGAAACCTTATGGAATTAAGTATCCACGAATTTAAAATCTGAAAATCCTCCACCCTCTTTTCCATTCCATCTGATAAATAAACTTTAAACTTTGTTTTATTAACCCATTTCCACGTTGTTCCAAAAACCTTGCAAAATCATCTTCCAAATAAACTCCATCCCCATCATCAAAATAACCGGTTGTCTGTAACAGCCCGGAATCTCAGGTATGGTTAAAATTATGTTTTTGGGGTGTTTTAAGAGGGGACTCGGCGAGTTGGAGCCTAGACTCGTCGAGTAGGATCGCAGACCTGGTCGCGGGTTCGCGACTGGACTCGACAAGTCCAGATATGGACTCGGCGAGTCTGCGCTGTTTAGCGAAAACCCTAACCGTTCAGGTTTGGGACGTATAAAAGGGGCTTATTGGTCGTCATTGTTCATTTTAGCCTTCTGAGAGGAACCCTAAATCGATTGTGTGCATCTGGAGCAAGGTTAAAGTCCATTGGTGATTTTGAAAGAGATGTTGTGCAAGGAAGAGAAGGGCTTGGCTAAAGGAACAGCAAGGGAGTCATCATTGATTTACATAATCAACCCTTGTTAATTTAATCAGTCTCTTTTGATCACTAAAGTAATCCAAAATAATTTTTGATCGATACCAATTTAATGATATGATTTCTCAATTAATATATTATTTTTATAATATATTAATAAATCACAAATAACCTCTTTCTCAATTATCTATCCTATCAAATTGCTCCAGTGAATGCAACCGAACTGGACCACACTACTATCGGGTCAAGTACATACCAATTATAGTTATGGGCTTAGACACCTAATCCAACAAGATGGTCTATGGATAAGCTTGCAAATGTTTATGTGAAGGAGGTAGTAACAGTTTACGGTGTACCCGTAACGATTATATCAGATCATGATAGTCGTTTCATGTCAAGATTTTGGAGGAGTTTACAAGAAGAAATTAGTACGAAGTTGTGTTTGAGTACAACTTACCATGTTCAGACCGATGGTCAGAGCGAAAGAACGATTCAAACACTGGAAGATATGCTAAGAGCATGTACCCTAGAGTTTCGCGGTAACTGGGACGAGTACTTACCTCGTTTATAGTTTTCCTACAAAAATAGTTACCATTCGAGCGTCAAGATGGTTCCTTATCAAGCTTTGTATGGACAGAAGTGTCGTACACCGTCTTGTTGACTTGAAGTTGGGGAAAAGCAGTTTATGGGCCCCGAGATAGTCCATCAAACTGCTGAAAAGCTGAAAGTGATTAGGGAAATGATGTTAGCAGCTCAGGATCGCCAAAAGAGCTATGCTAACAAGAAGAGACGATCGATGGCATTCGAAGTTGGAGATTCGGTTTTGCTTAAGGTCTCACCGTGGAAGGGACTTATAAGATTCGGAAAGAGTGGATTGAGTCACAGGTTTATTGGCCACATAGACCAATCTCTCCCGCCTTCCCTAAAAATAAAACTACAAACTTCCAAAGTGCTTATTAACAATTTCTAAACTCTTAAGTAAGATAAGAAAAAAAAAACCAAATACTTCAAGTTTATTATTGGTAGGTGTTCTTAGAAACCAAAGCACTAGACTTTTTTTATGAGCTTGGAGACCACCAGCAGTTTCATCCTTATGGAAATGTGGAATTGGGACACCTCTCTTTCAAATAACCAATAAAACTCAAAATATTTATCAATCTTCTCCAAAAAGCTTATTTGACAACCTATGGATTTATCAATTTTCTCCAAAAAGCTTATTTGAAGTACAATTTTCTTAACCATCTTTGTTTGTAGCCTTGTAGGTTAAGCATGCACAAGCCTGTTTAAAAGAAATTGCTTCATCTGTGGAGACTGTAAACTAACTCTGTCAAGACTTCATTAATATTCAGAGGTAGATTTGATGGCACATGAAGTGACTTTTATAAAGTTTTTGTGGATGTGGGGTGGTTTGTTATTAATGTATTAGTGAAGAGGATGTGCTTAAGTTGAAACATGCATCTTTCATCGAAATCTAGTCCATAGTCGTTCACGTGTTTATGTTGACACACGCATCTTATCTAAGTCCATAGACAGATCCAAATAAATAGCAACACCATACATAGTCTGTTTATATAGTAGTTTATTATTGGTGGGTGTTGGCAATTTATGTGTTGTTAGTGGAGAAGAACAACGAGCAACAACAATCTTACTCCTTAAAGTTATTTCAAATATGAATTTTCCACTTGATGGTTTTCTAATGGGTATACTTGTGTGAGGTAATATTTTATTTAATAGTTACATGGAAATATTTATTTGACGATGTTCACTCATATTTCGCTTTTTAAATTTTTTATAGAAGATGGATCATCCACATGCTGTCACTTGACTAAAAATGAGGGGTTAGTGAATCATTCCAAAACAAGTTTGATGAAGATTTTAAATTAGCATGCATATGATGTAATTAAGAACTATGGTTTTATTTTTTATTTATATTTATTTATTTATTTATTTTTTTGTGTGTGTTCAAATTTCTGCTAGTTCGGGCATTGTTAAGAAATTAGATGAGTAGTTTCTCAAGTTTACACTTTTACACACTTGCTCCACCAAAAATTTTGTAAGTAGGCAAAAATCTTAATGACTCGATCATTATGATACAAAAGGAAAAGTATCAAACCATCACCTTTTTATATATACCCAGGTGAATCTCCATGCATCGTGCATAATGAAATTTTATATTTAAAATTTGGCAAATAAATATTGAAGATAAATAAGTTATTAATATTAACTTTTTAATAATAGTTTCTTACACTAGTTTCTTATACAAATTTAGAACGATCTTGAACGAGATTAAAGCACCTATAAAAATGTTAAGATTTAATGGTAACTACACGTACTGGCGTTTAAACAAAAGTAAATATAACTCTCGACTTGATGTTACTTTAACGTCATGATTAATAAATTTAGAAATTAATTATTTGACATTTTTATAAGGTAATATAATGTAAGTTATAAGGTTATGCTATTTTTAACAATTATTATTTTAATTATTTTAAAAACCATTTGTTTGGAAATTGTTGGAAAATGACCCATTAATGTGTTCATCAGACTATTTTGTAATGTTTTTATTTTTTAGGCACGTTTATATTGTATACCATAATATTTTCCATATGAAACAAGGATTTACCATATGTAGTATGATGGAAAATCCGTGTGTGAAAATCCGTCAATCGGATTTTATCAATGAAGACACCATTATAGAAAGCTTAATAAGATCAACGCACATCATCATCTTCACCCCGCTGAAATTATGTTTCCTTCACATAAATATTCTTCATTTTTTAAATGTTTATCGAGAAATTAAGAAACCTATGTTGGACTAAATCTACATGCACTATCAGAGAATGGTATAATTTGATGTATGTTTAAACTTGATTGTGCTTCTTGTTATCATCATTGCAATATGAAAGAATATCATAGTTCTTGATAATCATTGAGTCAAGAAAGAAGTGAAATTAACCATGTTGGAAATCGATAATGGATCAAAATCTTTAATTTCATATGTTTTGTATTCTAAAGATGTGAACAATAATGAAAAGACAAAAAACATCAAATGCGAAAAACCCAAAATCATGAATGACATAGTTTGATTATCATGATTGAATGGTATATTTTTTTTAGTTCTAAAATTTTTATTTCTTTAATACTAGATTGTCAAAACTCACCCCATATCTAAAATCAATACTCTTCGTTTATGTTTGTCCTAGCCAATTCTTTTCAAGACTTCCAAATGCATCTTCATCGTTGTAACTGTTGTAACTGCTACTTCTCTAATGGTCATTGTAATTCAACTATTAATTTTCCTTTAGGTCTCATACGTTTTTTTAATGGGCTTGTTTTTTTAATGGGCTTGATGTGCTGCTTATCTCTAGTCCTTGAATTCCAAGACTCAATTAAATTTAAATAATATTAAATAATGAGTAAACATAAGTATAATACTAAGTCTAGGATCAAATAGATTCTATAATAAATAAATCATTATCCTAAATAAGGAATTGAGAACATAAAAATGCAAATAAGATCTAAATTTGAATAGAGATTAAAAGAAGCTCGATTATAAGATGATGTAAGAACCTCTCCAAAAGATACTCTCACTATCAAACTAGTATCCATTATATATAGGACCTACAAGGGGAGTCGGTTAGGACATGAATAATAAGGTCACCACAATCTAAGACAGCCAACCAAAACAAATTAACTAAGCTGCAAAGCCTAGAAAAATGACTAGGAAACTGAAATATATGAAACCAAATTTGTATTTCACACAAACAAGTTGAGGACACTGTAGTGGTGTTGATTATGATGGCATGTGCGGAATTACAAAAGATCCAGTGATTCGTCATGCAAATCAAGAACACATGGAGTAAATAAATCTTTGTAAGCTCTTATTAGATCTAGAAAGATTATATAAATGGGTTTGTATACAATTTCTCTCTCTAGTCTAACACTCCAAATGGACTCTTACATTCTTTTATAATGGGAGTCACTCACTTCCTATTTATAGGAAGACTCAACCCATTTACATATACAAAGAGGAAAGCCTAAAACAATACATCCAACCATGACTTTGCACCCTAACATTCTCCCCCTCAAAGTTAGGATTGGATGTCCGACTTTAATATCCAACGAGCTAGCGCGATTAAGACCAAACTCCCCCTCGAAGTAACACCGGTCTTCAAATCCGCAAATGAATATTCGACAAACCCGAGAAGCTTCGAATATCCATCATTCTCCCCCTTTTTATAATCAAATAATGATTATAAAACCCACTAAGGATGAGAAGCGCCCAATGAATAGTCTTCACAATACTCCCCCTTGATGTGTACCAAAAATGAATCACCAAAAATCTTGCACGGAAAAACAATCACGAAAAAGCCACAAAAAAATTTCCAATTTATGAAAAATTTTGACTTTTCGGGTGAAAGTTGCAAGATTTATCAAAATCCGGGTAGATATTGTCACTTTCTGAAACTTGCAGGGACCCGTTGCGCCTAAAACAGTCAAATATGCGAAACTCTAGCCCATTTGCGAAACCGGGCATAAAGCGTAAATTTGCACAAACTGCAAGGACCAGAACTGAAAATTCTGCATTTTTTCAGCTTTTATTATCCATATGCGAAGTTGGGTATTTGTTGCCAAAAATGCAAAACTGCAGGTACTCGTTTTGAAAATTTCTGCATGTTCTTCAAACTTGTGAAGTTGGGTCAATTTTGTCATTTCGTGGAAAAATCAGGGGTCAAATCTGAAACTTTTTGCTTTCTTCTTCCCCAATTTACGTTATACTGTAAAAGACTTTGCACGTTCCTTACTTTTTGATTTCGCATTTTGACCCTTCGCACATTTTCTCGATGATTCTCAAAAACCGACGATCTAAACACCAAATGAAACTGCATTCACACCAAATGCGAATCGTAAATGAGATGACTTCACATTTTGACTCCAAATGCAAACTACACACTAAAAGCAAACTGCAATCACACAAATGCGATCCCATCGAAAATAAGCCTTATATTCGACTCCAAGCTTGCGAAATCAAAATCAATTAACCAGATGCGAACACATGATAAACTGTAATCGATGAACACCAAATCCAGTTTCCAGTTCGCTATCAAACCCAACCAAGTCTTCGTTTTTCATTCAATACAATCGAAAATCTAAATCCAAACCAAAATCAGTCATCGATATTGAGTTTCATTACCGATTGCAAAATCTTCAATCTCACAGAAATTGAACTTGCCAACAATATCACGCAATCTGAAATCGATCCTTCGCATAATTACCGATTCAGAGTTCGCCTTCAATTGGAATACAACCCTTCACAAATCGAAATAAAATTTGGAATCAAAATTCATTCACGATTCCAAAATCGATCATCAATCAATCTTCGCTATTCCCAGTCGATATTAAGCAATGAACCAACACCGTCTTTTCGACATCAAAATCGCTAGTCTAAGTCAAAATTTTGAAATCAAGTTCGACTCTAATACCGCTTTCCTGTTCGATTTCTCAAATGACTCAAAACAAAAACATCAAATGCGAAATCAATTCCAGATTCATCAAGAAAACCGATTTTGACTTTTAGCTTTGACTTTAAGAATTCTTCGGTTGACAAACACAAATCCATGAATCTATCGACGATTATCAGATCAAACAGAGAATATTCAACTTGTTCTTAAAAAAATATCAAAGTTCTTGATGAATTTCATCAAAATAAAAGACTCAATCATCGACTTCACACTATGACTTGAAGAAAGTCGATTTTATCTTCTATTGAATCATATGAAATTGAAGCTCATTTCAAGATAAGGATTATACATCGATCGGAAAGAGACATTGAGAAAACGAGATTAAGAACAGAAGAACAACTGATTATGAAGAAACATTATGCGATGGTACAAGTACACGATGCGTGTGTACAAGTCAAAAGATGAACAACTATCAGTGATTTGAATGATTCAGATGAAAGAATTTCACGATTTGGTCTCAAATATAGGTAAGAAACAGTAGCAACTGGAATTTATTGGATCTTTTTAGAATTTTATGGACTCAAAATCAATCGGCAAAAGAATTAGTATTGGATTGGGCTTCACATATGATTCAATGAACAGTATCAGATCGAAAAAAATAGATCACAAATTTGTTTTGATTTAGGCTCAAGGAATGAAAATGAACAGTAAACAATTCGAGATTTAATTGATCATAACAATTGATCACAATAAGAAATTGATTTTGATTTTTGAATTGATCTAAAAAAATAATTGGATCAACAATGAGTTTGAAACGGATTAGATCCAATGAGGCAAATCGATCAGCAATGAAAAACGCAAAGCACGAATCGAAATCATGGAAGTTTTGGAATCCATTTGAGAATTTGTGATACCTTTTTGACGAATCGAGTTCCGTTTTCAACGAACGAATCAAATTTGGAAGATCTTGGTTCTTTTGTCGGAATGAGAAAATCTCCAATTCGAACATTGTACCACCCACCATGCGAGATGTACAACTCGTTCTTCGTGTTCTTCAACAATCGAAGAACATCTTCAAAAGAACCACCAACACTTTTGGGTTTTGACTTCAAATTCAATGCAACCTTTGGAGATTGTTGCTTTGGAACCCGAATTTGCTTCACGGATTTTGGCTTCACAACATATGACGATTTTTGTGAGTAAACCCGCTTGTTCTTCCGATTCATCTTCTTCTTTTTCTTTCTCATCTTTTTGCATCTTAAAGACTTGACATCATGAACAAACCCTCTTTCAACAACATGAACATTTTGAGTTTGAATCAAATCTTTTGGAGTTTGATACTTGTGATTTTCTTGGATCACCGGCTTCCGATAAGGAATCATTCCTTCAAACGAATCACAAGAACACAAAATATCATCATTTTGAACTCCAATTGAGCAAAAAACTTTTTCATCTTGAGAATCAACTTGAACTCCTTTTTCTTGAACATCAAGAACATCACATTGAACTCCATTGTTTTGAACTTCTTTTCCTTGAACATCATGAACACGATGAACATCATCAAGAACATGTTCTTGAGCTTCATGACAATTTGCATAATATTCAAGTCTATTTCTTCCCGGTTTACAATTAGCAAGAAGAATTCCTTTTATGACTTCACCATTCCTCTTATTTCTTCGTCTTTCTTGATATGATGTAATGAATCGATCAAACAAATCTTTGTTTTGATAAATTGGATAACCAATGAAATCTCCCTTTCCGTCCCTTTCTCCATTTGACATAAGTGCATCTTCACTTTGGAATCCAACAGTCAATTGATAAAGAATGCATTCAAAAGAAGTGTATACGTATAGTAAACTTTCATTCCGAACCAACCATTGCTCCATAATTGCTTCTTTTCTTTTGAATCAGATGTTATGAACTTCAGTTTTCTAGAGAGAGAAAGTGTAAATCAAGGAGATCTCTAGAGAGAGAAAGTGAATATGAACCAAATTCTAGTGAGAGAAAGTGGTACAAACAAGTATTCTAGAGAGAGAAAGTCGAATTATGGATCAAATCAAGGAAAAATTCGACTTCAAGAACACAAAAACACTCTAATCATGAAGATCCATAAGAACATGAAGAATCACCAAATCAAGATAGCCATCAAGGATCAATTCTTGATGAAAATCAAGAACACCTGCTCTGATACCAATTGTAGTGGTGTTGATTATGATGGCATGTGCGGAATTAGAAAAGATCTAGTGATTCATCATGCAAATCAAGAACACATGGAGTAAATAAATCTTTGTAAGATCTTATTAGATCTAGAAAGATTATACAAATGGGTTTGTATACAATTTCTCTCTCTTGTCTAACACTCCAAAATGGACTCTTACATTCTTTACTTAATGGGAGTCACTCACTTCCTATTTATAGGAAAAACTCAACCCATTTACACATACAAAGAGGAAAGCCTAAACACTACATCCAAGCATGACTTTGCACCCTAACAGACACAAAGTATAATATTGGGAAACCTTTCACATACAATCTCAACACAACACTACAAAATGTGAGGCCTAATAATATCCCGTTTGTGTTGAGTCGTGAATGCTGTCTTCACCGTGCTTCATCAGAAACTTTAGGAGTAACACTAAGAATGACCATGAGAACGATCATCCATTACCTTAGTATATATCATAAATACACCAGATATTACTTTTAGAGTTCACCCTAAATATCTTTGCTTTTGTCAATATAGCAATACGAGTAGCAAATTTATAATAGTGTTTATCATGTAAGAACATCATTAAACTCTTTACTTCTCTGTTATTGTGAACTTTGTAGACTACTTACTATGGCTCTTCCGAATTAAGTCCATCTTACATTTCATTCACATTCTCTGGTTATTTAGATGGCTTCTTAATAGTGTTCTTCTAAATTACACTATCCACTTACACCTCAATCTTACAACTCTCCATCCAGTAAGGTTTAATCATTCTCATCATATGTTGAAGTTGATTTGCATGTTTTGTATTTTGTTTATAAAAAATATTGAAAAGAGTAATCCAATCATGTGAAGATGTGCTTGGATTTGTCATGATCTCTTGGTTTTATTGTCAAAGCTACCGCACCCTCATTGTCATAGAATATCTATATTGGTTTTTGGATTGACGGAACAACTCCAAGATCTCGAATAAAATTCTTCAACCAAATTTCCTCCTCTACTGCCTCGCTTGCTGCAATGTACTCTTATTCGCAAGTAGAATCAGCCATCGTCTGATGCTTGGAACTCTACCATGTCACTGCTCCACCATTCAATCGAAATACCCAACCAAATTGCGAATAAATTTTATAACGATGTATTTGGATGTTAGCATCACTATATTCACTCACCTTAAGTTCATATTTCCTACCAAAAACTAAGATCATATCTTTTAGTTTTGGCAAATACTTAAGAATGTTTTTCAATACAGTCCAATAAGCCAAACCAGGATTACCTTATATATGCTAACCATGCTCAAAGCATAAGCCACATCAGGTCGAGTACATGTCATAACATACTGTGAAAACCCGAAATTTATTCCGTCATTCTTAACCCCTTTTCCGTTAATAAGCCTCGTTTATTTAACTGTCCATTAACTTTTGGACTAGTTAATTAATTTGGGACTTTTAAATGACTTTATGAGGGTTGAAACAAATTAGAAACACCATCATTAATCCCTTGGAAAAATTTTAGTTTCAACCAAGTCAAAATACGACCACTAAATCGGGTGCGACCAAAAGCCCCGTTTAACGGAAGTATCGGGTAGATTTCCATTGAGCCTCAACTCAAGCCCCTATATAAGGGAGAGTAAACTTCATTTCCACCCTTTTTACTCTCTCTCTACAACTTATTTTCGAGCCAAAATCGTCTGTTTCGAGCCCCAAACGAGTAAGCAATCTACCCTAACTTGTTGTATAGCTTAGCTAGCATGCAAATTCGTGTTTAAAACATCAAATAGGGGTAGATTCATGTTTTTACGGCCCAAGAACACTCTTGGACCGTGAACACCCCTAAATGGGGTTTTTATGCCCCAAAACCCCTCTAAACTACCCTAAGGCTTAGATATGGGTAAATGACTATTGGAATCGGACTTACAACACCTTGAACTAACATTTTGGGGAGTAAACTTGATTTTACTGCCCAAGAACATGCTTGGGCCGTAAAATCCTCTTCATGGGGAGTAAACTCAATTTTATGTGTTAGAAATGCCCACAAACACCTCCTATGGCCTTGGAAAAATGTCTAGAAGCAATCCCATTTAAGTTAAGGCATTAAACTTCAATAAATCCAAGGAAATGGGAGTTTATGGCCGTAAACCCCCCTAGGAAAGGTCCATGGGCCGTAAATTCCTAGAAAATGCCCAAATGGTGCCCTAAACTCCCCATTTGACTTAGAAAAATGCAAAGGATTTTATTCTCTATCATTTAAGCCCTTAAAACACCAAAGGAATATGTACATAGGAGCTTATGGCCGTAAACTCCTTGTTTAGGGCCGTAAACTCCTATTTGGTCCATTTAGATCCCTTAAATCCACTCATGTGCCTTGTATTTGGACGTAGCATAAATCTACAAGTGATATGAGACATTTAAGAATCCTAGAACACCCTCACCATGAGTTTACGGCCATAAACTCATGGGGAGTAGTCCCAGGTCCGTGAACTCTATAAAGAGTTTACTCTTGAAGAGTAAACTCCCTATCTAAGCGATACACACCCTTAGATGTTACCCGGGACACTCCAAGCACTTAACCAAAGTGTTTTCCGCACTTTAGGATGTGTATACATGTTTAATTAGTATTGTATTTACTAATTGTATGTAAACATATATTATCATATGTTAATAGGTCACTAAGTGTGTTCAAGTCTTTACTTGACACCGAGCACCCAACCGACACCTTCGTCGGATCCACTTACATCAGGTCAGTTCATACCCCTGAATTAACCTTTTTAAATGTTTTTACATGTTTTATGGGGGGGAGTACAAGTTAAACATGCCAGTTATCATATCAATCACATGTGATTGATAACCCGCATGCACAAGGATTTATTACACTGTTAACTGTTTTACCAAGAATGATATTGTAAATGGTTTTCTAAAACGTTGTTACTTGTTCAACTTTTACTTATATTGTTTTATGAAAGTTTCATTCAAAACTTGTTTATGAAAGGTTTTTGAAGGATTTATAAAGGTTTTCAAACTTATTTTACAAAAGAATACCAAGTCTTGATTTTCTTAAGTATAAAGGTTTTTCAAAGTTTTCATCAAAGTTTTCTTCCACGTTTTTATACTCCTACTTGGTTTGACGCTACCATTTTGTTATACTCCTACTTAGTTAATACTCCCACTTAGTTAAATACTACTACTTTATTAATGTTTATACTTCGAGATACGCTTATACTTGTTTACGCTCCTACTTCGTGATCCACTTTTACTTTGTGATCCACTTTTACTTCGTGATACGCTTCTACTTGTAAACGCTCCTACTTGTAAATGCTCCTACGTATTCACGCTTCCACTTATTAACACTCCTACTTTATTAATGCTATTACTTCACGAACCACTCCTACTTCATTAATGCTATTACTTCGTAAACGCTTATACCTTATTAGCACTTCTACTTTGTTAACGCTCCTACTTCACGATACGCGTATACTTCACAACACGCTTCTACTTCACAATACGCTTCTACTTCACGATACGCTTCTACTTAGTTAAATGTATGCGTGTGCTTGTATAAGTTATATAAATAATGTTTAAAGGAGTTAGGAAGGCTAGTTTGCCCTATTTCCTTTTCTTCGTTGAGATGTCGTCTGGTGGGATCGGATGTCCATCTGAAGGTCGTTTGATCATTAGTTATATATTATGTATACAAGCATAGACATATAGGTTTACATTAGTTAGTTTAGTTGTGAGTCTCTATCATTAGTCCAGTATTTTACATTACATCTCAGTATACGAGATACATCTTCTGTACACGGCCTTCTCCGTTGTCAAGTTGGTAACCAGATTCTCTTGTAGGGTGAGCGGACATTGTGTGTATAGATCTGTATGGGATTGACACTCCCGCACCCTGACTGCTAGCTACAGTCCACGGCCTACCAATCCAAGGGGTGAAAAATGTCATACTTACACCGACGCTTGCAGGGCGTCAAGTTCTCTAGTGTCTATCAGTATGGTTACGAGTATCTCGGGGTTACCTTATAATTCATGGCCTTAAGGTAACCGGTTTTAACACTGTATTCTTTGTATTCACTGTTTTTAGACCTTGCTAGACGTATCATTCAGTTGATACTGTCTGGGGTCTATGTCCACTGGTTTTAGACCTTGATAGACATATCATTCAGTTGATATTGTCTGGGGTCTGTGTTCACTGTTTTTAGACCTAGCTAGACGTATCATTAAGTTGATACTGTCTGGGGTCTGTGTTCACTGTTTTTAGACCTTGCTAGAAGTAACTTTCATTTGATACCGTCTGGGGTCTGTGTCTCCCTTTTGTTAGACTGAGCCAGGCGTACCGTTCATTCGGTACTCTCTTGGAGTCTATGCTTTCTTTTTGCCTTACTCAGTACTCTTCACTGCTGAGGCATATGTTATTTTCCCTGATATCCTCCTACTTTCTTTCAGAATCAATACCACATTTTGATAATGATAGTGTTAAGGAAAAATTACTTTTTACCACATAACTCTGTCCAGTGTTGGTAGAAGACTGCTTTTAATTAGAAAATATACGATTTTCTGGAAAGGACTCTAATTCACTATATACTTTAAAACTACTACTTATATTAAGTTATTTGGATAAAATGACACTAAATACTTATGAACTCATCAGCATTTGTAAAAATGCTGATACTCGCTTTCAAATAACTTGTATTCTCAGGTCAGCAATAGACAGGTACATTCCAGGAGCTTTTGATGAAGACAATTTAGTACCAAGCTGCACCTATATTATTACTTGTATTAACCTGATGTTTTCTATACAATGTAAAGCAATGTAAAACTATTACTATTAATGCAATGGTTGTTGTACTTTGATTACTATATTGCATATGTTGTGATACTTGACATGATGTCATCCACCCCATAACGTTTCCGCCGTTCCGGTTTTGGGGTGTGACAGATT
Source organism: Lactuca sativa (assembly GCF_002870075.4). Lineage (NCBI taxonomy): Eukaryota > Viridiplantae > Streptophyta > Magnoliopsida > Asterales > Asteraceae > Lactuca > Lactuca sativa. The sequence continues at coordinate 165,542,402 of NC_056623.2, read as the reverse complement.
GGTATCAGAGCATTGTTTATAGTGAGCTAAGTATATCAATTCATAAAAGATATACAGCCTATAAATACACAGGGATAAAACACTCTGAACAAGAATTATACTTTAAAATATAACCATATTTTACCAAAGTATAAGAACATCCAGAATCTAAACACTCGAACACAAGTATCACAAGAAGAACAAGAATAAAAGTCTTCGGATGTTGAGCATAACCTTCAAACCTGGGCAGTTATGTAATCGTAAGCTGGAATAAATGTAACCTGATCAACTTGATTTATTCAAGATGCGATGAATGTGTGCTTGGGAGTGATAGTGGTGTTGCGATAGGTTTGAAACTTACCAACTAGGAATGCTAGAGCCAAACATAAAGTTTAAAATACTATGGGAGTATTTTGGGAATACTAAAAGACTCACATTAATCCCATAATCATATTCAGAAGATAAGAAACAAACAAGAATTAAAATACCATAGGGGTATTTTAGGATTCATAGACAACCTTGTGTGAAAAACTACAAAGATCCTTATTGATATACCTACAGTTACAGAGGGTATACTCCCAAGGTTATATATAATAAGGATCCGATAGGATAAGAATGTGTGGTTTCGCCATACTTCCTTTTCCTCGTTGGGATGTGGATATAGAGTAGTATCACATATTCGAAGGCCTATCGGATCTAAGCTATATATGATTTGTATACCCTATGTAATCGTAGCAGGACTCGATAGGGATCACCAGTGAAATGTTAATAATCTCTTAGGATTCTTTAGACATTTCCATTATCACACGAACCCTGTAGAAAACCCTATCCACTTCAGTGCTTGACAGAAGAGTTGATTCAGACCCAGAAGAGGTTCATTGAGAAGATTTCCGGTTCGGAAATAAATGAACTAGGTCGAGACTATTGAATTCACCAAGTGCCTATATCTTTTAGGGACATCGGTGAAGAAATTCGCCTAAACTTCCGAGATTTCCAGTCATCTATCATGAAGTGATGACACCTGGAGTCGGATTCGGAAGTAAGACGGAGTAGAAATTCAATATGTCTATGCAAGAAGAAAACCCTAGGTAATTACCCGAAGGAAACCAACACCGGTCCCAGTCAAAGCTATGAGGTAAACAGAGGGCGCCAGTACATGGAACCCGAGAAGTGTCTTTTCCTCGTGTTTGTCACGCTAATACACCCATAAAATAATACAATTTAGTGAGTTAGTGGTTACACTACTCACGCTATGTGTTAGGTAAATCGTCTTTTCCCGTTGCAAGTAATACGATTAGAGCGGATCCCCACACCTCTATTGAGCTTGTTCAGCCATAAATCTTCATGAGCCTTTCTTCCCGCGGTTTTCGTTCCGAACTGTTCTCAGATCTTTCCAAGCCGGAGAGTGAAACCTTTCCCAGTATAAAGGTAACTTAGTAGGAACGAATCCCATCTTATGGGTTTTCCGATACTCATACTCCTACCTTGAATACCAGGACTACATCATAGGGATGTAGTTCGACACTCAGACAACCAATATCTGAGGCATGGGAAAAATTTACGCCTAATACAGTAAGGATAGATACGTCCAGGTTTAACCATCGTCTCTCATCAGCTTGTGTTCCTTTCTGTATAGGGAAAAACCATGGCTCCGAGCAAGCGTAACCAATCCACTAGCAAGAAACCTACTCTCCTACTCGATGAAGCTACGTTCCAGACTGTAGTCTCGGCAGCCGTAGTAGCTGTCATGGCTTAACTGAATGCTAACAACACCAATGTTAGCAAGAGCCCTATCGGAAATTCTGATGCTAGTAATGGACAGCAGCAACCAACCTCTGTCTACCCAACCACCCAAGAACCTCACTCAAATCCACTGAAGAGGAAGATCCAAATCGAGGAGGGTATGTCACACCCCCGAACCAGACGGCGGAAACGTCCGGGGGCTGTCGTGACTCAATTGCATACCATAACATTGAATATATATGAAACATAACAACATTCGTCACCATTCATTTCATATTACAACCAGTAGTGTTTACATGTCATACATTGTTTAAGACATTACATTCCCAAAAAAAATTAATTTGTTCCATTCATTCAAAAATAAACTGCAACCGTCACTGGATATGATTTCCCTTGATTCACTGGTTCCCTGAGAATACAAGTATTTTGAAAAAAACGTCAACATATGAAATGTTGGTGAGTTCATAAGTAGTGTTTGAAATCGAATGTTTGTATTGCTTGAAAAACCACCAGAAAATCCGATATTTTCTGAAAAGAAAAGCTTTTGAAAACGTTTGTGAAGATCCATAGGTATGCTTGTTTGTTTCTATACTTGTAAAAAAAAATGTTCATTGAAGATGTATGCATTTCAAATCTGTATGTATTGAAAACCCTAGGGAAACCCGATGTTCCCCTAGTTCCTTTGGAATCCATTAAGTTGCGTTGAAACCATTACGAAGATAGCAGTGTCAGTCCCAGGCGACGTTGGAAGGTTCTCGAGCAGGATTATTTACTACAAACCCGCGTTACGCAAACGCCCAGTTTGTAGATATACCAACGATTCCCGAAGGCGTCGTCAGTACTAATCGCGTTATCCAATCGCCCGGACAAGGTGTAGTCCCACATCCGAAGAGAAAGAGGTCACGAAGACCCCGGTGACTCCATTAACCGGTTGGGGAAAATATGCGTGCGAGGGGTCCCCGACCCGCCTCGTAAAATATGCAGACTCTTCTAGCAATACCAAGGACCCTTGGGGACCAGTGGTACAAGCCATTGAAAGTCACTCCACGTTGTGCCAAGTCGGTGAAACTCAGCACTTCGTAGAAAATATGTGTCTTCGGGCCTTAAGATCAGGTCATTGGGCTAGCTAGGCCCAACAAGCAAGATTTTACACTTTTGGGGCCCGAAGATGGTGCGTAGACGTCTGTGCACACTCGTATGTATATGTATTACCAAACGTTATTTGTATGATTCGTAGTGTCGAAGAGTTAGTAGTTGTAGATTTCCATTGGCTCGAGACCGAGCCAATTCGTTTAACAACGACTTTTGGTATTGTAATGAGTTGTATTTCGTTGATAGTCGAGGTGTCATTATTTGATCAAATTGTACATATTGAATTAGCCTTGAAATATTTCTGTTTTCAGCCCCTCATTATTTGTAAAATTTACATTTTCAACCCTTTTATTGTAATATTTCCCGGTTTGGTCCTTAAACTATTTTTCTTGACATTTTAACACCAAAAATTATTGAAATTAATATTTTCCAGCATATTTTTCATAGAAAACAGTTTAAGTCCCTGAAAATGCAGTTTTTCTCGGTTTTAGCCCTTCTTTTCGCAATTTTGACAATTTTGGCCCAAATTGGAAAATTTTTGCAACTTTGGTCCTTTTTAAATTTAAAAAGCATTTTAAACCTTTGGAAAGGATTTGGGACACTTATAGTCCACTGTTTTACAGAAATTCACAGTTTTGGCCCTCCAAAACAGAAAAATTCGCATAATGGGCCTCCTTGGGCCGAAATTTTCATTTTTAGCCCAATAAGCTTGAAATTTATGTTTTTAATCCTCTAATTGAATATAATTCCAGAAATAGTTTTATGGAAACTGTTTTGGCACATTTCATCCATCAGAATCTATGAAATGTCAATTTGGGCCCTTAATTTTGTATTTTTCACATTTTTGGCCCAAAATGTGTGTTTTTAGCTTAAAGAAAACTGTTGCTAACCACTTAGCTATTTTTCTTGTATCACTTTATATGTAGAAATATATTTGAAGCTAAAATCATAAAACATAAGTTATATCTCGGTTTTGAGGGGTTTAATGGCTAGATCCAACATTAAAACACATATAAGCATACATATAAGCATGGAAATCATACAAGGCATACAAACACATATAGATCTACACTTTCACTTGTATTCCCCCCCCCCCCCCCCCCACAAAACTCATAAAAACAAAAAATAGGGGTATGAATCTCACCTTGGGTGTAGTTTCGGTTTTTGGAAGAAAAGATGGAAGAAAAATGAAGTGTTTTTGGCCTTGGCTCCCTTTGATGAAGATCTTGAGTTTTGAGATGGTTCTAGGGTGTAAGATCACGATTTTTGCATAGGTTAGGAAAGGATTTTGATAACAAAAGAATTTAAACCATAGATCTATGCATGATCTTACCTTAGATGAAGAATTTTGTGGAAGAACCTTCTTGAATGCTTCCAAATTTTTGAGATTTTGGATGGAGGGGGAGAGATGTTCTTGAGTGATCTAGAGAGTGTTTGAGAGATTTTTGGTGGGTGTAAGTGTGTATGGCCGAGAGTGAGAGAGGAGAGAAGGGAGAAGTGATTTTGAAGTGATGTGCATGGAGGAATGGGAAATATTGCATGGATATCCTTTGGATATTAATGAGGTGGCATGCATTAAGTCAACTCTCCCTTATCTTCTTGGGTTTGGGCCTTTGGGCCGAGAATATGAAGGAAAAAAAAGATTTTTGGGCCTTTTGGCCCTTAAGCCCAATATTTGAGTTAGTTAGAGTGTGTTTTATGCTTAAGAGAATGTAGTAGGATTTTTATGTTTTTCTTGAACTAGTTTTAGGTTATTCATGTATCAAGGCTCTTAATCCATTTCATTCTAGGCCCAACATGACCTAAAATGTTAAAATAAATAAATGTGGGTTCAATTAGAGTCCAATTAGGGTTCTAAGCCCATGATAGACTAATTGGAAGCTTATTGGCAAATTTGGATCCAATAAGGAAGTTCTAGCCTAAATTAGACTTAACAAGAACTTCTAGGGTCTCCAATTGTTTGATGACTATTTGTAGTCCTAGCATGTTGTATTTGATTGAAGTTTTTGATTCACATTAACTTGAATGTATAGATTACATGGCTCAAAATTTACAGTTGTGACATCATCCCCCCGTTAGAGGGAATTTCGTCCCGAAATTCTGTTTGAAAGCTAGATTTGAGAATTGCTAGAATAGGTGAGGGTACTTCTGCTTCATTTGATCTTCGCGTTCCCACGTGAATTCTGGCCCACGCTTTGCGTTCCACCGTACCTTCACGATCGGGATGCGACTTTGTTTAGTACGCTTCACCTCCCTGTCCATGATTTCGATTGGTTCTTCGACGAACAGGAGATTCTCATTGATTTCGATTTTGTCAAGAGGAATGACGAGAGTTTCATCTGATAGGCACTTTTTCAGATTAGAAACATGAAACACGGGGTGTACACCGTTTAGCTCCGTGGGTAGTTGTAGTCTGTAGGCTACCGGACCTATTCGGGCGACGATTTCGAAAGGTCCAATGTACCGTGGGTTTAGCTTTCCTCGTTTTCCGAAACGTATAACTCCTTTCCAGGGTGAGACCTTCAACAATACTCGATCACCGACCTGGAATCCTAAGGGCTTTCGCCGTTTATCAGCGTAGCTCTTTTGCCGGTCACGCGATGCCTGTAATCGAGCTTTGATCTGGACAATCTTTTCTGTGGTCTCGCGAATGATTTCCGGTCCTGTCATTGCCCTATCCGACGTATGTGTTCTTGCTAGCTGGGTGTCACCTACTTCAGCCCAACATAACGGTGATCTACATTTACGCCCGTACAGTGCTTCGAAAGGGGCCACCTTAATGCTCGAATGATAACTATTGTTATATGAAAACTCGATCAACGGTAGGTGGGTATCCCAAGACTTTCCGAAGTCTATCACGCATGCACGAAGCATGTCTTCAAGCGTCTGAATGGTTCTTTCGCTTTGACCGTCCGTTTGTGGGTGATATGCGGTGCTCATATCAAGATGAGTTCCCATGGCCTTGTGGAGCGACTGCCAAAAGCGTGACGTGAACCTACTGTCCCTATCCGAGATGATAGATTTTGGCACTCCATGAAGTCTTACAACCTCTCGTAGGTACAAACGCGTCAGCCTCTCCATCTTGTAGGACTCTTTGATTGGCAGGAAATGGGCAGATTTCGTCAGTCGGTCGATTATTACCCATATGGTGTCCAATCCGTCCGACGTCTTGGGTAGCTTGGTCACGAAGTCCATAGAAATCCCCTCCCATTTTCACTCAGGGATTGCCGGTTGATGTAACAATCCGGAAGGTTTCTGGTACTCCACTTTCACTTTGGCACACGTAAGGCACTTACTAACATAAGTTGCGATTTCCGCCTTCATGTTAGGCCACCAATAGTGCTGCTTAATGTCCAAATACATCTTGTCCGAACCAGGATGAATGGAGTATCGTGTCTTGTGGGCTTCCTTCATAACGGTCTCTCTGAATCCTCCGATTTTTGGAACCCAAATACGGTTCATGAAGTAGTATACCCCATTCTCTTTGACTTCCAGGTTCTTCTCCATTCCGCGCAATGCCTCGCTAGTTCTATTTTCCGCTTTCATAGCCTCTGCCTGGACTGATGCAATTTGAGTGGTCAGATGAGACTGAATGGTTATCGAGTGCGTTTTCGTACGGCGATTTGTGTATTCCTTCCGACTTAATGCGTCAGCTACCACGTTGGCCTTGCCTGGATGGTACTTGATCTCGCATTCGTAGTCGTTTAACAACTCCACCCATCTTCGTTGTCTCATGTTCAGCTCCTTCTGATTCAAGATGTGCTGGAGGCTCTTGTGGTCTGTGAAGATGGTGCACTTAGTACCGTACAGGTAGTGCCTCCAAATTTTTAGGGCGAAGACCACGGCTCCCAGTTCTAGGTCATGGGTCGTGTAATTTACTTCGTGCGTCTTTAGTTGACGGGACGCATATGCTATCACTCTTCCACGTTGCATGAGAACGCAACCTAAGCCTTGATTTGACGCGTCACAGTAAACTACAAAATCTTCCGTTCCTTCAGGTAGAGATAGTACAGGAGCGCTGCAAAGAGCTTGCTTCAAGGTTCGAAACGCAATCTCTTGTCGGTCTGTCCACTTGAATGGCACGCCCTTTTGCGTAAGCAAGGTAAGCGGCTTGGCGATCTTAGAGAAGTTTTGGATGAATCTCCTATAGTACCCTGCTAGGCCTAAGAACTGACGAATTTCTGTGGGCGTAGTCGGAGTTGCCCATCCTTCCACAACTTTGACCTTAGAGGGATCCACATGAATTCCATCTTGGCTAACTACGTGGCCTAAGAAATTCACACTCCGAAGCCAGAACTCGCACTTGGAGAGTTTGGCGTAAAGCTTTTCCATGCGCAGAGTCTCTAAAATTTGTCGGAGATGACGGCCATGCTCCTCTTTGCTTCGAGAATAGACGAGGATGTCATCGATAAATACAATGACGAAGTTGTCCAGGAACGGTCGACAGATTCGATTCATTAGGTCCATAAATGCGGCAGGTGCATTTGTTAGACCGAAGGGCATTACAACGAATTCATAATGTCCATAGCGGGTTCGAAAAGCGGTTTTTGGAATATCCTCTTCTCGGACCTTGAGTTGGTGGTATCCGGATCGTAAGTCTATTTTAGAAAAATAGCTAGCTCCTTGGAGCTGGTCGAATAGATCATCGATTCGCGGGAGTGGGTAGCGGTTTTTGACAGTGAGTTTGTTTAACTCTCTGTAATCGATGCACATTCTGAAAGATCCATCCTTCTTTTTGACAAAGAGCACCGGAGCTCCCCATGGCGAGTAGCTAGGTCGGATAAATCCCTTGTCCAGAAGCTCACTGAGTTGGCTGGATAATTCCTGCATTTCAGCAGGTGCCAACCGATATGGTGATTTAGCGAGGGGAGTTGCTCCTGGAACGAGGTCGATTCGGAATTCAACCTGTCTCTCTGGGGGTACTCCTGGAAGATCTTCGGGAAACACGTCCGGAAATTCACACGCTACCGGAATATCTTGGATGTTAGTTTCTTCTTTGGTCTTGTCCACTATGTGAGCCAAGAACGCCAAATTGTTCTTTCGCAAGTGTTTTTGCGCTTTGATGCACGAGATGAGGCAGAGATTCGTACTGGGTTTGTCTCCGTAAATTACTAGGGTTTCGTGATTTGGGAGACGAAGGCGAACGGTCTTCTCGTGGCACATAATCTCAGCATGGTGGGGGCTTAACCAATCCATGCCGATAATCACATCGAAACTCCTAATTGATACTGGCATTAGGTCTATTCGAAAGACGTGCTGGTTAAGGGTTAGGGTACATCCGATGTAGATCTCCCTAGTGGATTCGGTTTTCCCATTGGCCATTTCCACCGTATAGGTTTCATTTAGCTTCTGGGGTTGTTGTTTTAGTAAATGTTTAAACTTCTCGCTTACGAAACTTCGCTCCGCTCCGGTATCAAATAAGATGCATGCATAAGTGTGGTTTAGGAGAAACGTACCGGTCACAACTGCGGGATCTTGAACTGCATCACTCTGACCCATAGTCAGCATTCTTCCTGTTCCTCTGTTTCCTGAGTTATTGTTGTTGTTAGGGCAATCTCGACGGAAATGTCCCGTCCTTCCACACCCGAAACAGGTGTGGCTAGGCCCTGCGTTGTTGCCGCCGGCATTGGTGTTGTTGATGTTGCGGTGGTTGTTGTTGTTGTTCTGGTTGTTTCCCTGACTCTGGTTCTGAGAAGGATAAGTCCTGCAGAACTTCGCAGTGTGTCCCCTTCGGTTGCAACTGGTGCAATGGAACTCCTTACATTCTCCATGATGATGGAAACTGCACTTATTGCACTTGGGAGCGCTACCGGAATAGGGCCTTGAAGCATTTGAAGCAGCTGAGGCTGGAGCATGTGAGGTGACTGGAACCGGCGCAGTAACAGCGTTAACTGCCACTGTTTGTTGCCTTTTTGAGGTCTCGGGGCCCCGACGCCCCTTTCTTTTGTGGTTCCATCCCTTCTTACCATCCCCCTCCTTCTTCTTCTCGGTCTCCACTAGTTTTTCGCCCTTTTTGTGGTTATGATCATATAGCCTCTTTGCCAATCTCTTCGCGCTGTCAAACGTTTCAGGGTTAGCAGCTATCACATTCCCTTGAATGGGGGATGTCAGTCCCCAGATGAATCGTTCAATCTTCTTTCCCTCTGATGTGATCATACCCGGGCACAACAGGGATAGTTCGCTGAATCTCGATATGTAAGCATCGATGTTCCCATTCTGCACCGTGAGATTCCACAGCTCCTGCTCCATCTTCTGTATTTCACCTCGGGGGCAGTACTCAGCCGTCAACATCTCTTTCATTTCTGTCCAGGGTATAGAGTTGGCAACAGGGAGTGTCATAGCTTCTATGTGACCATTCCACCAAGTGAGTGCTTGGTCCACAAAAGTGCAGGCCGCGAACTTCACCTTCATCTGCTCGGGGCACTCGCATATCTCGAACACCGACTCTACCTTCTCAATCCATCGCTTTAGACCGATCACTCCCCCAGTGTCGTTGAAAGTTCGGGGTTTAGCGTTCGCAAAATCCTTGTAGGTGCACGTTTTAGTGAGCCCTTGGTTCGTCCCGTTGTTCGAACTTCCGAAGCCTTGACCATTGCCTCCTCCATTGTTTCCTCGGTGAAGTTGTGCCATAGCTGCCGTGACCGCAGCAGACACGGCTGCCTGGAAAGCAGTGGAGTCAACTTCGGGCGGGGTTGGTTCGGGATTTCCGCGAGTAGCTGGGCGAGGCATCTTTCTGTCATGAAACGGAAAGATGTTGAGTGTACGTGGTTTCGGTGAGGTTATGATCCTACTAACTAGGTGTAGGGTACGAACCTAAACATTACTATCATCAAGCATACAATCATAACGCCTCAACACATAACAACTGAGAATATCATAGCAAGACACACAAAAGTTTATTAATATTATCCGCATTTAGTACAAGAAAATTTGCTCGTAGGAGCATACATAAGTAACACTAATCCGACAGCATAACGGCTCCATGAGTAGTGTAGTCACTTAAACATAGAGCCGGAGTACATAACATAGTTACTAATATCCTACTACGATAGGTCTATCCCTAACCGCGATGAGCTGCGTCAGGAGGTGGTGCCGAAGATGTGGACGCTCCCTGAAGACGAGCCACCAAGCGTTCTGCATCCTGGAGTCGAGATTCCCACCTTACCTGCCTCATGTGAAACTCCCGGAGGACGTCACGCGTCTCCTGTTCCGCACGCTCGACCCTAGTCCACAGCTAGCGTACTTGATCAGCAGTGTCCTGAGCAAGGTCGCCGGTGTCCCGTAACCGTCTCACCATGACCGGTAGGGCTCGGTCGGCCGGTCCTCCGTCCCTCAAGTCAAAGAACTCACGTGGCATGCCAAACGGGGGTCGCTGTCCCTGATGTCTGCTCCATCTCCAAAGATCAATGCCCCAAGGAGGGGTAGGTCCAGTGGGTCCCATACGATAAGCAGGCACCCTGATCGGGTAAGGGGGATCGATGACCTCGGACTCTGCGTCCGAATCACCCCCTTCGCTGTCATCAAGCTCCTCTCCGAAAGGTTCTTCGTCTTCCTCGGGTTCGGCAGGCTCGCCCTCGACTTCTGCCTCCGGTTCCCCGTCTGATTCCTCTTCGGGGTCCTCCTCAGGTTCTTCTTCAGGCTCTTCCTCAGGCTCCTCCTCCTCTAGCCACCCGTTGTTTCCCTGATTAGGGAAGTAGGGGTCTCCAGGGTGATGAAAACCAGCCATGCTGTCTGCGCGAGTACGTAATTATGCTACATTATTCCTAGGGTACTATGACTATTGTACAGACTAAGCAAACATTCTTTGTTTGGGTGATAAAGGGTATAGTTTTAGGTTCCCTGGCTATTCCGATCTCATCAAGACGTGTGTTAGTTTTACCTTGGAGAGAATGTAGTTGATCAGGCTACATTCACTCCTTGGTATCACTAAGAACAGTCCCGAGTTAACCGAGATACCAGCATTATGGTGTTTGATTCAGCGTTAGGTCCTTACTCCTAATGCAAGCAAGTGTATTTTATTTATTTGTTTTGTTCAGAGTTATGTTAGTCCTTCTTTTTGGTTTATAGTTGCATATCAATGTATGGCTCGACATGCTAGTTCACTATAAACAAAGCTCTGATACCAACCTGTCACACCCCCGAACCAGACGGCGGAAACGTCCGGGGGCTGTCGTGACTCAATTGCATACCATAACATTGAATATATATGAAACATAACAACATTCGTCACCATTCATTTCATATTACAACCAGTAGTGTTTACATGTCATACATTGTTTAAGACATTACATTCCCAAAAAAAATTAATTTGTTCCATTCATTCAAAAATAAACTGCAACCGTCACTGGATATGATTTCCCTTGATTCACTGGTTCCCTGAGAATACAAGTATTTTGAAAAAAACGTCAACATATGAAATGTTGGTGAGTTCATAAGTAGTGTTTGAAATCGAATGTTTGTATTGCTTGAAAAACCACCAGAAAATCCGATATTTTCTGAAAAGAAAAGCTTTTGAAAACGTTTGTGAAGATCCATAGGTATGCTTGTTTGTTTCTATACTTGTAAAAAAAAATGTTCATTGAAGATGTATGCATTTCAAATCTGTATGTATTGAAAACCCTAGGGAAACCCGATGTTCCCCTAGTTCCTTTGGAATCCATTAAGTTGCGTTGAAACCATTACGAAGATAGCAGTGTCAGTCCCAGGCGACGTTGGAAGGTTCTCGAGCAGGATTATTTACTACAAACCCGCGTTACGCAAACGCCCAGTTTGTAGATATACCAACGATTCCCGAAGGCGTCATCAGTACTAATCGCGTTATCCAATCGCCCGGACAAGGTGTAGTCCCACATCCGAAGAGAAAGAGGTCACGAAGACCCCGGTGACTCCATTAACCGGTTGGGGAAAATATGCGTGCGAGGGGTCCCCGACCCGCCTCGTAAAATATGCAGACTCTTCTAGCAATACCAAGGACCCTTGGGGACCAGTGGTACAAGCCATTGAAAGTCACTCCACGTTGTGCCAAGTCGGTGAAACTCAGCACTTCGTAGAAAATATGTGTCTTCGGGCCTTAAGATCAGGTCATTGGGCTAGCTAGGCCCAACAAGCAAGATTTTACACTTTTGGGGCCCGAAGATGGTGCGTAGACGTCTGTGCACACTCGTATGTATATGTATTACCAAACGTTATTTGTATGATTCGTAGTGTCGAAGAGTTAGTAGTTGTAGATTTCCATTGGCTCGAGACCGAGCCAATTCGTTTAACAACGACTTTTGGTATTGTAATGAGTTGTATTTCGTTGATAGTCGAGGTGTCATTATTTGATCAAATTGTACATATTGAATTAGCCTTGAAATATTTCTGTTTTCAGCCCCTCATTATTTGTAAAATTTACATTTTCAACCCTTTTATTGTAATATTTCCCGGTTTGGTCCTTAAACTATTTTTCTTGACATTTTAACACCAAAAATTATTGAAATTAATATTTTCCAGCATATTTTTCATAGAAAACAGTTTAAGTCCCTGAAAATGCAGTTTTTCTCGGTTTTAGCCCTTCTTTTCGCAATTTTGACAATTTTGGCCCAAATTGGAAAATTTTTGCAACTTTGGTCCTTTTTAAATTTAAAAAGCATTTTAAACCTTTGAAAAGGATTTGGGACACTTATAGTCCACTGTTTTACAGAAATTCACAGTTTTGGCCCTCCAAAACAGAAAAATTCGCATAATGGGCCTCCTTGGGCCGAAATTTTCATTTTTAGCCCAATAAGCTTGAAATTTATGTTTTTAATCCTCTAATTGAATATAATTCCAGAAATAGTTTTATGGAAACTGTTTTGGCACATTTCATCCATCAGAATCTGTGAAATGTCAATTTGGGCCCTTAATTTTGTATTTTTCACATTTTTGGCCCAAAATGTGTGTTTTTAGCTTAAAGAAAATTGTTGCTAACCACTTAGCTATTTTTCTTGTATCACTTTATATGTAGAAATATATTTGAAGCTAAAATCATAAAACATAAGTTATATCTCGGTTTTGAGGGGTTTAATGGCTAGATCCAACATTAAAACACATATAAGCATACATATAAGCATGGAAATCATACAAGGCATACAAACACATATAGATCTACACTTTCACTTGTATTCCCCCCCCCCCCCCCACAAAACTCATAAAAACAGAAAATAGGGGTATGAATCTCACCTTGGGTGTAGTTTCGGTTTTTGGAAGAAAAGATGGAAGAAAAATGAAGTGTTTTTGGCCTTGGCTCCCTTTGATGAAGATCTTGAGTTTTGAGATGGTTCTAGGGTGTAAGATCACGATTTTTGCATAGGTTAGGAAAGGATTTTGATAACAAAAGAATTTAAACCATAGATCTATGCATGATCTTACCTTAGATGAAGAATTTTGTGGAAGAACCTTCTTGAATGCTTCCAAATTTTCGAGATTTTGGATGGAGGGGGAGAGATGTTCTTGAGTGATCTAGAGAGTGTTTGAGAGATTTTTGGTTGGTGTAAGTGTGTATGGCCGAGAGTGAGAGAGGAGAGAAGGGAGAAGTGATTTTGAAGTGATGTGCATGGAGGAATGGGAAATATTGCATGGATATCCTTTGGATATTAATGAGGTGGCATGCATTAAGTCAACTCTCCCTTATCTTCTTGGGTTTGGGCCTTTGGGCCGAGAATGTGAAGGAAAAAAAAGATTTTTGGGCCTTTTGGCCCTTAAGCCCAATATTTGAGTTAGTTAGAGTGTGTTTTATGCTTAAGAGAATGTAGTAGGATTTTTATGTTTTTCTTGAACTAGTTTTAGGTTATTCATGTATCAAGGCTCTTAATCCATTTCATTCTAGGCCCAACATGACCTAAAATGTTAAAATAAATAAATGTGGGTTCAATTAGAGTCCAATTAGGGTTCTAAGCCCATGATAGACTAATTGGAAGCTTATTGGCCCATTTGGATCCAATAAGGAAGTTCTAGCCTAAATTAGACTTAACAAGAACTTCTAGGGTCTCCAATTGTTTGATGACTATTTGTAGTCCTAGCATGTTGTATTTGATTGAAGTTTTTGATTCACATTAACTTGAATGTATAGATTACATGGCTCAAAATTTACAGTTGTGACAGGGTAGTACCTCGGCTCAAGGACCTTCCGAAGGACAACGAGCTGAGACAGTCAATACCCATGCTAGCCCTCCCAACCTGACCTCCAGAAGACCATACCTAGGAAACCTTCCCCATTGCAGCAAGTGCAGTTACCACCATCATGATAGCAGTCGAGAACTCTTTTGTGCTAGGTGCAATATGAAGCGCCATGCTGCTCACTTCTGTAGAATCCTGGTTGAGTTTATTACATCAAACACCAATGTAGCAGACAACCCAGTTTACCACCTATGTGGTAAGGATGGACACTTCAAGAAGAACTATCCAAACTAAAGGAAACAACAAAGACTCAGGAGGAGTCTGACTCTAATGCTTAGGGAGAAGCATCAAGGAACCTGGTAGATTTTGGTATGTCTCTCAATCCCAAATAACTAACAGAAAACATTAGAGGCTAATTCTAAATATAATTACTTCCCCGTTAAGGCGAAAGTCGCAGCACTGTTATAAAAATTTAAAATTTCATCAGGTAAAACTATAATGGCTAAATATATACGTTACGGCCATGTATAATTGACATGGATAGACCTAGAGTGAGTGAAGGCCGCCTCATTTCCTGTTCCTCGTTTGGTTGTGGATTTAAGGCGGAGTCGCTCAGTCAATAGTCGTCCCCATCCTAATTATGCATGACTAGTATATGTGAGGCGATTATAGAAATGCCTCGTGAGAATCCATTCATGAAAAGGTACTCTATTCAGAAACATTCAGGACTCTCTATAGTTTCGCGTCAACTCTATCGGTCCAAGTATCCGCGACAGTGATACACGGGACCAAACCCGAGACGCCTAGAACTTGTGTGCCTGTTCGACACATGACTATATTGACCCTCATTCTATATCATGTCGAAGTATGCCAACTTTGATGCCTCTATCAATCATGGTTCGACTTCGTGCAACCATGTGTAAATCCTTAGTGCTGTGTAAAAAGAACTTTCTCCATAGCCATTCGGCAAATTAAGGTTCTTCCGAACCTAAACAAAATAAAAATAATAAAGACTAATGCGATCCGTTAGTCGTCACTCTTATTTCAAACCTTCCGAAATACCCATGAGAGGGGTACCGCGCGCTGTTAACTAACCCTCCTTAAACAGTTAGAAACCGAAGCGAAAGACACTGCAGGCATTCCAGAAGACGATAACTACCCGAAGAATACCTCGTAGATCCCTCAGAAGGACCCTTTATCCTATCCCATGGAACGGGAGCTAGAGTCATGAGAACCCCTACGGATTGAGCTACTATAATGACCACAAATCCGAAATTGTTGTCATCACGGTTAAGCCAACATAGTAGCTAACACCCTCGGTTGGTAAAGAAAATCTGAGTCGTAAGAGTCAAGGACATTGACTACGACCATCCATTCACGCTTAATGCCACAAATTAAGCATCGCAGTGAATATCCCGGAAATCCGAGAGCTGCGATAAATTAAACTATGAGAATAGTGGATGAGGAGATTAAAGTTTCGAGTGATGGAACCTTATACTCACTAGATTTGACCTAGATCGGGAAAACTCAGAACCTTCGGAAGAGTAATTGCCGAAGATGTTCGCACTAGTCAGGCACTTCGTCCACCCCGTTACAGACGAGTAGTGCCTAGGATCCTCCGCCCCATCACATGGAAGAAGTCACCGTCGCCTTGTAGACGATAGACTACATTCTCCGAAGTGAACACTAGACTACCGAGAACCACATGATAACCTCCGCAGCCAAGTATACTTGATAAAAGTGCGAAAGTAGTTGCGTTAAGCCTTATAACCCCGATCCCAAAGAGATTATAGACTTGACACCAGTCTAGGTGTTAGTCGATGGGTTATACAAGAGCAACTGCTTTCCGCACTGAAATAAACCAACGCCTTAGAAAATAGGGCATATCTTACAAGATTCATTGGACTATCAGGTGTTCCACGAATACTATCTCACGCAGAAATAGTAGAACCATCTCCTGAGATAGTCCAACACTCGTCTGGTGAAACCCTATCTCACCGCCCTGAGGGTTTCCGTTAGAAATATCTCAAGAATCAGAAGTGTAGATTCATTTTGCACAAGATTGAGGTGACCACTCTACAGCAAACAGATACCAGTAGGCATGCAATCCATCCGATGATCCGGAAAACTTCGGAGAGCCAATCAATAGTAGGAACACAAATCCAAGGGAAACCCGAGCTTCCTAAGAAACAACCTAAAGGACTACACTTCCATTATGAGAGAGAACGTCTGGAACTTCGGAATGGCGATCACGCCAGTGATGATCTCGCCATAAAAGTACACTATGTTCTAAGTACTGAAAAGCTCTACCCTTCCGAGAGCTTAGGATCATCTGAGATTCTTTACGGAGATTGGTCCAACCCTCGTCAGACCACTACTACTTTCGGAAATTCCACAAGTTTCGACCCCAAATCAATCCACTTCTTGGACTTGATCAGTACGTACCCGACGCCACTCTTTGTATCCCACTCATCCTGATAGAAACCATTGAGAACCCTAACTTCGTAGATATACCTGTAGGAAATCACTAACTGCACGAGACGGAATCCGCATCTCGTAGGTGAAGGCTTGTTGGAATGACAAACACAGGCAAGATTTCACTTGGGAGTGCGAGGACAAACCGAATAGGAAGTACCCTCATCTCATTACTCGGTCATTCATACCTACTTCTTTGCCTAAACCTGAATTTCGGGACGAAATTCCCTCTAACGGGGGGATGATGTGACAACCCGAAATTTATTCCGTCATTTGTTACCCCTTTTCCGTTAATACGCCTCGTTTATTTAAGCATCCGTTAACATTTGGACTGGTTAATTAATTTGGGACTTTTAAATGACTTTATGAGGGTTGAAACAAATTAGAAACATCCTCATTAATCCCTTGGAAAAATTTTAGTTTCAACCAAATCAAAATACGACCACTAAATCGGGTGCGACCAAAAGCCCCGTTTAACGGCAGTATCGGGTAGATTTCCACTGAGCCTCAACTCAAGCCCCTATATAAGGGAGAGTAAAATTCATTTCCACCCTTTTTACTCTCTCTCTACACTCTCTCTCTCTACAACTTATTTTCAAACCAAAATCGTCCATTTCGAGCCCCAAACGAGTAAGCAATCTACCCTAACTTGTTGTATAGCTTAGCTAGCATGCAAATTCATGTTTAAAACATCAAATACGGGTAGATTCATGTTTTTACGGCCCAAGAACACTCTTGGACCGTGAACACCCCTAAATGGGGTTTTTATGCCCCAAAACCCCTCTAAACTACCCTAAGGCTTAGATATGGGTAAATGACTATTGGAATCGGACTTAGAACACCTTGAACTAACATTTGGGGAGTAAACTTGAGTTTACTGCCAAGAACATGCTTGGGCCGTAAACTCCTCTTCTTGGTGAGTAAACTCAATTTTATGTGTTAGAAATGCCCACAAACACCTCCTATGGCCTTGGAAAAATGTCTAGAAGCAATCCCATTTAAGTTAAGGCATTAAACTTCAATAAATCCAAGGAAATGGGAGTTTATGGCCGTAAACCCCCCTAGGAAAGGTCCATGGGCCGTAAATTCCTAGAAAATGCCCAAATGGTGCCCTAAACTCCCCATTTGACTTAGAAAAATGCAAAGGATTTTATTCTCTATCATTTAAGCCCTTAAAAGACCAAAGGAATATGTACATAGGAGCTTATGGCCGTAAACTCCTTGTTTAGGGCCGTAAACTCCTATTTGGTCCATTTAGATCCCTTAAATCCACTCATGTGCCTTGTATTTGGACGTAGCATAAATCTACAAGTGATATGAGACATTTAAGAATCCTAGAACACCCTCACCATGAGTTTACGGCCATAAACTCATGGGGAGTAGTCCCAGGTCCGTGAACTCTATAAAGAGTTTACTCTTGAAGAGTAAACTCCCTATCTAAGCGATACACACCCTTAGATGTTACCCGGGACACTCCAAGCACTTAACCAAAGTGTTTTCCGCACTTTAGGATGTGTATACATGTTTAATTAGTATTGTATTTACTAATTGTATGTAAACATATATTATCATATGTTAATAGGTCACTAAGTGTGTTCAAGCCTTTACTTGACACCGAGCACCCAACCGACACCTTCGTCGGATCCACTTACATCAGGTCAGTTCATACCCCTGAATTAACCTTTTCAAATGTTTTTACATGTTTTATGGGGGGGAGTACAAGTTAAACATGCCAGTTATCATATCAATCACATGTGATTGATAACCAGCATGCACAAGGATTTATTACATTGTTAACTGTTTTACCAAGAATAAAATTGTAAATGGTTTTCTAAAACGTTGTTACTTGTTCAACTTTTACTTATCTTGTTTTATCAAAGTTTCATTCAAAACTTGTTTATGAAAGGCTTTCAAGGATTTCTAAAGGTTTTCAAACTTATTTTACAAAATAATACCATGTCTTGATTTTCTTAAGTATAAAGGTTTTTCAAAGTTTTCATCAAAGTTTTCTTCCACGTTTTTATACTCCTACTTGGTTTGACGCTACCGTTTTGTTATACTCCTACTTAGTTAATACTCCCACTTAGTTAAATACTATTACTTTATTAATGTTTATACTTCGAGATATGCTTATACTTGTTTACGCTCCTACTTCGTAATCCACTTTTACTTCGTGATACGCTTCTACTTGTAAACGCTCCTACTTATTCATGCTTCCACTTATTAACACTCCTACTTTATTAATTCTACTACTTCACGAACCACTCCTACTTCATTAATGTTATTACTTCGTAAACACTTATACCTTATTAGCACTTCTACTTTATTAATGCTACTACTTCACGATACGCTTATACTTCACAATACGCTTCTACTTAACAATACACGTCTACTTCACGATACGCTTCTACTTAGTTAAATGTATGCCTGTGCTTGTATAAGTTATATAAATAATGTTTAAAGGACTTAGGAAGGCTAGTTCATCCTATTTCCTTTTCTTCGTTGAGATGTGGTCTGGTGGGATCGGATGTCCATCCGAAGGTCGTTTGATCATTAGTTATATATTATGTATACAAGCATAGACATATAGATTGACATTAGTTAGTTCAGTTGTGAGTCTCTATCATTAGTCTAGTATTTTACATCTGATCTCACTATACGAGATACATCTTCAGTACACGGCCTTCTCCGTTGTCAAGTTGGTAACCAGATTCTCTTGTAGGGAGAGCGGACATTGTGTGTATAGATCTATTCGGGATTGACACTCCCGCACCCTGACTGCTAGCTACAATCCACGACCTACCAATCCAAGGGGTGACAAATGTCATACTTACACCGACGTTTGCAGGGCGTCAAGTTCTCTAGTATCTATCAGTATGGTTACGAGTATCTCCGGGTTACCTTATAATTCATGGCCTTAAGGTAATCGGTTTTAACACTGTATTCACTGTTTTTAGACCTTGCTAGACGTATCATTCAGTTGATACTGTCTGGGGTCTGTGTTCACTATTTTTAGACCTTGCTAGACGTATCATTCAGTTGATATTGTCTGGGGTATGTGTTCACTGTTTTTAGAGCTAGCTAGACATATCATTCAGTTGATATTGTCTGGGGTCTGTGTTCACTGTTTTTAGACCTTGCTAGACGTAACTTTCATTTGATACCGTCTGGGGTTTGTGTCTCCCTTTTGTTAGACTGAGCCAGGCGTACCGTTCATTCGGTACTCTCTTGGAGTCTATGCTTTCTTTTTGCCTTACTCAGCAGTCTTTACTGCTGAGGCATATGTTATTTTCCCTGATATCCTCCTACTTTCTTTCAGAATCAATACCACATTTTGATAATGATAGTGTTAAGGAAAAATTACTTTTTACCACATAACTCTGTCCAGTGTTGGTAGAAGACTGCTTTTAATTAGAAAATATACGATTTTCTGGAAAGGACTCTAATTCAATATATACTTTAGAACTACTACTTATATTAAGTTATTTGGATAAAATGACACTAAATACTTATGAACTCATCAGCATTTGGAAAAATGCTGATACTCGCTTTCAAATAACTTGTATTCTCAGGTCAGCAATAGATAGGTACATTCCAGGAGCTTTTGATGAAGACAGTTTAGTACCAAGCTGCACCTATATTATTACTTGTATTAACCTGATGTTTTCTATACAATGTAAACCAATGTAAAACTATTACTATTAATGCAATGGTTGTTGTACTTTGATTACTATACTGCATATGTTGTGATACTTGACATGACGTCATGCACCCCAGAACGTTTCCGACGTTCCGGTTTTGGGGTGTGACAGATTGGTATCAGAGCATTGTTTATAGTGAGCTAAGTATATCAATTCATAAAAGATATACAACCTATAAATACATAGTGATAAAACACTCTGACCAAGAATTATACTTTAAAATATAACCATATTTTACCAAAGTATAAGAACATCCAGAATCCAAACGCTCGAACACATGTATCACAAGAAGAACAAGAATAAATGTCTTCGGATGTTGAGCATTACCGTCAAACCTGGACAGTTATGTAATCGTAAGCTAGAATATATGTAACCTGACCAACTACATTTATTCGAGATGCGATGAATGTGTTCTTGGGAGTGATAGTGGTGTTGCAACAGGTCTGAAACTTACCAACTAGGAATGCTAGAGCCAAACATAAAGTTTAAAATACTATGGGAGTTTTTGGGAATACTAAAGACTCACATTAATCCCAGAATAATATTCAGAAGATAAGAAACAAACAAGAATTAAAATACCATAGGGGTATTTTAGGATTCATAGACAACCTTGTGTGAAAAACTACAAAGATCCTTATTGATATACCTACAATTACAGAGGGTATACTCCCAAGGTTATATATAATAAGGATCCCATAGGATAAGAATGTTTGGGTTCGCCCTACTTCCTTTTCCTCGTTGGGATGTGGATATAGAGTAGTATCACATATTCGAAGGCCTATCGGATCTAAGCTATATATGATTTGTATACCCTATGTAATCGTAGCAGGACTTGATAGGGATCACCTAGTGAAATGTTAATAATCTCTTAGGATTCTTTAGACATTTCCATTATCGCACGAACCCTGTAGAAAACCCTATCCACTTTTGTTCTTGATAGAAGAGTTGATTCAGACCCAGAAGAGGTTCATTGAGAAGATTTCCGGTTCGGAAATAAATGAACTAGGTCGAGACTATTGAATTCACCAAGTGCCTATATCTTTTAGGGACATCGGTGAAGAAATTCGCCTAAACTTTCGAGATTTCCAGTCATCTATCATGAAGTGATGACACCCCAAGTCTGATTCGGAAGTAAGACGGAGTAGAAATTCAATATGTCTATGCGAGAAGAAAACCCTAGGTAATTACCCGAAGGAAACCAACGTCGATCCCAGTCAAAGCTACGAGGTAGACAGAGGGAGCCAGTACATCGAACCTGGAAGTGTCTTTTCCTCGTGTTCGTCACGCTAATACACCCATAAAATAATACAATTTAGTGAGTTAGTGGTTACACTACTCACGCTATGTGTTAGGATGTCAAGCATACATAACTACTTCTTGGGACCGCCCCGGCATCGGACCGAAGTCCGTAAACATATAAACTACATCGGGCTTACCCCGGCATACTGCAACTACGTAATGGGCCAACATTGGTGCCTTAGAGCCATTCCTACTAGAGGAAAACTCACCTCGTGTGACTGACTGCTAAAACTCTATGTGAGGAAATCTCTATCTGCTGCTTTAACGACTCTCCGACTATAAATTCCATAAGGGCACTTAGTCAAAAACTGATAACTATTCTTAGGGTAAAATGACCATTTTAATCCTGGACAAAGTCAACATCCTCGTCAAAGTCAACCTCCAGTTGACTTGGCTTGTCGAGTTGGTCTACCAACTCTTCGAGTCCCTATTCATTCAAAATGATACAACCCTCGACTCTACTCGTCGATTCTAGAAAGAACTCGACTAGTTCTCCTTCAACCATAACATCGGGACTAGCTTCAACCAACTTGCCGAGTGTATCCTTTAACTCGTCGAGTTCATCTTCATCAGATGAATATGTCCAGTCTATGACTCGACGAGTTATACGAACAACTCGTCGAGTCCATCTTCATGGGTTAGGAGATTACCTTAGACTCGCCGAGTTTGCTCATACACTCGCCGAGTCCCATGATTTCCAGGTCCATAATTACGCCGATCTTGTTGCGTCCCCTTCTAGACTCAACCAGGTTCCTCAAAAATAGAAAAGGTTGGGGAACCAATACCTGACTCGTCGAGTCCCGTAAAGTCCATGTCTAATAAACTTGATTTCTGTTGATCTCATCTCATCCAAAGGGTAGATCTGACCTCATAGGGTTGCTATAACACATAAAGTCATGAACTTTACGTCCATGGATGGGTCTTTAAGCTCAAAAGACCCAAAAATGTGGTCTATAAGACGTATGGGGCTCTCATGGCCATAAAATTGGCACCTTTATGCCATAAGAACCCTCCAAGGTTCAAGATTTGAATCCCTTCCTCTACATTACACTCTAAAACCCGAAAGTGGCTTAGAAATGCCCCAAAGATGTCAAGATCCAAACCCTAAAATAGATCTAACAAGTATGAAGTCAAGGTAGGAGATTTTTACCTCATAAGGTTGCCAAGGATGAATATGTTCCTGGATCTAGTCTTCTTTCCCCAAGCTTGCTTGCTTAAAACTCTTGCAATCACCTTCAAGGCACCAAAACACACTCAAAACTCAAGAGAGAGGATCGCAATGAACTAGGGTTTTTCTAGAGACAAGGAGGCTGACAAGGGAAGTTCAGGAGAGGGGTTTAAGATGCTTAAATAGGATGCAAAACCCTGGGAATAGGATTTATTCCTGGCAGACCTACTTGTCGAGTCCATGCTTGGACTCGCCGAGTAAACCTTTTAAATCTTACGGCCTTTAAAGCATCTACTCGACGAGTTAGGGCTTCCAACTCGTCGAGTAGCTCAACATAAATAGTTGAATAAATGAATAAGGAATTGCATACCAGGAACGAGGCGTTATAATTCTACCCCACTTGTCTCATACTTCGTCCTCAAAGTCTGCTGCGCCTAAAAACAACTCTGGGTAGTGCTCCCTCATTTCCTCGTCAGGCTCCCACATCCACTCCGAACCCTTACGGTGCTGCCACTGCACCTTCACTAGCTCGACCTGTTTGTTTCTAAGCTCCTTTATCTTGTGATCTAAGATCGCCACTGGTCTCTCTATGTAAGTCAGGTTGTCATCAACCTTAATATCTTCCATAGGTATCATTTTTGTATCATCTTCCAAGCACTTCCGCAACTAGGAAACGTGAAACATGCTGTGAATCTGACTGAGTTCTGCTGGAAGGTCTAACTGGTAAGCAACCCAACCCACCTGGGCGAAAACCCTAAACAGATCAATGAATCTGGGGCCCAGCTTGCCCCACTTCTGGAACCTGATAAGACCCTTCCAGGGTGACACCTTCACGAGGACCATGTCACCCACCTGAAACTCCAAATCTAAATGCCACTTATCAGCGTAGCTCTTCTGTCCACTCTGAGCAGTTTGAAGCCTGCTCCAAACCTTCTGGATCTGCTCCATGGTCTTGAGTACTACCTCTGTACTCCCCATGACTCTCTGACCGACCTTGCACCAACAGATTGGGGTCCTACACTTCCTCCCATAAGGCATCTCGAAGGGAGGCCGATCTATACTAGAGTGGTAGATGTTGTTATACAAAAATTCCGCCAGCGAAGGATACATATCCCAACTGCCACCAGAATCTACCACACATACTCGAAGCATGTCCTCGAGGGTCTGAATCGTCCTCTCGTTCTGCCCAACCGTCTGAGGGAGGAAAGCGGTGCTAAAATGGAGACGAGTACCCATCTCGTCGTGAAACCACTTCCTATTCATCAAATCCATGATTGCTGCTGGAGCATTGGTTAGTCCAAACGACATAACCAAAAACTCGTAGTCTCCATATCTTGTTCTGAATGTAGTCTTCTTAATATCCTGCTCTCTCACCTTTAGCTGATGATATCCTGACCTACGATCGATCTTCGAGAAATAGCTCGAACCTTGCAACTGATCAAACAGGTCATCAATCCTTGGCAACAGATACTTGTTCTCTATTGTTGCCATGTTCAGCTCTCTGTAATCTATGCACATTCTCATGCTCCCATCTTTCTTCTTCACGAATAACACTGGAGCTCCCCCAAGGGTGATGAACGAGGTCTAATAAGACCATTGTCCAATAACTCCTGAAGTTGAGTCATAAGCTCCTTCATCTCCATCAGTGCTAATCGATATGGGGCATTTACCGCTGGTATACTTTTCATATCATTTTTGTCGTTCTTAGCATCGATCACGAATGCCAAGTATAAGGTGCATCCTTTAGATAAACATTTTCTGGCTTTCATTAGGGAAATGATTCAAGAATTCACTCTGCGCTTATCTCCGTATGTCACAACTGAAATTTTTGAGCCATGTAATCTATACATTCAAGTTAATGGGAATCAAAAACTTCAATCAAATACATCATACAAGTACTACAAATAGTCATCAAACAATTGGAAAACCCTAGAAGTTCTTGATAAGTCTATTTTAGACTAGAACTTCCTTATTGGATCCAAATGGAGCAATAAGCTTCCAATTAGACTATCATGGGCTTAGAACCCTAATTGGGCTCTATTTGGATCCACACTAATTTATTTCAATATTATGGGCCATATTGGGCCTAGAATGAAATGAATTGAAAGCTTTGATCCATAATTAACCTAATTTGACCCTAACAAGTTACAAAAATCACATTTAAATTTATTTGGACCAAAAATCACTCAACTTAACCATGAAAATTGGGCTTAAGTATTTAAGGCCCAAACACCCTCATTTCCTCCATCATTCTCGGCCCAAAAGCTCAAGCCCAAGAAGAGGGTTGACCTTAGTGTGCCACCTCCTTATTGTCTTGTGGATCTCCATGCAAAATCCATTCCATGTATCCATGCACATCACTTCATGTCTACATCTCTTTCTCTCTTCTTGAACTTGGCAGAGAGCAACACCACACACACACAAACCACTCACAAACTCTCTCTAAAATTCACTCAAGACTTCTTCCTCTTCTCCATCCAAAATCTCGAAAGTTAGGAACCATTCAAGAAGGTTATTCCACAAAAATCATCATCTAAGGTAAGGTTTTGCTTGGATCTATGACTTGTATTCCTTATTTATCAAAAATCTCTTCCTAATCCATGCAAAAATCATGATCTTGCACTCTAGAAACCCCATAATCTCGAAAAGTTCATCAAGGAGTGCAAAGGCCAAAAATCACTTCATTTCTTCCAATCTTTCTTCAAGAACCGAAACTACCCCCTAAGGTGAGCTTCATACCCCCTATTTTCTGTTTTTATGAGTTTTGTGGGGGGGGGGGGGGGGAATACAAGTGAAAGTGTAGATCTATATGTGTTTGTATGCCTTGTATGATTTCCATGCTTATATGTATGCTTTTATGTGTTTTAATGTTGGATCTAGCCATAAATCTCCTCAAAACCGAGATATAACTTATGTTATATGATTTTAGCATGAAATGTATTTCTACACACAAAGTGTTTCAAGAAAGATAGCTAAATGATTTAGTAACAATTTTCTTTAAGCTAAAAACACAAATTTTGGGCCAAAAATGTGAAAAATACAAAATTAAGGGCCCAAATTGACATTTCACAGATTCTGATGGATGAAGTGTGCCAAAACAGTTTCCATAAAACTATTTCTGGAATTATACTCAATTAGAGGATTAAAAATATGAATTTCAAGCTTAATGGGCTAAAAATGAAAATTTCGGCCCAATGAGGCCCATTATGCGAATTTTTCTGTTTTGGAGGGCCAAAACTGTGATTTTCTGTAAAACAGTGGACCATAAGTGATCCAAGTCCTTTTCAAAGGTTTAAAATGCTTTTTAAATTTAAAAAGGACCAAAGTTGCAAAAATTTTCCAAATTGGGCCAAAATTGTCAAAGTTGCGAAAAGAAGGGATTAAAACCGAGAAAACTGCTTTTTCAGGGACTTAAACTGTTTTCTATGATAAATTTGCTGAAAAATAATAATTTCAATAATTTTTGGTGTTAAAATGTCAAGAAAATAAATTTAAGGACCAAACCGGGAAGTATTTAATAAAAGGGTTGAAAATGTAAATTTTACAAACAATGAGGGGCTGAAAACAGAAATATTTCAAGGCTAATTCAATATATACAATTTGATCAAATAATGGCACCGCGACTATCGACGAAATACAATACATTACAATGCCAAAAGTCGTTGTTAAACGAATTGGCTCGGTCTCGAGCCAATAGAAACCTACAACTACTAACACTACGACACTACGATTCATATAAATAACGTTTGGGAACTTAGCTTACATACGAGTGTGCACAGACGTCTACGCACCATCTTCGGGCCCCAAAAGTGTAAAATCTTGCTTGTTGGGCCTAGCTAGCCCAATGACCTGATCTTAAGGCCCGAAGACGCATATTTTTCTACGAGGTGTTGAGTTTCACCGACTTGGCACAACGTAGAGGGACTTTCAATGGCTTGTACACCACTGGTCCCCAAGGGTCCTTGGTGTTGCTAGAAAAGTCTGCATATTTTACGAGGCGGGTCGGGGACCCCTCGCACGCATATTATCCCCAACCGATTAATAGAGTCATCGAGGCCTTCGTGTCCTCTTTCTCTTCGGATGTGGGACTACACCTAGTCAGGGCGATTGGATAACGCGATTAGTACTGACGACGCCTTCGGGATCGTTAGTATAACTATAAACTGGGCGTTTGTGTAACGCGGGTTTGTAGTAAATAATCCTGCTCGAGAACCTTCCAACGTCGCCTGGGACTGACACTATACGCTATGCAATGGTTTCAATGTAACTTCATGTAATTCAAGGAACTAGGAGAACATCGGGTTTTCCTAGGGTTTTCAATACATACAGATTTGAAATGCATACATCTTCAATGAACATTTTTTTTCACAAGTATAGAAACAAACAAGCATACCTATGGATCTTCACAAACGTTTTCAAAAGCTTTTCTTTTCAGAAAATATCGGATTTTCTGGTGGTTTTTCGAACAATACAAACATTCGATTTCAAACACTACTTATGAACTCACCAACATTTCATATGTTGACGTTTTTCAAAATACTTGTATTCTCAGGGAACCAGTGAATCAAGGGAAACCATATTCAGTGACGGTTGCAGTTTATTTTTGTATGAATGGAACAAATTAATTTTTGGGAATGTAATGTTTAAACAATGTATGACATGTAAACACTACTGGTTGTACTATGTTAATGAATGGTGACGAATGTTGTTATGTTTCATATATATTCAATGTTATGGTATTCAATTGAGTCACGACAGCCCCCGGACGTTTTCGCCGTCTGGTTCGGGGGTGTGACAGGTTGGTATCAGAGCTTTGTTTATAGTGAACTAGCATGTCGAGCCATACATTGATATGCAACTATAAACCAAAAAGAGGGACTAACATAACTCTGAACAAAACAAGTAAATAAAACACACTTGCTTGCATTAGAGATAAGAACCTAACGCCGAATCAAACACAATAACACTGGTATCTCGGTTAATTCGGGACTGTTCTTAGTGATACCAAGGAGTGAATGTAGCCTGATCAACTACATTCTCTCCAAAGTAAAACTAACACACGTCTTGATGAGAACGGGATAGCTAGGGAACCTAAAACTATACCCTTCTAGCACCTAGAAGAGAACGTCTGTTTAGTCTGCAATAGTGGAAGAGGCATAGGATGATATTAGTGAACTCTTACGTGTTTTGCTATGTGTTGCGAATCTATGATTGTATGCTAAAATGATAGAAGTACTTAAGTTCGTGCCATACACCTAGTCAGTAGGACCACGACCTCACGGAAACCACGTACACTCAATATCTTTCCGTTTCGTGACAAGAAGATGCCTCGCCGACCTACTCGTGGAAATCCCGAACCAACCCCGCCCGAAGTTGACTCCACTACTTTCCAGGCAGCCGTGTCCGCTGCAGTCACAGCAGCTATGGCACAACTTCAACGAGGGAACAACGGAGGAGGCAATGGTCAAGGCTCCGGAAGTTCGAACAACGGGACGAACCAAGGACTCACCAAAACGTGCACCTACAAGGATTTTGCGAACGCTAAACCCCGAACTTACAACGGCACTGGAGGAGTGATCGCCCTAAAGCGATGGATCGAGAAGGTAGAATCAGTATTCGAGATATGCGAGTGCCCCGAGTAGATGAAGGTGAAGTTCGCGGCCTGCACTTTTGTGGACCAAGCACTCACTTGGTGGAATGGTCACGTAGAAGCTATGACACTCCCTGTTGCCAACTCTATTCCCTGGGCAGAAATGAAAGAGATGTTGACAGCTGAGTACTGCCCCCGAGGCGAAATACAGAAGATGGAACAGGAACTACGGAATCTCACGGTGCAGAATGGGAACATCGATGCTTACATATCGAGATTCAGTGAACTATCTCTGTTGTGCCCGGGTATGATCACATCAGAAGGAAAGAAGATCGAACGATTCATCTGGGGACTGACATTCCCCATTCAAGGGAATGTGATAGCTGCAAACCCTGAAACGTTTGACAGTGCAAAGAGATTGGCAAAGAGACTATATGATCATAACAACAAAAAGGGCGAAAAACCAGTGGAGACTGAGAAGAAGAAGGAGGGTGATGGTAAGAAAGGATGGAACAACAAGAGAAAGGGGCGTCAGGGCCCCGAGACCTCTAAAAAGCAGCAGACAGTGGCAGTTAACGCTGTCACTGCACCGGTTCCAGCCACACCACATGCTCCAGCCTCAGCTGCTTCAAATGCTTCAAGACCCTATTCCGGTAATGCTCTCAAGTGCAATAAGTGCAGTTTCCATCACCATGGAGAATGTAAGGAGTTCCATTGCACCAGTTGCAACCGAAGGGGACACACTGCAAGGTTCTGCAGAACGTACCCTCCTAGGGACCAGAGTCAGGGAAACAACCAGAACAACAACAACCACCGTAATAACAACAACACCAATACTGGCGGCAACAATGCAGGGCCTAGCCACACCTGTTTTGGGTGTGGAAGGACGGGACATTTCCGTCGAGATTGCCCTAACAACAACAACTCAGGAAACAGAGGAGCAGGAAGAATGCTGACTATGGGTCAGAACGATGCAGTTCAGGACCCCGCAGTTGTGACCGGTACGTTCCTCCTAAACCACACTTATGCATGCATCTTATTTGATACCGGAGCAGAGCGAAGTTTCGTAAGTGAGAAGTTTAAACATTTATTAAAACAACAACCCCAGAAGCTAAATGAAACCTATACGGTGGAAATGGCCAATGGGAAAACCGAATCCACTAGGGAAATCTACATCGGATGTACCCTAACCTTCAACCAACACGCCTTACGAATAGATCTGATGCCAGTATCAATTAGGAGTTTCGATGTGATTGTCGGCATGGATTGGTTAAGCCCCCACCATGCTGAAATTATGTGCCATGAGAAGGCCATTCGCCTTCGTCTCCCAAATCACGAAACCCTAGTAATCTACAGAGACAAACCCAGTACGAATCTTCGTCTCATCTTGTGCATCAAAGCACAAAAACACTTGCGAAAGAACAATTTGGCGTTCTTGGCTCACATAGTGGACAAGACCAAAGAAGAAACTAACATCCAAGACATTCAAGTAGCGTGTGAATTTCCGGACGTGTTTCCCGAAGATCTTCCAGGAGTACCCCCAGAGAGACAGGTTGAGTTCCGAATCGACCTCGTTCCAGGAGCAACTCCCCTCGCTAAATCACCATATCGGTTGGCACCTGCTGAAATGCAGGAATTGTCCAGCCAACTCAGAGAGCTTCTGGACAAGGGATTTATCCGACCTAGCTACTCGCCATGGGGAGCTCCGGTGCTCTTTGTCAAAAAGAAGGACGAATCTTTCAGAATGTGTATCGATTACAGAGAGTTGAATAAACTCACTGTTAAAAACCGCTACCCACTTCCCCGAATCGATGATCTATTCGACCAGCTCCAAGGAGCTAGTTATTTCTCCAAAATAGATCTACGGTTCGGATACCACCAACTCAAAGTCCGAGAAGAGGATATTCCTAAAACCGCTTTTCGAACCCGCTACGGACATTATGAATTCGTTGTAATGCCCTTCGGTCTAACAAATGCACCCGCCGCATTCATGGACCTAATGAAGCGAATCTGTCGACCGTTCCTGGACAAATTCGTCATTGTATTTATCGATGACATCCTCGTCTATTCTCGAAGCAAAGAGGAGCATGGCCAACATCTCCGACAAGTCCTAGAAACTCTGCGAACGGAAAAGCTGTACGCCAAACTCTCCAAGTGCGAGTTCTGGCTCCGGAGTGTGAATTTCCTAGGTCACGTAGTTAGCCAAGATGGAATTCATGTGGATCCCTCTAAGGTCAAAGCTGTGGAAGGATGGGCAACTCCGACTACGCCCACAGAAATTCATCAGTTTTTAGGCCTAGCAGGCTACTATAGGAGATTCATCCAAAACTTCTCTAAAATCGCCAAGCCGCTTACCTTGCTTACGCAAAAGGGTGTGCCATTCAAGTGGACAGACCGACAAGAGATTGCGTTTCGAACCTTGAAGCAAGCCCTATGTAGCGCTCCTGTGCTATCACTACCTGAAGGAACATAAGATTTTGTAGTCTACTGTGACGCGTCGAATCAAGGCCTAGGTTGCGTTCTCGTGCAACGTGGAAGAGTGATAGCATATGCGTCCCGCCAACTAAAGACGCACGAAGTAAGTTACACGACCCATGACCTAGAACTGGGAGCCGTGGTCTTCGCTCTAAAAATTTGGAGGCACTACCTGTACGGTACAAAGTGCACCATCTTCACAGACCACAAGAGCCTCCAGCACATCTTGAATCAGAAGGAGCTGAACATGAGACAACGAAGATGGGTGGAGTTGCTAAACGACTATGAATGCGAGATCAAGTACCATCCAGGCAAGGCCAACGTAGTAGCCGATGCCTTAAGTCGGAAGGAGTACTCTAATCGCCGTACGAAAACGCACTCGATAACCATTCAGTCTCATCTGGCCACTCAAATTGCATCAGTCCAGGCAGAGGCTATGAAAGCGGAAAATAGAACTAGCGAGGCATTACGCGGAATGGAGAAGAATCTGGAAGTCAAAGAGAATGGGGTATACTACTTCATGAACCGTATTTGGGTCCCAAAAATCGGAGGATTTAGGGAGACCGTTATGAAGGAAGCCCACAAGACACGATACTCCATTCATCCCGGTTCGGACAAGATGTATTTGGACATCAAGCAACACTATTGGTGGCCTAACATGAAGGCGGAAATCGCTACTTATGTTGGTAAGTGCCTTACGTGCGCCAAAGTAAAAGTGGAGTACCAGAAACCTTCCAGATTGTTACAGCAACCGGCAATCCCTGAGTGGAAATGGGAAGGGATTTCTATGGATTTCGTGACCAAGCTGCCCAAGACGTCGGACGGATTGGACACCATATGGGTAATAATCGACCGACTGACGAAATCTGCCCATTTCCTGCCAATCAAAGAGTCCTACAAGATGGAGAGATTGACGCGGTTGTACCTACAAGAGATCGTAAGACTCCATGGAGTGCCAAAATCTGTTATCTCGGATAGGGACAGTAGATTCACGTCGCGGTTTTGGCAATCACTCCACAAAGCAATGGGAACTCATCTCGATATGTGCACCGCGTATCACCCACAAACGGACGGTCAGAGCGAACGAACCATCCAGACGCTCGAGGACATGCTTCGTGCATGTGTAATAGACTTTGGAAAGTCTTGGGATACCCACCTATCGTTGATCGAATTCTCATATAACAATAGTTATCATTCGAGCATCAAGGTGGCCCCTTTCGAAGCACTGTACGGGCGTAAATGTAGATCACCGTTATGTTGGGCTGAAGTAGGTGACACCCAGCTAGCAAGAACGCATACGTCGGATAGGGCAATAACAGGACCGGAAATCATTCGCGAGACCACAGAAAAGATTGTCCAGATCAAAGCTCGATTACAAGCATCGCGTGACCGGCAAAAGAGCTACGCTGATAAACGGCGAAAGCCCTTAGAATTCCAGGTCGGTGATCGAGTGTTGTTGAAGGTCTCACCCTGGAAAGGGGTTATACGTTTCGAAAAACGGGGAAAGCTGAACCCGCGATACATTGGACCTTTCGAAATCGTCGCCCGAATAGGCCCGGTAGCCTACAGACTACAACTACCCGCGGAGCTAAACGGTGTACACCCCGTGTTTCATGTCTCTAATCTGAAAAAGTGCCTATCAGATGAAACCCTTGTCGTTCCTCTTGACGAAATCGAAATCAATGAGAATCTCCTGTTCGTCGAAGAACCAATCGAAATCATGGACAGGGAGGTGAAGCGTACTAAGCAGAGTCGCATCCCGATCGTGAAGGTACGGTGGAACGCAAAGCGTGGGCCAGAATTCACATGGGAACGCGAGGATCAAATGAAGCAGAAGTACCCTCACCTATTCTAGCATTCTCAAATCTAGCTTTCAAACAGAATTTCGGGACGAAATTCCCTCTAACGGGGGGATGATGTCACAACTGAAAATTTTGAGCCATGTAATCTATACATTCAAGTTAATGGGAATCAAAAACTTCAATCAAATACATCATACAAGTACTACAAATAGTCATCAAACAATTGGAAAACCCTAGAAGTTCTTGTTAAGTCTATTTTAGACTAGAACTTCCTTATTGGATCCAAATGGAGCAATAAGCTTCCAATTAGACTATCATGGGATTAGAACCCTAATTGGGCTCTATTTGGACCCACACTAATTTATTTCAATATTATGGGCCATATTGGGCCTAGAATGAAATGATTTGAAAGCTTTGATCCATAATTAACCTAATTTGACCCTAACAAGTTACAAAAATCACATTTAAATTTATTTGGACCAAAAATCACTCAACTTAACCATGAAAATTGGGCTTAAGTATTTAAGGCCCAAACACCCTCATTTCCTCCATCATTCTCGGCCCAAAAGCTCAAGCCCAAGAAGAGGGTTGACCTTAGTGTGCCACCTCCTTATTGTCTTGTGGATCTCCATGCAAAATCCATTCCATGTATCCATGCACATCACTTCATGTCTACATCTCTTTCTCTCTTCTTGAACTTGGCTGAGAGCAACACCACACACACACAAACCACTCACAAACTCTCTCTAAAATTCACTCAAGACTTCTTCCTCTTCTCCATCCAAAATCTCGAAAATTAGGAAGCATTCAAGAAGGTTATTCCACAAAAATCATCATCTAAGGTAAGGTTTTGCTTGGATCTATGACTTGTATTCCTTATTTATCAAAAATCTCTTCCTAATCCATGCAAAAATCATGATCTTGCACTCTAGAAACCCCATAATCTCGAAAAGTTCATCAAGGAGTGCAAAGGCCAAAAATCACTTCATTTCTTCCAATCTTTCTTCAAGAACCGAAACTACCCCCTAAGGTGAGCTTCATACCCCCTATTTTCTGTTTTTATGAGTTTTGTGGGGGGGGGGGGGGAGAATACAAGTGAAAGTGTAGATCTATATGTGTTTGTATGCCTTGTATGATTTCCATGCTTATATGTATGGTTTTATGTGTTTTAATGTTGGATCTAGCCATAAATCTCCTCAAAACCGAGATATAACTTATGTTATATGATTTTAGCATGAAGTGTATTTCTACACACAAAGTGTTTCAAGAAAGATAGCTAAATGATTTAGTAACAATTTTCTTTAAGCTAAAAACACAAATTTTGGGCCAAAAATGTGAAAAATACAAAATTAAGGGCCCAAATTGACATTTCACAGATTCTGATGGATGAAGTGTGCCAAAACAGTTTCCATAAAACTATTTCTGGAATTATACTCAATTAGAGGATTAAAAATATGAATTTCAAGCTTAATGGGCTAAAAATGAAAATTTCGGCCCAATGAGGCCCATTATGCGAATTTTTCTGTTTTGGAGGGCCAAAACTGTGATTTTCTGTAAAACAGTGGACCATAAGTGATCCAAGTCCTTTTCAAAGGTTTAAAATGCTTTTTAAATTTAAAAAGGACCAAAGTTGCAAAAATTTTCCAAATTGGGCCAAAATTGTCAAAGTTACGAAAAGAAGGGATTAAAACCGAGAAAACTGCTTTTTCAGGGACTTAAACTGTTTTCGATGATAAATATGCTGAAAAATTTTAATTTCAATAATTTTTGGTGTTAAAATGTCAAGAAAATAAATTGAAGGACCAAACCGGGAAGTATTTAATAAAAGGGTTGAAAATGTAAATTTTACAAACAATGAGGGGCTGAAAACAGAAATATTTCAAGGCTAATTCAATATATACAATTTGATCAAATAATGGCACCGCGACTATCGACGAAATACAATACATTACAATGCCAAAAGTCATTGTTAAACGAATTGGCTCGGTCTCGAGCCAATAGAAACCTACAACTACTAACACTACGACACTACGATTCATATAAATAACGTTTGGGAACTTAGCTTACATACGAGTGTGCACAGACGTCTACGCACCATCTTCGGGCCCCAAAAGTGTAAAATCTTGCTTGTTGGGCCTAGCTAGCCCAATGACCTGATCTTAAGGCCCGAAGACGCATATTTTTCTACGAGGTGTTGAGTTTCACCGACTTGGCACAACGTAGAGGGACTTTCAATGGCTTGTACACCACTGGTCCCCAAGGGTCCTTGGTGTTGCTAGAAAAGTCTGCATATTTTACGAGGCGGGTCGGGGACCCCTCGCACGCATATTATCCCCAACCGATTAATAGAGTCATCGAGGCCTTCGTGTCCTCTTTCTCTTCGGATGTGGGACTACACCTAGTCAGGGCGATTGGATAACGCGATTAGTACTGACGACGCCTTCGGGATCGTTAGTATAACTATAAACTGGGCGTTTGTGTAACGCGGGTTTGTAGTAAATAATCCTGCTCGAGAACCTTCCAACGTCGCCTGGGACTGACACTATACGCTATGCAATGGTTTCAATGTAACTTCATGTAATTCAAGGACCTAGGAGAACATCGGATTTTCCTAGGGTTTTCAATACATACAGATTTGAAATGCATACATCTTCAATGAACATTTTTTTTTCACAAGTATAGAAACAAACAAGCATACCTATGGATCTTCACAAAAGTTTTCAAAAGCTTTTCTTTTCAGAAAATATCGGATTTTCTGGTGGTTTTTCGAACAATACAAACATTCGATTTCAAACACTACTTATGAACTCACCAACATTTCATATGTTGACGTTTTTCAAAATACTTGTATTCTCAGGGAACCAGTGAATCAAGGGAAACCATATTCAGTGACGGTTGCAGTTTATTTTTGTATGAATGGAACAAATTAATTTTTGGGAATGTAATGTTTAAACAATGTATGACATGTAAACACTACTGGTTGTACTATGTTAATGAATGGTGACGAATGTTGTTATGTTTCATATATATTCAATGTTATGGTATTCAATTGAGTCACGACAGCCCCCGGACGTTTCCGCTGTCTGGTTCGGGGGTGTGACACCGTATAACATAAATGACTCTTTTCCAGGTGGGTTTACCCTCACTATCTTTTTCTTGCATAGTATTTTAGCATCATTGGCGCTAAGCCAATCCATCCCCAAAACGATGTTGAAACCATTTAACTCGATGGGTAACAGCTTCTCTTACAATTCGTTTCTGTTTAAGTCGATGACAATATTCTTAATATAATCGCTAACAGGTATGGATTTGCCACTAGAAACTTCTACAATTAGGGCGTTATCTAACTTTTCTATAGGCAATGCTAGTCTTTCACCAAATTTATGTGAAATAAAGGAGTAACTCGCTCCAGAATCAAACAATAAATTGGCAGACAATCTATTTACAAGAAAGGTACATGAAGTGACATCTGTGGCATCCTTTGCGGTTTCCAATGTCATCTGGAAAGCTCTGGCCTTTGGCTATGGTGGAAGATTAGGCTTCGCTGCCTCTTTCTTCTTCAATAGTCCTTCAAAATGTGCCCTTCTTCATTACACCCATAGAAGACTTTCTTAACAAAGGTGCATTCATCGGCATAATGCCCAGGCTTTCCACATTTGTAACAAGTGACTTCCTTGGTACATTTCCCAAAATGTTTCTCCTTACACTTGTCAGATCATTTCGCTTCGGCTCCTCCTTCAAATTTCCTCGAACCAAACTTCGAGAACTTTTTCTTCTTGTCGGAACCTGAAGTTCCTTCAAACTTTCTCTTCTCACCAACTTCAACCTTGCTGGCGGCTCTCCCCTTAATCATATCTTCAACAGACTTGGCAGCCCAGATAGCTGCCTCCAAAGTTAGTTCCTGGCGCACTGGCATCGCATAATCTCATGCAAGTCCCTTTGCGTACCTGTCAATTTTTGTCAGTTCATCTGGGATAATATGCAAAGCAAACGCCATTTTGTCTGTGATGTTATTGGTGTATTCATCAATTGACATGCTTCCCTTCTTTAGTGTCAGAAATTGGTTTTCCAGCTCAAGCAGATTTTGGGCCGAGCAGTACTTGCGCTTGAAGTGCACGAAGAAGTCTGCCCAAGTCAGTTGCAGTGGCTCATTAGGTTTTAGTGTTTTCCCTAAAGTGTTCCAACAGCGAACAGTGCCACCTATCAACTGAAGCACTGCAAAATATGATTTGTAACTTTCCTTGACAACCACATGTCATGTAGGCCAATTACATCTCCAAGATCCAATCCATTACTCCGACGAAATCTTCTTTTCCAGTGAAAGCTGATGGCTTGCAAGTCTTAAAGTCTTTGTACTTGCATATATTTTTCTCGACTCCTTCCTCTTGATTATTCCTCCTAACCATATGCGGTCCAGTTTGACCAACAAATCTACTATAATTTCCTTCCTCAGACTGACCGTCATTTAATTCTGGTTGTTCAACAGGCATTGAAGGTTCACTCCTGTTGTTCAGCAACAATTGTCTCATTTCCTCCCTTTGTTCGACCGTCATAGCTTGAATGATGGCTTGTACTCCAGCAATTGTGATTGGTTCTGGTGCAGCTTCTGCTATTGGCACCTGGTCAATCACTTGGGGTTGAGGTTGTTGATTATTGTTTGTATTTCCGGCTCCACTTCGGGTTTTCGCCATTATGATCTATACCAAAAAATTAGGTGAATTTAGATCCTTATCACTCCAAAACATTACATGCTAGTTCTAATATCGTAGTCGTACGCAGAGAATCCTGAACACATAAGGTTTCCAGATCCGGTCAGCAACAGACCATAGATCCGAACAAATAATGGCATATATATGGAAAACATATAACATTTAGCACATAAAAGCATTTTAGGTATCTTTCCTAAAATATACTAGTGCTCGTGTCTAAAACGTTGGTAGACACTCATCTCACGATCATCACTTTGCATTCTAAGTTTAAGTCTAGAAATCCTACAAATTATTAGTTCGCTTAAACTAATACTCTAATACCAACCATGACATCCCCATTTTTTTCGCCAGAAAAGACCGATTTAGTTTATGTTTTTAAAATAAAATCAGTGTAGTCTTCCAAAAGATGTGGCAGAATTTGTCCCCAGACCAAAATATGATAAAAACATTTATCAACGCACTTCTTAAAGAAATGTATTTTCATTATATAACAAAACCTCGGGATGTCATGTTCCAAGCATAAACAATATATTATGAGCCTTACAACAATTATTTACAACTACCAGCCTATAATCAAAAAATCCCTCGTCATCATCTAACTATGCTCGGGGTCCACTACCTGTAATACAGAAAGCTGAGTGGGTTAGACTTTGGATCCTGGTGAGCAAATAGGGTTTTCAACCCACAAATAATAATAAATTTATTAATTTCATCGACCAATAATAAATTTATTAAATTCATCCACCAATAATAACCCTGATTACCTATTCCCGTTTTCCTCACTTTACGTCCCTAAACACCTATCATAAGGGACCTAGCCTAAGGATCATCATCGGGATGGACTTTACTGCTAAGGGGGTTCCTCCACCATATATGTCTGTAAGGAAACCATGAGGGGGATGGAGTACACCAACGAACATATAGTTCACCAACACCTACAAGTTGCGAGCCTGCTA
Organism: Lactuca sativa; assembly: GCF_002870075.4. Lineage (NCBI taxonomy): Eukaryota > Viridiplantae > Streptophyta > Magnoliopsida > Asterales > Asteraceae > Lactuca > Lactuca sativa. The sequence continues at coordinate 165,504,277 of NC_056623.2, read as the reverse complement.
GTGTTCCACTGCACTGTCTAGAAAGGTCCGTGGTCATCATCTATACTCCACTAGATAACTACAACAACAACAACATCGAGGCCTCTCATCATTTTAACACACATCAACTATTTCATCTACCCATGTTATACCCAACATATTTGTAGATAAAAAATATACATATATAGTTTAAATCATTTTAAAACCTATATAAAACTTTCATTCAACATTCATATCAAATAAACAAACAATATAATAACACATAACACATATTTTATATAAAATACTTCATATCTATGTGTAAGGTGAAAGTGACTACACACTCACTTCATTTAATGATAATCGGGCAACACTTTGTTTCTAAAGACGATCGTTTCAGATGAAACCGGTAGATTTAATGAAAAATCGGGCCTTGCGAAGGTTGAGCTTCAAACCAAAAAAATAAATTTATCGGGGTCTTCGCACACTTCGGAACCTTCTTCGGGTGTTAGGTATGATCTTGGGGCTTTGGGGAATGTTGGAATAGCTTAAATATGGATTTTGAGGTAAAAAGTGTGAATTTTGAATAGTAAACCAGGTGAATTCTTTCCTCCCTTTAGTGAGAAGGCTCGGATTACGAAAGGGGGAGGGGGCACGTGGCTCGCATGTGAGGCAGCACGCGTCGGAGGCTCGAAGGCGAGACGTGGCTCGCTTTGGACACGCCACGGGTGCGACACACATCGATTCGTGATTGTAGCTCGCTTCGGTTATGCCACGATTCGGACACCAGGCAGGCATGCGAAATGGGGCGACGTGGCAGAACCCGGGCTAAGCACATGTGAAAATTCTCGAATTTTGTGTCCAAATCTTTAAAACACTCATAAATTTCGCATATGAACTCCGGTTTTGACCTTATTTATATGCACGCGTAGCGAGATTATACTCTACAACCTTTGTTTAGACTCCATCGGCTAAATTTGACTTTATTTTTAATATTATTAATTTTAATAGACCGGGACAGGAAAATTCGTTAAAAATTCATAACTCCTTCATCCGACGTCCGTTTTCATCTGTCTTTTTACCGTTGTACTACTATTGACGAGACCTTCGATTCTCGTTTATGTTGTGTCGGCTAAAAATCAATCGATCTAAAATTCGAGTTCTTAGCTGTCTACTGCTAAGTTGAAAGTTAGAAAAATCATAACTTCATCATACGATGTCAGATTTGGACATTCTTTTTATGAAAATTCTCGGTTTAATGAATACTACAATATTTATTTATATCGGTAAGTCTAAAAAGAACTTTATCGTAAATTGACTTTTTACATTATGCAACGTCATGCCAGTTCTGTCGCGAAACTTCGACATGTCATAACTTCTTCGTTGTAACTTGGATTTTGTTATTCTTTATATCTCCGGAATCCTTATTTCAAATACTACAACTTTCTTCATAGATATCAGGTTTGTCTAACATTTATTTTGGACGCTTATTTTTATCCTTAATTAATTAAATGATAATAATTAAGTATAAGCACATAATATTAAAATAATACATCTTTATTATTTCAAAACAAGTTACAAAGGTTGGCATAGACTATTACATCATCATTAATGTCTAGCCTAGAAACCCGAGCGTTAGATGATTCAAAACAAATTAATCAAAAGCCTTGTAGTCTTATTGAACAACTACCTCAAAAAGTATGGCAACGTCTAATGTGTCACACCAAAAGCTCAAAAAAACCCTATAATTGAAGGAGGGAGGGAGAAAAGGCGAATGTTCGTAAATCTTTTTGTGCAATAGGTAAGGCCAAAAATCCAAGGGTCTGATCCCTTTATATAGCTTATTGATAATCCCAAAAACACTAGAATTGAATTTAAAATAATAATATTTCAAATAGGTAATTATGTAGTTTCCTTTTATCTATTAGAGGCTTCTAGAATCTCTATCAAGAGCCTCCAAAACTTTCCAAGCCTAAAAGGATTCTAGATCCTTTGATTGTTCAATTATTGAAAAATTGCAGTTCAGCCCTTTTACCTTTACATAATTCTAATTAACCCATAATTAATTCCAAATGATTTCTGATTAACTCTTAATTAATTATTACTTATTCTAATTAATATATTAATTATATAATATATTAATAAATCATTTATCCCTCTCTTTTGATCAATTATAGCCATTTCCTGGTTATGAAGATAACCCAAAAAGTACTTTACTTTTATTCATCAACATTATACGACCTCGATCCCAAATTAATTGTCCACATTTGACGTTTCAAGTCTTTATTATTTAATTTTGAAGGGCTTAGAATAATGGTTTGGTCTAGGTTTTGCAGTAATAGGGGTATGTTTATAATTAGCTTTAATTGTCAGTTTACAGTTGTAACTGAGTTTACGGCCGTAAACACCTTACGGCCGTAAACTTTTCACGGTCTCAGGTGTCTATATATAGAGGGTTGTGTCAGACATATTGGTTGTTGATGCCTTTTGTGTTCACGGTTCCCACCAAGTTGTATCTGACGTTTAAAGCTATAAAACGTACGCAAACTTGGTTTGTTACATCTTTGCTTATTACTTTGGTTTGTATGATTGTTGTTTGCTTTTGATCACTGGTAAGATCCGATTTTGGACCTTACAATTGGTATCAGAGCAAAACCGGCGTCAAAGGCATTCTACAGTCGTTTATTTGGTGCTAGTTCACACGTTTCAGAAAAAAGGGGATTTATTTTTTCATCCAAAAATCGAAGATTCTTGTTCTCGGTCCAAGCTTACGGCCGTAAACACCGAGTTCCCGGTCACAAACCAGTCAAATTCATCTACCGTGAAGTCTAGATTGTTGGGCCGTAAACCCTATTTTGGTGCAAGCCAGTTAATCTTGATGACTGTATTTTAACCATATTGAATTATTGAAAGTAAAATAAATTAATTTCTTGAATTACTGTTAAAGTTTTTGAACCGAAAAATCATTAGGTTTACAGCCGCAAACTGATAGTTTACGGCTGCAAACAATTTCCGGCAGTGAACTTCGTTTCAGCAGTAAATTAAATTTCCTTAAACATTTAATTTTAATTCACCTTTAAATATTAATTTTAACTTAAATAAAAAAATGGAATCACAAAATCAAAACCATTTTCAAGAGCTCGATGCTATCATGGGCACCACCACGCGAATTCCTAGGCTTATGTCTGCTGATGGGTTTCTCGAGTGGAAATATAGAATAAAAAAGTTCATAAAATGAAAGACTTCAAGTTGTGGAAATGTGTCATCAAAACTCCAGTCAGAATAACCACTATAGTTGCGGGGCAAGTGGTTGATAAGAAAATTGAAAATTATACAGATGAGGATTTTGAAAGTGTGGAGGACCAGGAAAAGGCCTTGGCTATCTTGACCATGGCCTTGTCACCAGACATTGCTCAAGGGTTCAGAGAGTATACCTCGGCTAAAGCTTTGTGGGAAGCCCTGATCGAGGTGTATGAAGGAAATGAAGATATGCGAGAGAGTCGCCAGGATATGCTGCGACAACGCTTTAATATGTTTAACTATATCCCTGGAGAGACACTTGAATCACAATTGCAGCGGTTCAAAACTCTTAATACAGAAATGACTGTGGCTGGAATCTTCTACACAAAGTCTGAAGTGAACAAGAAGCTACTTAATGCTCTCCTAAAATCTTGGGACATGAATGTAGCTGTCATTAAGAAAACTATGGATCTCAGTCGCCTCTCGCTCGCTGAAGTTATGGTTGTCATCAAGTCATGTGATATTGATGACAAGCAGCGGGAAATGAACCACGTGAACTCGTATTCAACTGTGAATCTTGGTATTTCCTCTAACAATGCTCTTTCATCCTTTTCTGTCTCTCATCCTTCTGCAGGTTCATCTTATCATCTACCTCCTTCGCAAGCTCAGACTCAAACTCCATCGGCTTCCTCTGCCGCGGCCATTCCCCTCTTGCAGAATTAATCATTTGTGGCCACTCAAGCAGCTTTATCCTCAACAAAAGCCTCCTCTTCAAAAGGAAAGGAGGGTGATGAAAATTTTGCTCTCGCTTCAGGATTAGTCAATTGCTACAATGCGCTTGTAGCCGGGGATCTTCCACCTCAACTATCATTTTCTGATCTTGATCAAATTCACCCTGAAGATGTTGAGGAGATGGACATCACTTGGCAAATTGCCATGGCAGTCTTTAGGGAAAAGAAATTTGCCAAGAAAACTAGGAAGAATAACTGGGGAATGAATGATGACAAGAAGGTTGGGTTCAGCAAAGGCAAGCAGCGATGCTTCAACTGCCACGAGCCAGGGCATTTTGCTCGTGATTGTCTGCAGCCAGACAAAAGACTCAATAATGATAGGACAGTGGTTACACTTGGCAACAATCGTAGTGGCAGTCAAATAAACAACAAGAAGGCTATGGTCGCTCAGTCGTTAGATTGGGAGGATCAGATGCAAGCACTGAACCTGTCGGGACGAGAAGCTGCCCACCTGGCACAAGTTTGTGATGATGCACCAGCAGAGATTGTGGCAGCCGAAAGTGAGATGAAAGAGCTGCAGTTTGCATTGATGGTATCCTCTTCTCAAGAACCGAATTCTGCCAAGGTAAGTCTTCCATCATGCTCTCAAGCCTGTATTGACTATGTTAAAACTTTACATGACAAATTGAGACATTAGGCAATGAAGTAGAAAATCTTAGGATTCTTCGTGAACTTAATGAAAAATTGATAAGAGACGTAGAAGACCTTAGATATGAAGGGTACCAACTTAGAAAAGGACAAAAATCATTCAAAGCTCAATTGGAATCGAAAATTAAGGACTTTAGGAGACTCCAAGAAGACTACAGTAACAAATGTGAAAACTATGATTATGTAGTCAAACAAAACACTGAGCTAATGGCTGAAGTTGAATCTTTGAAAGGAAAGTTTGAAACCGCCAAACTTGATGTTAGAAAATATGACTTCTCAAGTGAGGTGGTTGCAAATATGATAGACCAAAGCATGCAGTTTAAAAGCAATCAATCAAAAGGTCTAGGGTATAATCATGTACCCCCTCCCTTCAATCATTCATATGTGCCCAAGCCTTTATGTACCCCTTCCCTTCAATCATTCATATGTGTCCAAAGAAGAGATTACCAATGAATAGTTTATGGTTTATGGCAAGCCCTACGGTTTTATTTCGGGAGGATTTATTAATGTTGAAAGTACTAACATTTCTACTTCTCCTACAGATCAATCCTTGAATCAGTCAAAGCAAGAAGTTGAAGGATGTGTTTCTGAAAATAAAATCGAGTCTAAACCTGAAGCTTTAGTTTTTAATAAAGACAATACGTTTTCTAATATTTCTAAAGACAATATTTTTTGTGATGGTGTTTTTATGACTTCTGATACTAGTTTGAATGTTTTGAAAAAGTCTGGTTTGAACATTTTGGTTGATATTTTGAATGCGTGTGATAATACTTTTGATAAGCCATCAACATCACAAGCCTTTCCATCTAATGTACCCTCACCAGCCTCGCAACCAAATTCATGTTCATTTTCTTATGAGAGAAGTAGGGGTGATAGTATGGAAAACAAATCTGATCAATGTAGCACAAGATTTAACAGTAACAAACAGATTTGTTTTAATTGTGGTGTTGGTGGTCATATAGAAAGAAACTGCCAAAATCGTATGTTTGTGCATTTCAAACTCCCAAGAGGAGAGAACGAGTTCAGAGGAAGGTATTTAAATAGAAAGTCCTCTAGAAGTCGTTCTCGAATTGATGATTAGGCACATGAATAGAATAGAAAACTGGTTGTTTTTCAAAGACATAAAAAGGTTTTTCATCACCAAGTCCCAGACAGTTTGCCAAAACCGAGCACGGCCAAGCCAAGGTCAAACTCATCACGAAGCCACAGTGGGTCTTCAACCAACTCTGGTAGAAGTAATACAGGCTTTAAGCAGACTGATAAACACTTTATTTCTAAATCAACCAGAACGTTTAGAAAACCTAATTATAAATGGCTGCCCAAACCTGCATCCAATACATCATTTGTGTCCTCGGAAAAATCTAAATGTGATAAATCTGAAAAGCCATCAGGATCACCCAAGAAGGTCATGACCTAGGTACCCAAATCTGATAAAACCCGCACATTTTGTGTAACACCCCGAGATTCAGGTGCATTTCTTTCACCCTTATTCTTTGTCAATTGGTCATGATTAGTCCTTGAGTGGAGGGTATATAGCAAGTGAGTACGCTGGGCGTACCAGAGGGGTACGCTGCGCATACTCATGCGCTTAATTTGGACGCGGAGTCGTCAAGGTACGCTGGGCGTATCCAGAGTTACGCCAGGCATACCCGGCCCAGGTGCAAAAACCCTAATCCATGTTGTGCACTATTTAAAGGGTGCTAAGGCTCATTCTCAACCTCCATATCAGTGAGTGAAACCCTAAGAGAGAGCCTCCCATCGTCCTTAGTGTGTGAGAGTGTTGTTGGAGCTAATTTTGTTTTGGTGACTTAGTGAAGAAGAAGGAAAGGAGCTCTTGGAAGCTAAAGCTTGAGGTGCCATCTTGGATTTAAGATCTACAGAGAAAAGGGCTACACTTAGAGGTATAAAGTTCAAAACTTTCCTCTTCTTTTGGTTGTTGTTGGATGTGCCATTTCTAGGGCTAAAAATCCCAAAGGTGGAGACTTTATAAGTGTAAAGTGCTCCATGGTCCGAGATCTGTCCCTCTTCAGTGGTATTAGTGATTTAGAACCATAAAGTTTCCATCTTGGTTGTTAGTTTGAGGTCATGCTTGAGTAATAAGCCTTTTAGAGTTAAAGGATGGAACATTATGGGGGTGGGTGGCTTGTTCAGCCATGCAAAGGATTAAAGTGATCAACTTTATGGATTAAGAGGCTTAGATGTGGTCAGATCTAGAAATTGGATGTGGGTCTTAACTGTTTAAGACCTCAAGAGCTAAGGGGTTGAAGCTGGGGAGTACGCCGGGCGTAATCCTAGTACGCGCTGCGTACTGGGTGGCGTTCCCTGATTCTAAGATGCAGCCGGGTACGCTCAACGTACACATCTGGTATGCACAGCGTAACCTAGAAAGTTGACTTTTGGTTGACTTTTAGGGTATGGTCTATTGTGGGGCCTTTTGAGTGATGAGAGGGTTAAAATGGTCTTTTACCCTTCTGAGAGTGTCATAAGAGGACATAGTCTAGCCTTTGAGAGTTATATTAAATAGGGTATTTATTTCATATGATTAGGCGGGGTCTAGACCAACGTTTCTTGAGTCAAAGATTTACCGAGATACCAGAGGTGAGTCTTCTCACTATACTTTACCTAGTATGGTAACAGAGTTATGTGACAGAGTACTATAGAGTTATATGCCAGTGTATTTGCATGTTATTTATGTGTTGTGATTTATTGTGATAAGTGATATGCATGATTCATAGTTACAGAGTTGGGACTTTCGGGTCCATAGAGTTAGGGCCAGAGGGCTCACATAGAGTTGGGGCTGGAGGGCCCCACTGAGACACATTGACCAAAGGGTCGACAGATTTACAGCCTCGAGTGGCTATTATGTGTTAGAGTTGTATTTTGGGGAACTCACTAAGCTTATGCTTACAGTGTTACGTGTTATGTGTTTCAGGTACCAGTGATCACCGCGGGAAGGCGTCGGCTTGATTCGTACACACACATGGGATTTTATGTATTTTGATCTTGGGAAATGTTCTGTGAAACAAAGACATGATACTATGACATTTTATGAATGAATGAGTTTGTAAGAATGTGTTTGAAAATGCGAAAAATTGTTTTAAATTTTTACGGTGTTACGAGTTGGTATCAGAGCCTTGGTTTGAGGGATTCAGGTGCACCTTCGGGCGTATTTGAACTCAAACTGAGGATTTGAGGAAATTTCGATAATAAAATAGTTTTCAAAAGAATAAAAAGAGCTTTCGAGACAAAACAAAACAAAGTCGTGTGTACCAATAGCCAGCGCCCGAACGGTGATTTCCCAAAATACCATTACGATAAGTGTTATAAGATATGATGTGATATGTTATATGATGAGCTATGCTATGCATGATAGAGTAGACTAGGTATTCTTATTAGGACTAGAGTGGCCTGATATGTGATGCCCGAGTCTAGGAGTCTTGCTGCTAGGAATACATCAGAGTGTTTAGGTAGCAGCGAGGAGGTTGTGAGAGATCTGCTAGCGAGTATCATATGATTAGAGGGAGTAGAGTACTTGGGATTTGGGACTCTGGGAGGAGGACTTGGGGTTAACGCTGATGCGGTGTGGACGGTAGTATTGGCCCGTACTACTGAAGACACCGGGTCAGTGCACAGTCCAAGTAAGAATCCTTCGAGTACCAAGGGACAAGTAGGGTGGAGTATTCGAGTGTGAGTATACTCGAGCGAGTCCCTAATATTTATTCTTGTGTTGTATTTCAGAGACAGGGAGATCATGGACGCGCCAGACACCAGGGACCAGCGGTACGAATGATGAGGAGATCCGTAGCATCATCCAGGAGGAGGTGGCTGCGGCCATCTGGGCAGAGATACCAGAGATGTTCGGGTCTATCAAGACCACGCTGATAGAGACATTTGATGAGAAGTACACTGCTCTTTCTGAGGCTGCTGTTGCTGTGGCCACTGCAGCTATAGCTGCGACTAGGCCGCAAGGTGGTGATGCGTTGCTGTTCCGAGAGTTCAACAACACAAAACCACCGGAGTTTGACGGGACCTAGGACCCGATTGCAGCGATGAGATGGATTTTCAGACATAGGGGGGCGTTTCTTTACTTTCTCATCTCCAGAGCATTTGAGAGTCTGGTTCGCGCTGAACTAGCTTCGCTTGGGAGTGAAGGACTGGTGGAAGTTTGTGACGGTGCACTATATGCCATTGAGCTTGCTGTAGTGACCTGGGAGAGGTTCACTGCTATGTTCCGAGATGAGTACGTTCCCCAGGTGGAGAGGGAGCGTTTGGCCCAGGAGTTTCTGACCCTCAAGCAGGGTACTGAGTCTATTACAGTGATTACAAAGATGTTCCACGAGCGGGCGATGTTCTGCCCAGAGCACGTGTCATCCGAGCAAGCACGTATGAGCCGGTATTTGAGCATTCTGAGGAGGGATATACGAGAGTTCGTGGCGAACTCGACGTACCGGACATTTGCCAAGCTTCAGGAAAATTCCTGGAAGAGGGAGATAGAGCTGGAGACCTAGGCTAGGGAGGAGGCTGAGTCTCAGGGGAGGTATCGATGACCGGTGTAGTCTCAGCCGGTAGCCAAGCAGGCCAAGCCCGTTGATTCGAGATCAGGGAGTCAAAGGGTCCGCACTTGTGGCAAGTGCGGCAAGAGCCACGATGGGGGTGTGCAAAGAAGGGTCTTGCTACAAATGTGGCAAGGAGGGGCATATGGCCAAGGATTGACCCAAGGGGTTTGCAGTATGTTTTCACTACAACCAGACCGAACACCGGAAGGGGGAGTGTCCGCAGCTGCGGGGATCAGCATAGGGAGCATCTCAGGGATCTGCCCCTGCTGCTATTAGAGCTACTAAGAGCCGGCCAGTGAAGGCTGAGGCATCGAAGGCACGAGGGAGAGCCTTTCAGTTGACCGCGGAGGAGGGCCGCCCAACGCCCGTTGTCGTGGCTGGTATGTATTATTTCGTGTATTTATTTTGATTTTGAGATATTGTGCTTATATTATGTTATGCGTAGGTACTTTTCTTATGAGTTTTGTACTTGCCTTGGTGTTATTTGACTCGGGTGCGAGTCGGTCTTTTGTATCTTTGGCTTTTAGTCAGCACATCAGTGTTAGTCGTGAGGCGTTGAGTCGACCTCTGAGAGTTTCCATAGCTGACGAGAGGGTGGCATATGCCACAGAGGTGATCCGAGGGTGTGTACTTGAGATTTTCAGTGTTGAGTTCCCGATTGATTTAGTTCCTATTGCGATGGGAGATGTCTGTGTCATCTTGGGCATGGACTGGTTGAGCAGATTCGGAGCGGTTATCGACTGCGAGCGACAGCTGGTGACCATACGAGACCCTAGTGGGGGAGTTCTTACGGTGTACGGCGAGGGTACACGTTCTGGGTCAGCATTTTGTTCGGCCGCTAGAGCGAGACAGTGCATACAACAGGGCTGTAAGGGCATTGTAGCGTATGTGATGGATACGCGGGTTGATTCAGAGAGACGGAGGTCAGTTGATGAGGTTCCGATAGTGCGTGAGTTCCCAGACGTATTTCCAGAGGAGTTGTCGGGCGTGCCTCCCGTGAGGCAAGTGGAGTTCAGTATCGATTTGGTTCCGGGGGCCGCGCCTATCCCCAAGGTGCCCTATCGCCTTGCACCTCCAGAGATGCAGGAGTTATCCTCGCAGCTTTAGGAGTTGCTGGGGAAGGGGTTTATTCGGCCGAGCAGCTCGCCGTGGGGAGCGCCTATCCTTTTTGTCAAGAAAAAGGATGGTTCACACCGGATGTGCATTGATTACCGGGAGTTGAACAAGCTGACGGTCAGGAACCGTTACCCGTTGCCGAGGATCGACGATTTGTTCGATCAGTTGTAGGGAGCATCTTGGTTCTCCAAGATCGATTTGAGGTCTGGGTATCATCAGTTGAGGGTGCGGTATGAGGACATCCAGAAGACAGCGTTCAGGACTTGTTATGGGCATTACGAGTTTGTGGTGATGCCTTTCGGACTCACCAATGCCCCGACAGTGTTCATGGATCTCATGAACAGAGTGTGCAGGCCGATGTTGGATCGCTCAGTGATCGTATTCACCGACAACATTTTGGTGTATTCAGGATCTAGAGAGCTGCATGAGGAGCATTTGAGGGAGATCCTCGGGGTTCTGAGATCGGAGAGGCTTTATGCCAAATTCTCCAAGTGTGATTTCGGATTGCGAGAGGTCCAGTTCCTAGGGCACCTCGTTAACCAGAAAGGGATATTGGTCGACCCGGCCAAAGTTGAGGCAGTGATGAGTTGGGAGGTGCCGAGGTCACCCCCCCCGAGATCAGGAGTTTCTTAGGGCTGGCAGGCTATTACCGGAGATTTATCAGAGATTTCTCCAAGAACGCCGTGCCACTCACCAGGTTGACCCGGAAGGGTGTTGCTTTTTCTTGGGGCCCAGACCAGCAGGCCTCCTTCGAGACACTTCGCCAGAGACTATGCGAAGCCCCGGTGTTAGCCCTTCCGGAGGGAATGGAGGGCTTTATGGTGTATTGTGACGCATCGATATCGGGGTTAGGAGCGATGCTGATGCAGAGAGGGCATGTGATAGCATACGCATCGAGGCAGCTGAAGCCTCATGAGAAGAGGTATCCCACCCACGATCTAGAGTTGGGGGCAGTGGTGTTCGCCCTCAAGATCTAGTGTCACTATCTGTATGGGGTTCGGTGTACCATATACACGGACCACAAGAGCTTGAAGTACTTAATGGATCAGCCCAAACTGAATATGCGCCAGAGGAGATGGTTGGTGTGGTAAAGGATTATGACTGTGAGATGTTGTACCACCCGGGTAAGGCTAATGTGGTAGCCGATGCACTGAGCCGAAGGGCGGAGAGCGCCCCAATGCGAGATGTTTGTTTGAAATTAACAGTGATGACTCCGGTATTGGACACCATTCGTGGGGCCCAGTATGAGGCCGTGAGATCAGAAAACCAGAAGAGAAAGCGAATTATTGGGTTGGTATCGGAGTTCATTACCGATAGTCGGGGGCTTATGACATTTCAGGGTCGTATCTAGGTACCGTTTGTGGGCAGGACGCATACAATTTTGATGGAAGAGGCTCATCAATCGAAGTTCTCGATCCATCCTGGGGCCACTAACATGTATTTGGACCTAAAAAGAGAGTATTGGTGGCCCTGTATGAAGAGGGATGTCGCCTGGTTTGTTGAGAGGTGCTTATTCCACTCGGGAGCCTCCAACGGCTGCAACTTACCATGCGGTCTCTAGTGCTCAGACTTAACCTTACGACAGGTTAAGCACCTCTCAATACATTACCATGGATTTTATCACCAAATTGTCGACGACTGTTAGGGGAGTCGATGCAATTTGGGTGATTGTGGATAAGTTGACGAAGAGCGCCAACTTCCTTGCTATCAGTGAGAGCTCTTCCACTGAGAGAGGTGGTATCGCGGCATGGAGTACCGATCTCGATCGTCTCAGATCGAGATGTGCGTTTCACTTCCAGATTCTAGAAGAAATTTCATGAGGATTGGGTACGAGGCTGCATTTTAGTACTGCATACAACCCACAGAATGACGGGCAGAGCGAGCGGACGATTCAAACGCTCGAGGACATGCTTCGGGCATGTGTATTGGACTTCGAAGGGAGTTGGGACACGTATCTACCTTTGGCAGTGTTTTCCTACAACAACAGCCATCATTCGAGTATCGGTATGCCGCCTTTTGAGCTATTGTATGGGAGGAGGTGTCGGATTCCCATTTGCTGGGGAGAGGTAGGGCAACATGTGATGGGTAGTACAAAGATAGTACTTCAGACGACGGAGCAGATTCAACAGGTCAGACAGAGGTTTTTGACCGCTCAGAGTCGCCAGAAGAGTTATGCGGATAGGCGTCGGTTCGAGCTTGAGTTTCAGGTCGGAGATTTTGTACTCCTGAAGGTATCTCCTTGGAAAGGAGTGATCAGGTTCAGGAAGAGAGGCAAGCTAGGGCCCCGGTATATTGGTCCATTTAGAGTGACCGTGAGGGTGGGCAGGGTAGCATATCGTTTAGAGCTACCTGAGGAGTTGGGGTAGATTCGTGACACTTTCCACGTGTCGCAGTTGCGAAAGTGTATAGCCGATGAGTCGATAGTGGTGCCATTGGAGGATATTCAGGTGGATGCGAGCCTGAATTATGCAGAGACACCGGTGGCGATCAGGGATTGGAAGATCAAGGTTTTGAGGAACAAGGAAGTACCTTTGGTTTTGGTTCAGTGGCAACATCGGAAGGGGTCCGAGATGACGTGGGAGTCAGAGTCGGAGATGAGAGGGCATCATCCAGAGTTGTTCAAGGAATGAGACTTCGGGGGCGAAGTCTGGTTCTAGTGGGGGAGAATTGTAACACCCCGAGATTCAGGTGCCTTTCTTTCACCCTTATTCTTTGTCAATTGGTCATGATTAGTCCTTGAATGGAGGGTATATAGCAAGTGAGTACGTTGGGCGTACCAGAGGGGTACGCTGCGCGTACTCACGCTTAATTTGGACGCGGAGTCGTCAAGGTACGCTGGGCGTACCCAGAGTTACGCCGGGCGTACCCGGCCCAAGTGCAAAAACCCTAAGCCTTCTTGTGCACTATTTAAAGGGTGATAAGGCTCATTCTCAGCCTCCATATCAGTGAGTGAAACCCTAAAAGAGAGCCTCTCATCGTTTTTAGTGTGTGAGAGTGTTGTTGGAGCTAATTGTGTTTTGGTGACTTAGTGAAGAAGAAGGAAAGGAGCTCTTGGAAGCTAAATCTTCAGGTGCCATCTTGGATCTGAGATCTACAGAGAAAAGGGCTACACTTAGAGGTATAAAGTTCAAAACTTTCCTCTTCTTTTCGTTGTTGTTGGATGTGCCATTTCTAGGGCTAAAAACCCCAAAGGTGGAGACTTTGTAAGTGTAATGTGCTCCATGGTCCGAGATCTGTCCCTTTTCAGTGGTATTAGTGATTTAGAACCATAAAGTTTCCATCTTGGTTGTTAGTTTGAGGTCATGCTTGAGTAATAAGCCTTCTAGAGTTAAAGGATGGAACATTATGGGGGTTGGTGGCTTGTTCAGCCATGCAAAGGCTTAAAGTCATCAACTTTATGGATTAAGAGGCTTAGATATGGTCAGATCTAGAAATTAGACGTGGGTCTTAACTGTTTAAGACCTCAAGAGCTAAGGGGCTGAAGTTGGGGAGTACGCCGGGCGTAATCCCAATACGCGCTGCGTACTGGGTGGTATTCCCCGATTCTGAGATGTAGCTGGGTACGGTCAGCGTACACATCTGGTACGCACATCGTAACCTATAAAGTTGACTTTTGGTTGACTTTTAGGGTATGGTCTATTGTGGGACCTTTTGAGTTATAAGAGGGGTAAAATGGTCTTTTACCCTTCTGAGAGTGTCATAAGAGGACATATTCTTGCCTTTTAGAGTTTTATTAAATAGGGTATTTATTTCATATGATTAGGCGGAGGCTAGACCAGCGTTTTCCAAGTCAGAAATTTACCGAGGTACCAGAGGTGAGTCTTCTCACTATACTTTACCTAGTGTGGTAACAGAGTTATGTGACAAAGTACTATAGAGTTATATGCCAGTGTATTTGCATGTTATTTATGTGTTGTGATTTATTGTGATAAGTGATATGCATGATTCAGAGTTATAGAGTTGGGACTTTCGGTTCCATAGAGTTAGGGCCAGAGGGCCCATAGAGAGTTGGGGCTGGAGGGCCCCACTGAGACACATTGACCAGAGGGTCGACAGAGTTACAGCCTCGAGTGGCTATTATGTGTTAGATTGGTATTTTGGGGAACTCACTAAGCTTATGCTTACAGTGTTACGTGTTATGTGTTTCAGGTACCAGTGATGACCGCGGGAAGGCGCCGACTTGATTCGTACTCACACATGGGATTTTATGTATTTTTATCTTGGGAAATGTTCTGTGAAACAAAGACATGATACTATGACATTTTATGAATGAATGAGTTTGTAAGAATGTGTTTGAAAATGCGAAAAATTGTTTTGATTTTTTACGGTGTTACATTTTGCAGGGACAGTTGCGGGGAAATGTCATCAAACCCTGGTTCGTCGACAACGGCTGTTCCCGACATATGATGGGAGATATCGCCCAACTGCACAACATTCAATCATTTATTGGGGGATATATCTCTTTTGCGGGTGGAGATGGTAGGAAAATCACTCAAAGAGGAACTGTCTCAAATGGAGTTTTAAGTTTTGAAAATGTTATTTTTGCTCCCGAGTTGAAACATAGTATGTTAAGCGTTTCTCAGATTTGTGACAAGGGCTATTCTACGCGTTTCACTGACAAGGAATGTATTATTCTCAAGCTGGGTTTTGTCATCCCAGACGAGTGGATCCTTTTAAAATCTAAAAGGGATGGGAATGCCTATATCATTGACATGAATAGAAATCTTCCCGAACAAGTTACGTGTCTTTTCTCAAAGATCTCCGAACAAAGTGCAATGCTGTGGCACATAAGATTAGGTCATGCTAACGCCAAGAATCTAAATCGTCTTGCGAAGAATGAAATGGTCTGTGGGTTGCCAGTCAAGGACTTCATTACGTTTGAAAGTGTGTGTCATGTGCTCAAGGAAAGCATCATAGAAAGCCACATTTGCCAAAACATGTCAATTTAATTAGCCAGGTTCTTTAATTACTTCATATGGACTTGTTTGGGCCAGTAAAAGTTATTAGCATCAACAGAAGTTCATATTGTCTGGTTATGATTGATGATTTCTCTCGATTTACGTGGATTTTCTTTCTATCCAACAAAGCTGGCGTTACTGAATTGATCAAGATGTTCATTGTATTAGTTGAGAACCAGACCAACAATCGGGTGAAGGCGCTTCGTACCGATAACGGAGCAGAGTTTAAAAATTCTGTTCTCAATCACTTCTGCGTAGAAAAGGGAATCCTGCGTCAATTTAGTTCGGCTCATACACCTCAACAAAATGGTGTTGCTGAAAGACGAAACAGAATGCTAAAAGACGCTGCGAGAACGATGATGTGTGATTCAATGCTGCCAGTCTTCTTCTGGGCTGAGGCGATAAACACCGCTTGTTATGTTCAGAATCGAGTACTAATCAACAAAGCTCAGATGAAAACTCCGTATGAAATTTACTATGGACACAAGCCATTAGTCAGTAATTTCCGTGTATTTGGCTGTCCTTGCACCCTTCTTCACCTAGATGTCAACCCGAAGTTTAATCCCAAGGCCGATGACTGCTATTTCGTAGGGTATGCTGCTCGCACTGCCTATAGAGTCTACAATAAGAAAACCAAACAGATTGTGGAATCTTATGATGTGCTTTCGTTGGAAGAAAATGAGACAGACACTAGAGTGGGTCCAAATTGGTTGTTTGATTACACGTCGCTTTTCAAATCCATAAATGTGTCTTCAAGTGATACATCTAGACCTGGTTCGTATCGGAAGAGTATTTCTGAAGATGAAGACGAAAAGGTTGTGTATAAGCCTCTATCTACATCCTCTACGTCATTGAAGGGGGAGTCCTCTGATTCACAAACGGGAGGATCCTCTGCTATGTCTGAGGGGGAGTCCTCCGCTGCGTCCGAGGGGGAGTCCTCCGCTGCACCTGCGGGGGAGTCTTCTGCAACATCTTTGGGAGAGTCCTCTGCCACACCTCAAAGAGGGTCGGCTATGCAACATGATAGTCCACAATCTTCAGTTCAAATTGATTCTCCTGATGCTGATACTACACCTCATATTTCAATGGAGAAAGATTTCATTCCTAATGATGCTTCCGCTATCTCCACAACTTTTATGGAATTACTCTTTCTTGGTCTTATCGCAGATGAGTTTGTTGCAGAGCCGTCTAGCGCTGCTCAACCAGCAAATGAAGGAGGTATCAACATTCACACTCTTCCTGTCTCTCTCAATGACATTAGCCAAGAAATACCTTCAAGGATTCAACGCGATCATCCGATAGACAATATCATTGGTCAGCTAGGTGATGGTGTTAAAACCAGAAGTCAGGGTGGAGACGTCAATACATGTCTGTATTCTTGCTTTATTTCTCAAATCGAGCCAAAGAATGTAGAAATGGCTCTAAATGAACTTAGCTGGGTGGATGCAATGCATAAGGAACTGCATCAATTTGAAAAAATCGGGTTTGGAAGTTAGTTGAGTTACCAAAGGGCAAGAAGTCTCTTGACACACGATGGGTCTATCGCAACAAGCACGATGATTCAGGGGTTATTGTGCGAAACAAAGCTCGATTGGTAGTTTGTGGGTTTCGACAAGTCGAGGGTTTTGATTATACTGAAGTTTATGCTCCAGTAGCTCGCCTGGAGGCTATTTGTATCTTCCTAGCATATTCTTCCTACTTGAACTTTACCTTTTATCAAATGGACGTCAAGACCGCCTTTTTGTATGGCAAGGTGAAGGAAGAAATCTATGTTGATCAACCCCCTCGGGTTTGTTGACTCAAAGTATCCTAATCATGTCTACAAGTTGGACAAAGCGTTGTATGGGTTACATCAAGCTCCTAGAGCGTGGTATGCGACCCTAACAAAGAACTTGCTCGAACATGGTTACTCTCGTGGTACTATCGATCAGACTTTGTTCATAAAGCACGTCGACAAGGACCAGATACTCGTACAAATATATGTCGACGATATTATCTTTGGATCAACCAGTCAGCAGCTTTGCAAGGAGTTCGAATGTGTAATGAAGAAACGATTCAAAGTGAGTTCATTGGGAGAAATGACCATGTTTTTGGGGCTTCAGGTTAAACAGAATTCAACCGGAATCCAGCTACATCAAGCCAAGTATGTGGAGGATATGCTTGAGAAGTTCGAGTTTCGCGATGCTAAGTCTGCCACAACTCCAATGGCTAAACGACCTCTTCTGACTCCAGATCTAGATGGCGAATCTGTAGATCAAACTCTCTATCGATCGATGATCAGATCGTTGATGTATCTTACTACAAGCCGACCAGATATCATGTTTGCAGTGTGTCAATGCGCACGCTATCAGGCTAATCCTAAACTTTCACATCTTATTGCTGTCAAAAGAATTTTTCGGTATATCAAAGGAAGCCCTAAATTGGTGTTTGGTATCCGAAAAATTCTGAATTTGATCTTTATGCTTTTACTGACAGTTATTATGGAGGCTGTGAGCTTGACAAGAAATCAACCTCAGGAGGATGTCAGTACCTAGGTGACCGGCTAGTTTCGTGGCAATGCAAGAAGCAACACACTGTCTCGACTTCCACAGCAGAGGCAAAATACGTTGCTGCCTCAGCTAGCTGCTCTCAGGTTATCTAGATCCAACATCAGCTGTTAGATTACATTTTGAATTATTTTGAAACCCACTCTAAAACCAAGCACATCGATATTAAAATTCATTTTATCAGAGACTGTTATGAACGATCACTAATCCGGCTGGAATAGGTCCACACTAATAATAATATGGCGGACTTATTCACAAAGCCTTTTAACAAAGCTCGATTCGATGTGCTTGTAGGTTTTCTGAAAATGCTACACTTTGAGGATTAAGTTTTTTTTTAAATTTTATTTTTTCAACTTATTCTTTATTTATCTCTATTTTTATTTTTATTTTTATTTTTATTTTTATTTTTATTTTTTCTCTTTTGGTCTCTTATTTCTAGGATAGATTAAATTTGCGCATTGTGTTTTATTCTTATTTCTATTTTTATTTTTACTCTCACCTGTGCACAAATTTAGGGGGAGAAATATTAATAAAATCCAAAAACAATAAAAATCCAGAAAATAAAAAAAATTATTGCTAACGGTTTCGTTTGTAGGTATTGTTTTGGGAAATGAAAATAGCAAGTGATAACGGGCAATCTAAATCGGCGTAACGTACCTAAGTTGAATCGTCTACGCTCTTTGATCGATGCACTAGTAGGCACGAAAAATTCTTAAATGGACTTGACTAGGGAAAGTTAAACCTAATGAATTTAAGGACTTGACAAACTTTCACCTAGTTAGATCCGTTTAGCCTGACAATACGACGCTCGGATACGTTGAGCAGGGAGATATATATGGGAATCTACCCGTCACATTAATTGATCCCGTACTTGGAACCGTGGTTTAACTTTTCCTCGATGTGCGGATTCTGTCCTTAATTCTGGTTGGATGGGGCGACTAGTAAAATCCGATAAATTAGGTTTGTAGAAATTGTTTTCTTTCTTCCTATCTGTTAGTCATATGTTGTCTCCTTTGTGTGACCTCAAATCCGACCTGGTACACAACATATGCAACTTTATTTCTCTGCAAGCTATATATATGAAACTCCTCCTTATCTGTTAGCCATATGCTGTCTCCTTTGTGTGACTTCTAATCTGACCTGGTACACAGCATATGCAACCATCTTCTTCTCAACCCCTCTAAAGTAATAAGTAATAGAATTCTAAATCTATCCTCTCTCTGAGTGGTTGTCTGCTCACCCGATGTAAGGTGTACTCTGGAAGTTCTTGATGGCTGGGGCATATCAGGAAGCGGGAAACACGTTCCAGTACACTTAAAATTGAACTCATACAGATTGTCTGTAGATCTCGTTGCTCGATTTAGGTGGACAACAATATCCCTCGTTGTAGTCAGTTAAATGGTCTTAAGAAAATTTTATTTAAGAATTAGGGCCAATCATGATAATACAGTTATAATTAGATATACATACATGTATCATGTCATTGGTAAATTGTCCAAAATTGTCACAAATTTTTCGTGTTTAAGTGGACCACAATACTGGCGATCGATCAGGCGAAGACGTGAAGATAAGGGTACCGACAAGTGGAATAAGTTGTCCAACAACTTTGATCCCAAAATCACAAATTTAGTTACAGTGGTTAAATTCTTATTCAGTAGTTAAACCGTCTTTAGTTTCATTTTTATTTTTAATTTTATTTTTCTTTTTTATTTTATTTTATTTTTATTTTTATTTTTAATTTTTAATTCTTTTATTAATTTTCGAAATCAAATTTTATTTTTGTTTGTGTGGCTAAAGTTTTTAATTTTATTTTAATTTTATTTTTCTTTAATTAAAATAATCCTCAAAGGTATTTTTTTTTAAAATTTTTTTAAGTGTGTTGAAGTTTTCTTAATATGGGTAGTTATCAGGTAAAAGGCCCAAGAATGGTAAATATATGGTTTACCGCCAGAATCCCCTCATTCATGAGATTCCGGCCGCAAACACCCAATTCTCTACCTTCGAAATTTTTTTTGTCGATTTCTGCAAATCCGCTTCAACCATCACGTAGGTAATGTGTTCTAGATCACATATATGTATTTTATTACAACTTTCACCATGTGATTTGTTCAAAAATTAAGAAAACATCTTCGATGGAGCTTACGGCCGTAAGCTTGGGCCGTAAACTCCGTCTTGGCCTCAATTCGGTGTTATTTTGTTGCGATTAATCTATTCATATGCATCTGTTAAAGTATTAGTTGTCAGTTAGGTGTATTGGTGTGATTTTTGTGAGTTTTTCTGAAAAACAGTTCATAGGCCGTAAACTCCTCTTAGGCCGTGAACTCGGAGTTTATGGCCCGAGAACCTTCAGTTTACTGCCCTCGAAAAATCGGTTTAAATCAATGTGTTATTTTCGGAGCAATGTGTTTGCAGTAATTCTTAGGTAGTAAACTTCGAGTTTACGGCCCAAGAACAAAATAGTTTACTGCCGTTAAAAAAAATTTAAATTAATTTGGTACCTGTTGCTTCTTTTCGGCTGTAAACTCATCTTTTCAAATAATTTTTTTTCAAGAAAATTTTATTTTGATCATATTTTTAACCAAAATATTTTTTTGGGGTCAAAATAAAATTTTACTTTATATTTTAAATCATTTTTCTTACAGTTTGTGGTTGAGTGCAGAAAAATGGCAAATTTGAAGTTTGCAAACATGCACAATCTCGCCATCGTGCTTGCAGATCCTCCGGCGATTCACTTTGACATGCGCTCAATGATTCACCGATTGAGGGAATGCTGTTTAGCGACTGCCATCATTGTAAACCCGGTCGTGTATCAGAATATGATTAGAGAATTTTGGGCGACCGCTAGAACAAACATGGATGACGATGGTAACTTCACGGTGAAAGCTAAGGTTCAGGAACGTGAGATCGTGATCAATGAAGGTTTCATTCGAGAGGCTCTTCTTATTGATGATCAACCTAATATCCCGACCGAAATTGAGATTGAAGATGCTCAACGAATTCTTCGAAGAATGAGCTATGAAGGAACATCTCCACCAACACTGAAAAAGTTACTGCATCCGTATTGGAGGTTCCTGGCGCACGTGTTCGTTAGTTGCGTTTCGGGTAGAAGGTCAGGAGCGGATGAGATTTCTCAACGCACAACTGGTGCTCTCGTCTCTCTTGCTTCTGGTGTGAGGTTCAATTTTTCTAAATTCATCTTGGATGAGTTCGTCGTCAACATTAGAGCCTCCACCCAGGACACCTTCCTCTTATATCCTTGTTTTATTCAGATGTTTATCAATATTCAGCTTCTAGATGTGAGAAAGGAAGGAGAAACTCTCGACATGAAGTCTTTGGGTCCTCACACCGTGGGACTCATTAAGCAAAATCGCAGAGGCAAAGTTGTTTTTTCAGGGGTTATATCCACTAGAAAAATTCAGAAAGTTCACGGAGCTAGATGAACCCACAAACTTCTATGGTTCTTTTGAGCGAACCTCTTCTGAACCAGCTTCTGCTGAAAGGTCGTCTCCTAACAATCCGGTTATTGATGTTTCTAAGGATGAGGGTACTGAGGAAGAAGATACACCAGCTCCTAACACTCAAATAGTTTCAGAACATGAAAAGGAGTTAGGTCATACTCAAGATGATGTGGAAATGAATGTTGATATGGGAGAGAATGTTGGGGGTGACAAGAATGACTCCTTCTGTGATCTTGACCTCACAGGTTTCGATAATGATGATATTGCTACTGCCTTATCTAGCAGTGCTAACGTGATGTCACACGAGAATCTTGACTCTATTTTCAACAATGTCAATAATGTTGTTCCTCCGACAACTGAGACAAGGAAGTCAAGTGAGACTTTTGAGACTGAAACTCCAACATCAGGGAAAATGATGTCTGCTTCAATTCCTATGGAGACAGTTATAGGATGTTCCCCTCCTGTATCTGTTTCTCCTACTACTAAACCATTTGCGAGTGTTTTTACTCCACATTCTGACCATCCCCCGTCAAAAAGGCACAGAAAAGATTTGAGGCAGGGCAAAGTAATTGCAAGACTTGTCAGCAGCCTCCCAATACCCCCTACTATTACTGCTACTACCAGTCTCGCCACTACTAAGATGTTTGCAACGAGTTCAAGCCCTGTGTTTAATGTCGGAGGTCCCTGTGTTCCACCTGGCTTTACAATTCCAAGATATAATCGTGATGATGCATCCGAGAGGTTGGATTTGCACATGGCTAAAGAACAACTTTTAACGCCTAATCCTTGAGGAAAGGGTGTTTCTATTGAAGAAGGTGGTTCTAGGGGTGATGATCTAACCCTTTCTGGTCTACAAAAGGAAATTTCAGTTCTAAGCCAAAACAATATTGAGTTGGACATTCAAGTGACGGAACTTTGTGCTGAAATGCCAAGCTTAGTATTCAAGTCTCCGAGTTGCAATCTGATAAATCAAGTCTTGGAGTGAAAGTGGCTGAACTCACAAAAGATAAAAGGTTGATGTCCAAGCAGATTTCTGACTTACAAGATCATTTCAATCTGCTAACTTCAAGCTATTTTGAACTGAAGAAGAAGCTCGAGGAAGACTTTGGGGACAAGTATCAAACATCTGTTGAAGAACGAAGGATCAATCTATTGGGTTTTGAGCAATCTAACACTTCCTAAGTGTGCATGCAACCCTAATAAACCTTGGATATATGTTTATCTAATACATGCAAAATAATAATTTTCCAAGGTTCATAACTTATCTAACATGGCATGGGGAACTTTTAAACATAAAAGAGTTAGATGAGATTACATACCTTTTGATGAGATTGATTCCTTGGAGTTTGAGAGCCAAGCACCAATAGTGTGAATGCCTCAAATGGAAATCACAAATCACCACAAACACTTGGAAACCTTTAGAGAGTGTACACACACTTGTAATTTTCGGCCACACACAAGCACACACACTAGTGGCTATTTCATGCAACATAAGCATGCTTATATAGTGTACATGGTTAGGGTGAAACCCTAATAACCCATGACCTTTCCTTTTCTAAGGATCCATGGGTTAAAAGCTCCATGGATCATCCATGGACTTCCATCCAAGCCTAGCCCATTAACAAATGAGTGTTAGCCCACACCATATAAAACCAATAGCCCATAATCTAATTAGTCTTCCTTTTAATCTCTAAATTAATTCATAATTAATTTAAGACTAAGACTAATTAAATAACATAACTTCATATTAATATATTATAACTTATAATATATTACTAAACATATGTGTATAACTCTCATAAAATTATCCATAAATAGTTCGGGTGAAGTGCAACCCAAATGGACCATGCCGGGCCGGGTCAAGTATGTACCAAATAAGTTATGGACTTAGACACCTTATCCAACAGACTCCCACTTGGATAAGTCTAATAACTATATTTGCATATGTTACTTCAGGAACCAACCAGCAATCGTAGCTCTCGAAAACTCTGTTGAACTATGAAGCGCCATTTTAGATAAGTGATCATATAATCCTCTGTTCTCATGATATCAGCCGGACAAATACATGGAACAACGTCGTACTTATTGTCCAGCAGTTTGTTTCCTGATTTTCGATTTGTTTGACAAAGAACTTAATCGAACACATCAATTTAGTTCTGACCGGCCGGTACATAGGTCACAACAAAATCATCGAGGGGCCCAGATATTGCTTCTATTTCTAGAAGGAACAGATAAACTTCGACTCATATGCTTGTTCTACTATTTGTTGAATTGTACACAAAGGCACGTTTTATAACATCAAGTTACTGATGCGTTTACGTGCAATGAATGCACAACCAACTCATAGGTAACAACTCATATCTCTAGGTTTGAAGATTTATATGATATTACCATCTCACGATCACTCGAGATAAATTCCATGAAATGATACAAGTGAGCGTGGGTTTATTCCAATAATCATAACTTATGAGCACTAATGAATGTTGTAGCAACCATTGCTATGACTAAACCCATTTAGCCATCTACAAACTCGATTCATGACAGTCTTGATTCATACCTACTTCCAACATATGAACGACTATGGAGTGTTTAAATAACTTAGTCATTCGGAAAGAATAACCTAGCTATTTTGGAAGTCAAAACATGCAAAGTGAAACACAATAATAATCGAATCCAATATGGTCTCAGAACCCTTTTGAATATAAATAGAACCACCTTTTATTTATCACCATATTGAATACACATTATTCATTGTATAATGTTTCAAACAATCAACTTAAGACTTGAATAAAAAACAACAGTCGTCCCATGCTCCTAGCATGTACACTTTGTTTTTCTAAACAATAGTTATGCCATATTCCAAGTATGCACACTATGTTTCTCTATGATCCTTACATTGTGATGTGGATCAATTGAACATGATTCCATTGATACTCATTTCACAATCCCAAATCCTTATTGTAAATGTGAGAATCCCCGATTCCTATCATTTACCAAAAAAATCTGTTAGATTTTAAACTTTTATGCAATGTTCCTCTTGTAATGATTATTCACAAGGTCACCAAAACCTTGTCACCAGTCATTACAGAGTATTCCAAAGAAGGTCAACTTTTATGGAACGGAAGTCTCATATTCAAAGTACATTGATTTAAACATCCTTCTTGCATTAAGGTTTTCTAATCTTACATAGATTGAATAACTTCCACATATGGAGACATTTCCATAGTCCCATTTTGACTATCACTTCCGAACAAGAGTTACTTCTTTTCAGAATATGTCAATATGGTCCTTCCGACAACTTACATCATACTTCCAACTTTCCCTGAGCAACCAATCTTTGGCGAACCTCAGATTTGTCCTCGATAATTGCTTAATCACTTTAGTCATATCCAGTTCTAGACTTTTCCCTTCTCAATGCCTTAAGCATTTGGAAAATTTAGAAAAGATGAATATTATAGCACATGCAATCGATCCTATATCCGAAGCATATGGGACACGATTCATGATGTTTGACATAAAGACATGATACTAGACCAGTCTTTTGCTACAATATTTTTTTTTTGCCATGTTTTCAAAATTTAACTATGAAGAGGGATGCCGTAATCATAATCGAATTTTGAAAACGCAATATATATAGAATTTCTTCAAGCTGAACCATTCCAACATAAAATTCATACATATATATTCTTGACTAAAGATGATTAAAATCTCAATCTAAGCTTTAGAATTGAAACGAAGTATAATTTCCTCTCCCTTAATTATAGCAAAACAACTTTTCAACCCCTGCAACTTCACGAATTGAAACTTTGTTTTCTATAATTAACATTGCTAACTTGCAACACTAAACGTAATAATGATGCTCCCACTAACATGATGATTATTATCAAAACACTTATGTTCCCACTACCTCTGACATATTTCCAGAAATCTGTTGGACTTCTGAAATTTAGATTCATACACCCTTTCTTAGATAGCTCACATGTGTGTCTAAGCAATTTCAAGAACTATGAAAAGGGATGCCGTAATCATAGTCTCAATTTCTTATACCTTTGCCATTTCTCACAAGTCCATGTTAGTGTGCCGTTTAACCACACACGCTCCACTAACGACTTTTGAAAATGCAAATAACACAATTGATATCTACGTAAAATCTACTTAGTGAAAGCGTTTCCTCACCATCATTTTCATGAATCGGAGAGAAACCTTATGACACTTAGATTTTATAGTGTATGAGTTCCTATCCATGTGAATTTGTCAAAACCATAATCACAAGATAAGGTTAGTGACAAATTCAGCCTTACATGGATTAAACTGATTCAATCTTAGTTTCTTGTCACCTTGGTAGCACAAGGCCCACCAATGCTTCCAATTTGAATTCTGATAACTCACATGAAAATTCAACTTATTTGAAGTAGGTACAAAAATAAGAATTATATCAACACGATAGGTTGCAAACCTTAAGTCGTGTGCTAGTGATAAATTACAGGTTTTACTCTTGATTAAATCTTGAAACTCTTTCTGGATCTTTAAGGCTCCCACTGTCCCCTTGATATATAAGTTTCCCCAGTCAATAACCATTGCTTGACAAAACAAATATTCAAGGGATAGTGCGGATTCTTATCAAGACTAACACTTCACACAATTGGTCTTAGTTGGTCTTTGTCTCATCCAAGACATCACAACTTACCAATCTCAAATGTACAAGAGTAGAATACATTTTACTCTTACATTTGACTAGTGTTAATAAATCTTCCTTTATGTCACTCCAGGTTACAATCTTGGAGTATGACTCTAAGAATTGTTTTGGAACGAAATATGACTCATCTTCTTGATTTTAACCAATCCAACAATTCATGACCTCTCTTCTTAGCCATAACAATGAACTAAGACGTCCTTAGAGTATGAATTTGTGATATGGTTTCATAATCATTAAGATGATCATGAAATACGATACTAAAGTACTCTCCCATCCTTTCAGATTCGAGAAATTTTTATCTTTCTGCCTAACTTGATTCTTCTCATTTGTTTTGTCATACATTGTAACCTTTCCAATGTTACAGAATTATACTTAACCTTATAAGTATAATCATATTTACTAATCTTTAGTAAATCATGACAAATCAATCTTTGTGGTGGACCTTGACCAGCGCACACCCAGTGTACCTAATTCCTTAGTCCTTCAATTGACTCACATATACATGTGATCAAAGAACTAGTCTTAATTTTCAAAGATGAAAATTCTCATTCATCATACAATACAACTTGTATGATTCCAAGTTTCTGTCCAATTGAAACTTGGGTGATGAAAAACTTTCTTCATTTGGTAAATTCAGACACTACCACAAATGAAAGAATCAAATCCACTTTCCAATATTGCTATTACTGGAAACATATAAGCAACAATTTTCCACAGATGCCATTGTAAGGATATTTTTAAAATAAATAAAATTAAAACCCTTTTTTTCTTTTATTTTAAAACTTTGCGGAAAAACTTATCCTTACAATCCACATGAAAACCTTGTTGTTATCTATTCATAAGCAATATATTAGAACTCTTAAGCAACAGCTCAAAATTCTGATTGCCGAACCATGCGATCGAAACCTACCTTTGCAATCAGAATCAACATATACTTACTTTAAGCTTCCTATCTTTTCTTTGATTCTTAAAAACATCAGCATGTGACCCATTCACATTATGTAATAAGAATCTCCAAATAGGAACTTAATAGAGTTAGACAATGGACTTTACCCGAAGTAGAGTCAAACCTTTTGACTTGATCAACCTTATGACTTTTCAGGTGAATAGGGCAGCTTCGCAACCAATGCCCCTTCCTTTGGCAACAAAACACATGGACCCTTTGGTAATGGCACATGAGACTATCTCAGAATTTGCCTTTCTCTTTACTATTTGGTCAACCGAGTTGACTATAGCCGATCCCTTTCCATTGGGAAGAGAAATCTTTTTCTAGATATCCAATGCTACCATTGTCAATGTCCATTTAAGACTTGGGAAGTTGTTCTTTTAATCAAATTTGCTTTTCTGGTGTTCCAAATCATTGCTGATTCCACAACACCAAGCAAATAGATAACATCATTAAGGGTCATGTCATAGTCCGTCTCATAGTAGTCCCAAAGAGACTCACTATGTTACTAAGAAGGTGATTGAACATCCAACTTTCACGGGACTTTGACACCCAACTCTCCCGGCTTGTCAATATGTGACTTTATCTGCAAGATGTGAGCACACATAGACTATGCTTGCCAATAGGGATTGAGTGACTTTAAACTTTTCAAGAACACTTGGGTGAGGGAGAATAATTGGAGGAGGTGGAGGAAGTGAAGCATGATGTTGAGGGACACCATCTTCAAGAGATTTGGGAAGATCATAGTTGTCTGAACCAGACATCTATAATGGGAGAAAATCAAGTTAGTTGATTCAAAGTCCTTAATATAACACCCAATATGAGATATTAAGGCTAGGACCCAACACAATATTTTATAATTTGGAAGAGGGATGCCGTAATCCAAGCTATAAAATATTTGAAGGTAGGCGAATGACGATTCACCAATTTCCACCATGAAAAACGAAATAATTTATTAGGTTTTAATTGGATTTGAAATTCCTAGATCTTTTGAGATTCATTGAACTTTTCAATGGCATGTTTCAATCTCGAGTGTGCCCTCTCAAATTTTGTGACTGGGATGCCGAGGATCACAAAACAAGGTGTGAATAACCATACCAATTCACTTGGTACCCTTAGTATTATCACCTAATCAATGTGCCGGATAACCACACACGCTCCATTGATCTATGACAAACATTAAGTCACCCTTCGTGGTCCTTACTAGTCCAAGTTAGTGTGCCGGTTAACCACACACGCTCCACCAACAACTTGGTAAGGTACAAAGTGTGAATTCCATGGGCTAGCACCAAATTCACATTTTTCCTAAAGTAACTAAGATTGGGAATTAAATAAAAACATTTAGTTACTTTATAATAATCATTATACTTTTAATGAGAATTTAAAGTCATTGTCCTACTCGTTCGGCTAACGACCCTCCACCAGTTAAGCAAGCGGTGGGTGAGAGTGGACACCCATTAAGTTGCCATTTTATAAGCAACAACCTTATACCCACCTTATAGACCGACTTTGTGAATGAGGCCTACTAACGGTAGAACGACTTATTCTTATACATATATATATAATAATTAACCATTAATGTTATAAATAGTATAAGGGTTGAATTTTAACTATTAAAACTCTAAGGGTTGTAATTAAAGTTTATTTAAGTGTGTGAAACTTTACAAATTCCAAAACTTGAGGGCAAGTTTTGTAACTATCCAAAAACTTTTCATTTCATAACTTATGAATTAAAGTTCATAAAAATGAAGACTCTTCATTTTCATGTAACTTATGTGTTTAAATGTGTGTTAAAGAAAAGTGACCTTTGGATATCCATAACTTGAGGACAAATTATGGACTCCATTAAAACACATAAATGATCAAGAATTAATTCCAAACAATTCAGCAAATAATTCCTATCATCTTCTAAATTTATAAGAACATGAACATGATCATCAAAATTTCAAGAATTATATGAACACATAAAAATCATGGAATTTTGATATATGCTATTGTAAATGGATTAGAACAACCATTACACCAACTAAAACAAGTTTTAAAACACCAAAACAGTTTAGGGTAATGTTTCTAGGCCATTTCTAGCAGAAAAAGTCGAAATTCTGCATTCCGATCATTCTACCTTTTTTTTTATTTTTTTATTTTTTACTATTTTGCATCAAGTATCAAACAAGCAAGCCTAGGATCTGATACCACTGTTGGGTTTTGAGCAATCTAACACTCCTAAGTGTGCATGCAACCCTAATAAACCTTGGATCTATGTTTATCTAATACATGCAAAATAATAATTTTCCAAGGTTCATAACTTATCTAACATGGCATGGGGAACTTTTAAACATAAAAGAGTTAGATGAGATTACATACCTTTTGATGAGATTGATTCCTTGGAGTTTGAGAGCCAAGCACCAATAGTGCGAATGCCTCAAATGGAAATCACAAATCACCACAAACACTTGGAAACCTTTAGAGAGTGTACACACACTTGTAATTTTCGGCCACACACAAGCACACACACTAGTGGCTATTTCATGCAACATAAGCATGCTTATATAGTGTACATGGTTAGGGTGAAACCCTAATAACCCATGACCTTTCCTTTTCCAAGGATCCATGGGTTAAAAGCTCCATGGATCATCCATGGACTTCCATCCAAGCCTAGCCCATTAACAAATGAGTGTTAGCCCACACCATATAAAACCAATAGCCCATAATCTAATTAGTCTTCCTTTTAATCTCTAAATTAATTCATAATTAATTTAAGACTAAGACTAATTAAATAACATAACTTCATATTAATATATTATAACTTATAATATATTAATAAACATATGTGTATAACTCTCATAAAATTATCCATAAATAGTTCGGGTGAAGTGCAACCCAAATGGACCATGCCGGGCCGGGTCAAGTATGTACCAAATAAGTTATGGACTTAGACACCTTATCCAACACAATCTTCATGTGCAAGCTTTCCTAGTTGATTTGCCTGCCGGTCAATCATCTGGTACTACTAGTCGTGGTGATGATGCACCTCCTCTGGCTCCACATGTAACAGAAACCATACGTCGTGATCCAGATGAAGAAGTGAAGAAAGGGTAATTACTGTTCAAGAGGAACCCTATCCTAAATGCTTCTTGGGATGAACCATTAATCACGATGACAGATCTTGAAGTAGTTCGGTTCCGAGATACTTTCGGGGATCGATCGGGAGTTGCTTCTTGGGGATTTCATGATCCTCTAAAGATGTGGATTGTGATATGAAAAAGTGGTAACTCTAAGTTGTACAGAGATAGTCATGATTTTAGTTCATTCACGAAGATTGACTTGACAGAGTTGTCTCGAGCTCCTTTCATCAATCTAATGAACAATCCACACGTAACTCACTTCAAGCATTTCCTAGATGATCAAGTCAAAAAGGGGTTTCCTTCCATGTCGACTGCAGAGTCTATGATTTTTGAACATCCAGATGTTTTGGATCGCTCTACTGACAAGCCATTGCAAGTAGTAATGTGGCCCGCAACAAAACAGGTTAAACAGTTTTCGGTGCTTCAAGTGTATTAGGATGGGTCTCTTGGTTCATTGGGGTGTTGGGTATTTGACGAAATTACTTCTGGTGCAGTCCTTAAACTCAGAAATGGATGCATCAGACCCTATGATTGAAGAGACCTGTTTCAATTCCAGAAGTGGGATATTCATTATCTTAGTAACTTTCAAATCAAGGTTGTTGAAGATGTATATGAAGACAATGCGAAAGCGTATATGACGATGGTTGCAGAAATTTTGAGCAAACGCATGTGGAACGGAGCTATGGGGCAAATGGATGTTATGATAGTCAACAAAGGATGACCTTGGGATAGTCCAAACCAAGGGGTAGATTGAAGGGCTTAGAATAATGGTTTGTTCTAGGTTTTGCAATAATAGGGGTATGTTTGTAATTAGCTTTAATTTTCAGTTTACGGTTGTAACTGAGTTTATCGTCGTAAACACCTTACGACCGTAAACTCTTCACGGTCTCAAGTGTCTATATATATATATATATATATATATATATATATATATATATATATATATATATATATATATATATATAGGGTTGTGTCAAACGTATTGGTTGTTGATGCCTTTTGTGTTCACGGTTCCCACCAAGTTGTATCAGACGTTTAAAGCTATGAAACGTATGCAAGCTTGGTTTGTTACATCTTTGCATATTAGTTTGGTTTGTGTGATTGTTGTTTGCTTTTGATCACTGGTAAGATCCGATTTTGGACCTTACAAATTTTGACCTTAATAATTTTGTTTTTGATAGATAGTATTTGATGTAAAATATACGAACGAATTGTATTTTGAATATTCTTTCAATGTTATGAGTTTTATCTAGTAATATGTAAGACAAATAAAAATGTTTAAGGTCAAAGTTGAAGAAAAATACTTCAAAAGTCAAAAATAGATAATTAATTTGGAACGGAGGGAGTACACATTTAGTTAGAACTTAGACACCTTAGTCCAACACTCTTATCCATTTCACTTAATGTAGACGATTAGGATCATCATCTAGAATAACATCAGAATAAACTTCTTTAGTTTCAGAACAATTTCCATTATCACCATTCATTGAACTCTCCCCTGGACATAATCAGAACCATTAGAAGTACCTTGAATAACTTGCTCAACAATTGGATTTATGGATGAAGTACAATCGTCATCATAGGTTGATGATGCCAAAGTTTCCATAATCCTCCTTAGTAGGAGCACTGGAAGAAATAATTGTGATGGAAGGCTCCTTCTCTACATGAAGTTCAATACCATTAAGTCCCTCATCGACCAACTTTATTAATTCGTCTCCATGATTATCTATAGCTTTGGATTCAGACGGAATAGCTTTTCGAGATTCATCCAAAAAATCCATGAAATAATCATCAAATTTCATTAAAGGAATCTATTTGTGAAAAAAAGATGGAAAATTTTCTTCGCATTAAGAAACTTCCTTTTGTGAAGATTTGTTGTATTTATCATCAAATGTGACGTAGTAGCTTTCTTCAATCTTTTTGGACTTCTTGTTGAGAAAAGGATAAGCCTTCGAAGTATGAGAATATCCTAAGAAATTAGGCTCCACTACTTTCATAGAAAGCTGATCATGATTCTCCTTTGAATTATATAAGAACTTGGAACCAAACACATGGAAAAATCATTTGTTGTCACTGTGAATCTTCCTAACTTGCTTTCTCAACTATAACCCAACATTCTTCACAAAATCAATCATCTTCTGTGTAGTTTTAGATTTTTGTTTAAGAAAGAAAACCCATGTAAATTTAGAAAGTTCATCAATAATAACTAGTATATACTTATTACCACCAATGCTCTCAATTGAAGATGGAACACATAAATGAGTATGAAGCAATTCAACTGGTTCAACAATTTTGTTATTCATGAATGATGAATTAGTTTTATGACCTTTTTTTCCCAATTCACATACAGAAAATAAGTTTTCTTTTTCATATTTAAATAGTGGAAGTCCTCGCACAAGATCGCCAAGAAAAATATTGTTGGTTTCTTTTAAGCTTAAGTGCGAAAGTTTTTGGTGCCATAACCAATTATCATCAGAAGTTGCATTCAAAAGCAATCATATAGATGGTTTCCTTTCAATATGCTTCATATGTAAAGGATAAACATCTCCTTTTCTTTTAGACTTTAAAAGAACATTACCAGTTTCTTTATGTTCAGTCACTAATCCTTCTTCATCTAATTCAGATACAACTAATTCAGATACACTTATCAAATTGTGTTGTAAACCATCAACATAATGTACATTTCTAATTGTGAATTCCCCATTTTTTATCACGCAATCTCCTTTGATTTCACTTGTCGTATTATTTCCATACAGTTCTATTCCAACATCCCTCACACTACAAAACTCTCTTACCTGAGACTTTCTGCCAGTCATGTGACGTGAGCAACCACTATTAGTATACTATTCAGAGTCATATTGCTCATCATATAATACATGTAAAATTAAACCAATTTTGGACCCTAGTGAGACATTGGTTTCAAAATTAACAACGAGAACAATCTTCGTCTTCTTAATCCAAAATGATTTCACAATTGAAACATCATTCAATGTTTTGTGAAGTGAAATCTTTTTAACATAAGGATTTATTTCAATAAATGGATTTTTTTATTGAATGAATTCTTTTTCTATTGTAAGAAAGTAAATTAGATATTACTTTTTTATCATGTTTTTATTTGATAAATATTTTCTAAAAAGAAACTTTGGTCTTGAAATAACCATCTTTTGATCAAATGATGGTTTTGAGCCATTTTTCTTTCAAAAATCACTTGGTTTCTCAACATGATTCTTTTAAAAACAAACTTTGGTCTTGAAATAATCTTCTTCTGATTACACGACCTTTATGGGTTGTTAGACTTTTGATTAAGAACATGAGATGACGAATAAGAACAAGAATAAGTAACATCTTGAGATTAAACAGTTTTAATAGAATTCTTTTCTCCTCGAGTTTTTAAACTTCTTCCTTTCTTTCAAGTTGTTTTTATATCTAGATCTTCTATCCTTGTTCTTTTCTTTCCTTTGAAATAGATTTTCTTATCATGAGACTTATAATTTTTTACAACAACTTTCGAAGTAGAAGCAACATTTAGGGGCTATGAAATGTATCTATGCTTTAATCTCCAAGAAGTTTTCTCTTAAAGACCTACTATTTCCTCACTATTATCTATTTGTACATACTAGAAATGATTTTTGAATGATTTTTCATTTTTAGTTTTCATAATAGAAGATAATTCAATCGTATCAGTTTTGTCTAGCCCTTTTGTAACAAACACTTTACTTAGAGTACTTTAAACTCTTGAACAAAGAACATATTTTTTCTTTCAAATTTTTAATTCCATCATTTTCTATACATTTTTGAAATTTAGTAGTATATTTAAAAATCAAACTCCATTTTGATTCAACATAAGATTTTACAAAGTGAGACTGTGACATCCCCAAATTTCTCGGCCTGAAAAGACCGATTTAATTTATGCTTTTTAATTGGATTTGAAATTCCTAGATCTTTTGAGATTCATTGAACTTTTCAATGGCATGTTTCAATCTCGAGTGTGCCCTCTCAAATTTTGTGACTGGGATGCCGAGGATCACAAAACAAGGTGTGAATAACCATACCAATTCACTTGGTACCCTTAGTATTATCACCTAATCAATGTGCCGGATAACCACACACGCTCCATTGATCTATGACAAACATTAAGTCACCCTTCGTGGTCCTTACTAGTCCAAGTTAGTGTGCCGGTTAACCACACACGCTCCACCAACAACTTGGTAAGGTACAAAGTGTGAATTCCATGGGCTAGCACCAAATTCACATTTTTCCTAAAGTAACTAAGATTGGGAATTAAATAAAAACATTTAGTTACTTTATAATAATCATTATACTTTTAATGAGAATTTAAAGTCATTGTCCTACTCGTTCGGCTAACGAACCTCCACCAGTTAAGCAAGCGGTGGGTGAGAGTGGACACCCATTAAGTTGCCATTTTATAAGCAACAACCTTATACCCACCTTATAGACCGACTTTGTGAATGAGGCCTACTAACGGTAGAACGACTTATTCTTATACATATATATATAATAATTAACCATTAATGTTATAAATAGTATAAGGGTTGAATTTTAACTATTAAAACTCTAAGGGTTGTAATTAAAGTTTATTTAAGTGTGTGAAACTTTACAAATTCCAAAACTTGAGGGCAAGTTTTGTAACTATCCAAAAACTTTTCATTTCATAACTTATGAATTAAAGTTCATAAAAATGAAGACTCTTCATTTTCATGTAACTTATGTGTTTAAATGTGTGTTAAAGAAAAGTGACCTTTGGATATCCATAACTTGAGGACAAATTATGGACTCCATTAAAACACATAAATGATCAAGAATTAATTCCAAACAATTCAGCAAATAATTCCTATCATCTTCTAAATTTATAAGAACATGAACATGATCATCAAAATTTCAAGAATTATATGAACACATAAAAATCATGGAATTTTGATATATGCTATTGTAAATGGATTAGAACAACCATTACACCAACTAAAACAAGTTTTAAAACACCAAAACAGTTTAGGGTAATGTTTCTAGGCCATTTCTAGTAGAAAAAGTCGAAATTCTGCATTCCGATCATTCTACCTTTTTTTTTATTTTTTTTTTTTACTATTTTGCATCAAGTATCAAACAAGCAAGCCTAGGATCTGATACCACTGTTGGGTTTTGAGCAATCTAACACTCCTAAGTGTGCATGCAACCCTAATAAACCTTGGATCTATGTTTATCTAATACATGCAAAATAATAATTTTCCAAGGTTCATAACTTATCTAACATGGCATGGGGAACTTTTAAACATAAAAGAGTTAGATGAGATTACATACCTTTTGATGAGATTGATTCCTTGGAGTTTGAGAGCCAAGCACCAATAGTGCGAATGCCTCAAATGGAAATCACAAATCACCACAAACACTTGGAAACCTTTAGAGAGTGTACACACACTTGTAATTTTCGGCCACACACAAGCACACACACTAGTGGCTATTTCATGCAACATAAGCATGCTTATATAGTGTACATGGTTAGGGTGAAACCCTAATAACCCATGACCTTTCCTTTTCCAAGGATCCATGGGTTAAAAGCTCCATGGATCATCCATGGACTTCCATCCAAGCCTAGCCCATTAACAAATGAGTGTTAGCCCACACCATATAAAACCAATAGCCCATAATCTAATTAGTCTTCCTTTTAATCTCTAAATTAATTCATAATTAATTTAAGACTAAGACTAATTAAATAACATAACTTCATATTAATATATTATAACTTATAATATATTAATAAACATATGTGTATAACTCTCATAAAATTATCCATAAATAGTTCGGGTGAAGTGCAACCCAAATGGACCATGCCGGGCCGGGTCAAGTATGTACCAAATAAGTTATGGACTTAGACACCTTATCCAACACAATCTTCATGTGCAGGCTTTCCTAGTTGATTTGCCTGCCGGTCAATCATCTGGTACTACTAGTCGTGGTGATGATGCACCTCCTCTGGCTCCACATGTAACAGAAACCATACGTCGTGATCCAGATGAAGAAGTGAAGAAAGGGTAATTACTGTTCAAGAGGAACCCTATCCTAAATGCTTCTTGGGATGAACCATTAATCACGATGACAGATCTTGAAGTAGTTCGGTTCCGAGATACTTTCGGGGATCGATCGGGAGTTGCTTCTTGGGGATTTCATGATCCTCTAAAGATGTGGATTGTGATATGAAAAAGTGGTAACTCTAAGTTGTACAGAGATAGTCATGATTTTAGTTCATTCACGAAGATTGACTTGACAGAGTTGTCTCGAGCTCCTTTCATCAATCTAATGAACAATCCACACGTAACTCACTTCAAGCATTTCCTAGATGATCAAGTCAAAAAGGGGTTTCCTTCCATGTCGACTGCAGAGTCTATGATTTTTGAACATCCAGATGTTTTGGATCGCTCTACTGACAAGCCATTGCAAGTAGTAATGTGGCCCGCAACAAAACAGGTTAAACAGTTTTCGGTGCTTCAAGTGTATTAGGATGGGTCTCTTGGTTCATTGGGGTGTTGGGTATTTGACGAAATTACTTCTGGTGCAGTCCTTAAACTCAGAAATGGATGCATCAGACCCTATGATTGAAGAGACCTGTTTCAATTCCAGAAGTGGGATATTCATTATCTTAGTAACTTTCAAATCAAGGTTGTTGAAGATGTATATGAAGACAATGCGAAAGCGTATATGACGATGGTTGCAGAAATTTTGAGCAAACGCATGTGGAACGGAGCTATGGGGCAAATGGATGTTATGATAGTCAACAAAGGATGACCTTGGGATAGTCCAAACCAAGGGGTAGATTGAAGGGCTTAGAATAATGGTTTGTTCTAGGTTTTGCAATAATAGGGGTATGTTTGTAATTAGCTTTAATTTTCAGTTTACGGTTGTAACTGAGTTTATCGTCGTAAACACCTTACGACCGTAAACTCTTCACGGTCTCAAGTGTCTATATATATATATATATATATATATATATATATATATATATATATATATATATATAGGGTTGTGTCAAACGTATTGGTTGTTGATGCCTTTTGTGTTCACGGTTCCCACCAAGTTGTATCAGACGTTTAAAGCTATGAAACGTATGCAAGCTTGGTTTGTTACATCTTTGCATATTAGTTTGGTTTGTGTGATTGTTGTTTGCTTTTGATCACTGGTAAGATCCGATTTTGGACCTTACAAATTTTGACCTTAATAATTTTGTTTTTGATAGATAGTATTTGATGTAAAATATACGAACGAATTGTATTTTGAATATTCTTTCAATGTTATGAGTTTTATCTAGTAATATGTAAGACAAATAAAAATGTTTAAGGTCAAAGTTGAAGAAAAATACTTCAAAAGTCAAAAATAGATAATTAATTTGGAACGGAGGGAGTACACATTTAGTTAGAACTTAGACACCTTAGTCCAACACTCTTATCCATTTCACTTAATGTAGACGATTAGGATCATCATCTAGAATAACATCAGAATAAACTTCTTTAGTTTCAGAACAATTTCCATTATCACCATTCATTGAACTCTCCCCTGGACATAATCAGAACCATTAGAAGTACCTTGAATAACTTGCTCAACAATTGGATTTATGGATGAAGTACAATCGTCATCATAGGTTGATGATGCCAAAGTTTCCATAATCCTCCTTAGTAGGAGCACTGGAAGAAATAATTGTGATGGAAGGCTCCTTCTCTACATGAAGTTCAATACCATTAAGTCCCTCATCGACCAACTTTATTAATTCGTCTCCATGATTATCTATAGCTTTGGATTCAGACGGAATAGCTTTTCGAGATTCATCCAAAAAATCCATGAAATAATCATCAAATTTCATTAAAGGAATCTATTTGTGAAAAAAAGATGGAAAATTTTCTTCGCATTAAGAAACTTCCTTTTGTGAAGATTTGTTGTATTTATCATCAAATGTGACGTAGTAGCTTTCTTCAATCTTTTTGGACTTCTTGTTGAGAAAAGGATAAGCCTTCGAAGTATGAGAATATCCTAAGAAATTAGGCTCCACTACTTTCATAGAAAGCTGATCATGATTCTCCTTTGAATTATATAAGAACTTGGAACCAAACACATGGAAAAATCATTTGTTGTCACTGTGAATCTTCCTAACTTGCTTTCTCAACTATAACCCAACATTCTTCACAAAATCAATCATCTTCTGTGTAGTTTTAGATTTTTGTTTAAGAAAGAAAACCCATGTAAATTTAGAAAGTTCATCAATAATAACTAGTATATACTTATTACCACC
Source organism: Lactuca sativa (assembly GCF_002870075.4). Taxonomy (NCBI): domain Eukaryota; kingdom Viridiplantae; phylum Streptophyta; class Magnoliopsida; order Asterales; family Asteraceae; genus Lactuca; species Lactuca sativa. Next base: position 165,465,946 of record NC_056623.2, on the reverse strand, counting down.
AATGCTCTCAATTGAAGATGGAACACATAAATGAGTATGAAGTAATTCAACTGGTTCAACAATTTTGTTATTCATGAATGATGAATTAGTTTTATGACCTTTTTTTCCCAATTCACATGCAGAAAATAAGTTTTCTTTTTCATATTTAAATAGTGGAAGTCCTCGCACAAGATCGCCAAGAAAAATATTGTTGGTTTCTTTTAAGCTTAAGTGCGAAAGTTTTTGGTGCCATAACCAATTATCATCAGAAGTTGCATTCAAAAGCAATCATATAGATGGTTTCCTTTCAATATGCTTCATATGTAAAGGATAAACATCTCCTTTTCTTTTAGACTTTAAAAGAACATTACCAGTTTCTTTATGTTCAGTCACTAATCCTTCTTCATCTAATTCAGATACAACTAATTCAGATACACTTATCAAATTGTGTTGTAAACCATCAACATAATGTACATTTCTAATTGTGAATTCCCCATTTTTTATCACGCAATCTCCTTTGATTTCACTTGTCGTATTATTTCCATACAGTTCTATTCCAACATCCCTCACACTACAAAACTCTCTTACCTGAGACTTTCTGCCAGTCATGTGACGTGAGCAACCACTATTAGTATACTATTCAGAGTCATATTGCTCATCATATAATACATGTAAAATTAAACCAATTTTGGACCCTAGTGAGACATTGGTTTCAAAATTAACAACGAGAACAATCTTCGTCTTCTTAATCCAAAATGATTTCACAATTGAAACATCATTCAATGTTTTGTGAAGTGAAATCTTCTTAACATAAGGATTTATTTCAATAAATGGATTTTTTTATTGAATGAATTCTTTTTCTATTGTAAGAAAGTAAATTAGATATTACTTTTTTATCATGTTTTTATTTGATAAATATTTTCTAAAAAGAAACTTTGGTCTTGAAATAACCATCTTTTGATCAAATGATGGTTTTGAGCCATTTTTCTTTCAAAAATCACTTGGTTTCTCAACATGATTCTTTTAAAAACAAACTTTGGTCTTGAAATAATCTTCTTCTGATTACACGACCTTTATGGGTTGTTAGACTTTTGATTAAGAACATGAGATGACGAATAAGAACAAGAATAAGTAACATCTTGAGATTAAACAGTTTTAATAGAATTCTTTTCTCCTCGAGTTTTTAAACTTCTTCCTTTCTTTCAAGTTGTTTTTATATCTAGATCTTCTATCCTTGTTCTTTTCTTTCCTTTGAAATAGATTTTCTTATCATGAGACTTATAATTTTTTACAACAACTTTCGAAGTAGAAGCAACATTTAGGGGCTATGAAATGTATCTATGCTTTAATCTCCAAGAAGTTTTCTCTTAAAGACCTACTATTTCCTCACTATTATCTATTTGTACATACTAGAAATGATTTTTGAATGATTTTTCATTTTTAGTTTTCATAATAGAAGATAATTCAATCGTATCAGTTTTGTCTAGCCCTTTTGTAACAAACACTTTACTTAGAGTACTTTAAACTCTTGAACAAAGAACATATTTTTTCTTTCAAATTTTTAATTCCATCATTTTCTATACATTTTTGAAATTTAGTAGTATATTTAAAAATCAAACTCCATTTTGATTCAACATAAGATTTTACAAAGTGAGACTGTGACATCCCCAAATTTCTCGGCCTGAAAAGACCGATTTAATTTATGCTTTTTAAAATAAAATCAGAGAAATATTTTTAAAAGATTTTGCGGAATTTGTTCCCAAAACAAAACATGATAAAAGTTTATCAAAACCTTCTTTAAGAAATGTATAGTTTCATTTTATATCAAAACCTCGGGATGCCATGTTCCGATACAGATCAAAAGCATAAACAAGACATTATAAGCCTTTCAACAGTTATTTACAACTACTAGCCTATAATCCAAAAATCTCTCATCGTCCTCCAACTATGCTCGGGGTCCACTACCTGTAATCATAAAACTAAGTGAGTCAGGCTTGGGAACCTGGTGAGCATATAGGGTTTTCAACCCTCAATAATAATATACTTATTAAGTTCACCAATCAACAATAACCCTGATTACCCATTCCCGTTGTCCTCACTCGACGTCCCTAAACACCTATCACAAGGGACATAACCTTAGGATAATCATTGGGATGGACACTACTGCTAAGGGGTTTCCTTAGCCATACATGTCCTAAAGGCAACCATGAGGGGGATGGAGTACGCCAATGAACATTTAATTCATCAACACCTACAAGTTGCGAACCTGCTAGTCTTCCACCGGACTGTCTAGAAAAGTATGTGGTCGTCATCTATACCCCGCTAGATGACTAAAACAACAACAACAACAACATCTAGGGCTCTCACCTTTTTAACACACATCAACTATTTCATCTACCCATGTTCTACCCAACGTATTTTGTAGATAAAAAGCATAAACAGTTTAAAACTTGTATAAAACATCAATTCAACAGTCACCTCAAATAAACAATTAACATATTTACACATAACACGTATTTCAAGGTAAATACTTCATATCTACGTGTAAATTGAAAGTAACTACACGCTCACATGTTTTGATGAAAATAGTGCAACAATTTGTTTCCTAAAACGATCGTTTCCAATAAAACTGGGAGTTTTATTGAGAAACTAGGCTTTGTAAAAGTCGGGCTTCGAAACCGAAAAGATAAATTATCCGGGCTTCTCGGGCACTTCGTGGAGTATTATGGGCTTTACAATCGATACCGGGGCTTCGCGGGATGTTAAGATGAAAGAAATATGGGTTTAGGGGTTAAAATTGACAATTTTTCAAAGTATACCCGGGAGGTCTCGCACCCTTCTATATATAGGGGCGAGGCTTCTGATCTGACGGTCAGAAAGAAGACACGCGTCGCAGATCCGAAGCTCGCAGAGGAGGTGGCTCACACGTGGCTGCGCATGGCTCGCACATGGGTCGCACCTACGAGGGCTCGCTGGCAGCTTCTAAGTGGACCGGAGTCTAGGTCCGAGGTTCGGACCCGAAGCAGGAGGGAAGGGAGACAGTTGGTGCGCAGGTCGGACACGCGGTAGGCATTGCGAGGCTCGGAATAGGCTGAACACGCGTCGCTCCTCGGATGTGCCACGGCTTCAGATGACTCAGCAGCTCGGTGACTCAGCAGGACACGTGTCACATTCTAAGCGAGGGTGACGTGGCAACGTGTGACTATGCGAATTTTCTTGATTTTCGCGCCAAAACTTCTAAAATCCATAACTTTCCCATACGAGCTCCGTTTTTGACGTTCTTTATATGCACGCGTATCTAAAATTACGCTCTACAACTTCCGTTTAGACTTCGTCGGCTAATTTTGACTTTAATTTTTTTATTATTATTTTTAACAGACCAGGATACGAAATCCGTTAAAAATTCATAACTTCTTCATCCGACGTCCGTTTTCGTCAGACTTTTTACCGTTTTGATACTAATGACGAGACCTTCAATTCTCGTTTAGGTTGTGTCGGCTAAAAATCGCTCGATCTAAAATTCGATTTTTTTAGCTGTTTACTGCTATGCTGAAACTTCAAAAAATCATAACTTCCTCATACGAAGTCAGATTTGGGCGTTCTTTTTATCGAACTTCTCGGTTTAATGAATACTATGACTTTGGTTTAGATCACTAAGGCTAAAAAATAGTTTATCAAAAACTCACTTTTTACGATATTCAGCACCATGCCGGTTTTGTCACGAATCTTTGACAGGTCATAACTTCTTCGTTATAACTCGGATTTTGGTATTCTTTATATCCCAGAAATCCTTGTATCGACCACTACAACTTTTTGTAAAGATGTAGGGCTTATCTCACACTTTAATTTTGACGCTTATTTTTATTCTTAATTAATTAAGCCCTAATAATTAAACCTAAAACACATAATATTCACATAATTCCTTTTCATTTCTTCAAAATGAGTTACGAAGGTTAACCTAGACTATGAACTCAATATAAATGCGTAGGATAGAAACACGAGTGTTACAATTCTCTCCCCCTTAGGATGAGTCCGTCCCTGGAATCACATATCACCAAACAACTGCGGGTAGCGACTCATCATGTCACTCTCCGTTTCCCAAGTGAGATTTGGTCCATTTGTATGTTTCCAACGCAAAAGCACTAAATCGACCATCTTGCATCGTAACTTCATAGTCTTACGGTCAACGATTGCCTCAGGTTCTTCGATCAACCTCTTGTTTTCATCCAACCTTAACTCAGAAATCGGAATTATGTCAGGCACATCTCCCGCGAACTTTCTCAAATAACACCCATGAAAGGTGTTATGAATACCTTCCAGTTCTTCCGGTAACTCTAGCTTGTAAGCTTGATTCCCGATCCTCTGAAGAACTTTAAATGGTCCAATAAATCTTGGACTCAACTTCCCTCTCTTACCAAATCTTATAAGTCCCTTCCACGGCGAGACTTTAAGTAAAACCGAATCTCCAACATCGAAGGATATCGGTTGTCTTTTCTTGTCAGCATAACTCTTTTGTCGATCTTGAGCAGCTAACATCCTTTCCCTTATCACTTTCAACTTTTTAGTAGTCTGATGGACTATTTCAGGTCCCATAAACTGCTTTTCTCCAGCTTCCAGCCAGCATGATGGCATTTGGTACTTCTTCCCATACAAAGCATGATAAGGTGCCATCTAGATGCTCGAGTGGAAACTATTATTATAGGAGAATTCTACTAGAGGTAAGTGTTCATCCCAGTTACCTTGGAATTCTAGGGTACATGCTCTCAGTATATCCTCCAATGTTTGAATCGTTCGTTCCCTCTGACCATCGGTTTGCAGATGGTAAGCTGTACTCAAACACAACTTGGTACCCAATTCCTCTTGTAGACTCCTCCAAAATCTCGAGGTAAAACGGCTGTCACGATCGGACACAATCGTTAATGGAACACCATGAAGCCTCACAATTTCCTTCGCATAAGAATTTGCAAGTTTATCCATAGACCATTTCTCTTTGGCTGCTATGAAATGTGCACTCTTAGTGAAGCGATCAAGGACTACCCAAATCATGTCATGACCGTTCCTTGTTCTGGGCAGTTTAGTCACAAAATCCATGGTGATGTCTTCCCATTTACCCATGGGTACGGGTAAAGGTTCTAAACTCCCATACGGTTTCTGATGTTGTGCTTTAACCCTAGCACAAGTTACACACTCGGCCACATACTTAGCAACATCGAGCTTCATCGTCGGCGACCAATAATAGGGCTTTAAATCCCTATACATTTTTGTACTGTCGGGATGAATCGAGTACATGGTCTTGTGAGCTTCTTCCATCAGAAGATCTCTTATTCCGCCCGTCTTAGGTACCCAAATACTATATTTGAATACCTTCAACCCTTGGTTATTTGTACCGAACACTAACGTTTTGACCAAACGTTCTTCCTTTCGGTCATTTTTCTCTAAAGCTTCCTCTTGAGCTTTCTTTATACTTTCCAAAATTGTCGAGACAACTTCAATTCTCAATGCTCTTGGCCTTTTCTCTTCAAGGTTTACCTTCCGACTGAGAGCATCAGCAACAACATTTGCTTTACCAGGGTGGTAAACTATCTCACAATCATAGTCCTTGAGTAAATTTAGCCGGCATCGTTGCCTCATGTTCAATTCTTTCTGATTAAAGAGATATTGGAGACTCTTATGATCAGTGAAAAGTTTACACTTTGTGCCATAAAGAGAATGCCTCCATATCTTCAAGGCAAATACTACCGCTGCCAACTCTAGATCATGAGTAGGGTAGTTCTTTTCATGTTCCTTCAATTGCCTTGATGCATACGCTATCTCTTTATCCCTTTGGGTCAGAACACAACCTAACCCAACTCTAGATGCATCACTATAAACTGCGAAGTCATCAAGTCCTTCAAGCAATGAAAGAATCGGTGCTTCACATAATCTCTTCTTCAATTTCTCAAAGACTTCCTTATGCTTCTCATTCCAAGCATAAGTGGCTCCTTTGTGGGTCGAAGCTGTTAATGGAGTAGCAATCGAAAAAAAGCCTTGGATAAGCCTTCGGTAATATCCAGCTAATCCTAAAAAGCTTTGAATCTCCGTAGGACTTTTTGGTTGTTCCCACTTCATTAGAGTTTCAATCTTTGCTGGGTAAACCATTATTCCTACTTGGTTAACCACATGACCTAAAAATTGGACTTCTTGAATCCAAAATTCACATTCGGAGAACTTTGCATACAACTTCTCCTTTTTCAGGAGTTCTAGCACTTCACGTAGATGCTTTTCATGTTCCTGCTTGCTTTTCGAATAAATCAAGATATCGTCTATGAATACTATCACGAATTTATCTAAGAATGGTTTACAAACCCTATTCATCAAATCCATGAAAGCTGCTGGGGCATTGGTTAGTCCGAACGACATAACCAAAAATTCATAGTGTCCATATCTCGTTCTAAATGCATTCTTTTCGATATCCTGCTCTCTCACCTTTAGTTAATGGTATCCCGACCTAAGATCGATCTTCGAGAAATAGCTCGAACCTAGCAACTGGTCGAACAAGTCATCGATCCTTGGCAAAGGGTACTTGTTCTTTATCGTCATTTTGTTCAGCTCTCTGTAATCGATGCACATTCTCATGCTCCCGTCTTTCTTCTTTACATATAACACAGGGGCTCCCCAGGGCGATGAACTAGGTCGAATGAAACCTTTGTCCATTAACTCCTGAAGTTGCGTCATAAGTTCATTCATCTCTGTTGGTGCTAATCGATAAGGTGCTTTTGCTATCGGCGTCGTTCCTGGTAACAAGTCGATACGAAATTCTACTTGTCGATCAGGGGGCAATCCGGGAAGATCTTCGGGAAAGACTTCTGGATAATCACACACCACCGGAGTATCCTGCACCTCCTTCTTTTCCATCTTAGCATCGATCACGAATGATCGATATGATGAACATCCCTTGGCCAAACACTTTCTGGATTTCATTAGGGAAATGATTCCAGAATTTACTCTGCGTTTGTCTCCATACACGATAAACGACTCTTTCCCTGGTGGGTTTACTTTTACTATCTTCTTTCTACATAATATGTCTGCATCGTTGGCGCTAAGCCAATCCATTCCTAAAACTATGTCGAATCCATTTAACTCGATAGGCAATAATTCCTCGTGGAACTTATTCCCATCCAAGTCAATGAGGATGTTTTTCATACGATGGCTAACAGGTACAAACTTGCCACTAGCAATCTCGACTATTATAGCATTAACTAGCATATCTACAGGCAAAGCTAGCTTTCTACCAAATTCATGCGATATAAAGGAGTAATTGGCTCCAGAATCAAACAAAATTTGGGTAGGCAATTCGTTAACGAGAAAGGTACCTGAAGCGACATCGGCTGCTTCTTTCGCAACTTCGAGTGTCATCTGAAAGGCTCTCGCCTTCGGCTTTGGTGGTAGATTGGTTTTTGTTGCGTCGTTCTTCTTCGGGCAATCCCTCAAAATATGCCCTTCTTCATTGCACCCAAAACATACGTTCTTATTGAAGGTGCATTCATTGGCATAATGCCCTGGATTTCCATATTTGTAACAAGTGACTTCCACGCTGCACTTCCCAGCATGTTTCTTCTTACATTTGTCACACCACTTGGCTTCGGCTCTTCCTCCAAACTTTCTCGAACCAGTCTTCGAGAATTTTTTCTTTTTATTGGAACCTGAAGTTCCTTCAAACTTTCTCTTTTAGCCAACTTCAACCTTGCTGGCGGCTCTCCCTTTTATCATATCTTCAACAGACTTGGCAGCCCAGATAGCTGCCTCCAAAGTATGTGCCTGACGTACTGGCACCGCGTACTCCCATGGAAGTCCCTTTGCGTACCTATTAATTTTTTCCAACTCATCTGGTACAATATGCAAAGCAAACTCCATTTTGTCTGTGAAGTTATTCGTATATTCGTCAACGGTCATACTCCCCTTCTGCAACGTTAGAAATTGGTTTTCTAACTCAAATACGTTTTGGGCCGAGCAGTACTTGCACTTGAAGTGCACCAAGAACTCTGCCCAAGTTAATTGCAGTGACTCATTAGGGCTTAGGGTTTTCCCCAAAGTGCTCCACCAACGAGCAACACTACCCCTGAACTGACGTACTGCAAAGGTAGTTTGTAACTTGCCTTGGCAATCACAAGTCATGAAAGCCAACTCCATTTCTGAGATCCAGTCCATTTCTCCGACAGGATCTTCTTTTCCATTGAAGGTCAATGGCTTGCAAGTCATAAAGTCCTTATACTTTCACCCATTTCTCTCCATCCTACCATCGTGGTTATTCCTCCCAACCACAAGTGGTTCACTATGACCAACATATCTGTTGTTGTTCCCTTCTTCGGATCGATCGTCATTTAGTTCACGTTGTTCAACAGGAACTGAAGGTTCATCCCTGTCATTCAACAACATTTTCCTCAATTCCTCCCTCTGTTCAGCCAACATGGTCCGAATCATAGTTCGTACTCCAGCCATGGTGATGGGTTCGGGTGCAGCTCCTACTATAGGCACCTGTTCCACCACTTGAGGTTGAGGTTGTTGGTTTATGTTTGCATTTCCAGCTCCACTCCGAGTTCTTGCCATTACAATCTATATAGCAAATAAGGTGAATTTAGGTCTTTATTCTTGTTAGACATGTAAATTCCCTTATCACTCCGAAAACGTTTACATGTTAGTTCTAATCTTGTAATCATACACTTAGAATCCTACACACATAAGGTTTCCAGATCCGGTCGGCAACAGACCATAGATCCGAACAAATAATGGTACACATGGCAAACACATAGCATTTAGCACATAAGGGAATTTTAGACATCTTCCCTAAAATAAACTAGTGCTCGTGTCTAAAATATGTTAGACATTCATCTCACAATCATCACTTAGCATTCTATGTTCAAGTCTAGAAATTCTACAATTTCTTAGTTCGCTTAAAGTAATGCTCTGATACCAACGGCGACATCCCCAAATTTCTCGGCCAGAAAAGACTGATTTAATTTATGCTTTTTAAAATAAAATCAGAGAAATCTTTTTAAAAGATGTTGCGGAATTTGTTCCCAAAACAAAACATGATAAAAGTTTATCAAAACCTTCTTTAAGAAATGTATAGTTTCATTTCATATCAAAACCTCGGGATGTCATGTTCTGATACAGATCAAAAGCATAAACAAGACATTATAAGCCTTTCAACAGTTATTTACAACTACTGGCCTATAATCCAAAAATCTCTCATCGTCCTCCAACTATGCTCGGGGTCCACTACCTGTAATCATAAAACTGAGTGGGTCAGGCATGGGAGCCTGGTGAGCATATAGGGTTTTCAACCCACAATAATAATATACTTATTAAGTTCACCAATCAACAATAACCCTGATTACCCATTCTCGTTGTCCTCACTTTACGTCCATAAACACCTATCACAAGGGACCTAGCCTAAGGATTATCATCGGGATGGACACTACTGCTAAGGGGTTTCCTCAGCCATACATGTCCTAAAGGCAACCATGAGGGGGATGGAGTACACCAATGAAGATTTTATTCATCAACACCTACAAGTTGTGAACCTACTAGTGTTCCACTGGACTGTCTAGAAAAGTCTGTGGTCGTCATCTATACCCCGCTAGATGACTACAACAACAACAACAACAACTTCGAGGCCTCTCACCTTTTTAGCACACATCAACTATTTCATCTACCCATGTTCTACCCAACATATTTTGTAGATAAAAAGCATATACAGTTTAAAACTTGTATAAAACATCAACTCAACAGTCACCTCAAATAAACAATTAACATATTTACACATAACACGTATTTCAAGGTAAATACTTCATATCTATGTGTAAATTGAAAGTAACTACACACTCACATGTTTTGATGAAAATTGGGCAGCAATTCGTTTCCTAAAATTGGGCAGCAATTTGTAAAAGTCGGGCTTCGAAACCGAAAAGATAAATTTTCCGGTCTTCTCGGGCACTTCGTGGAGTATTTTGGGCTTTAAAATCGATACCAGGGTTTCACGGGATGTTAAGATGAAAGAAATATGGGTTTAGGGGTTAAAATTGACAATTTTCCAAAGTATACCCGGAAGGTTTCGCACCGTTCTATATATACAGGCGAGCCTTCTGATCGGACGGTCAGAAAGAAGACACGCGTCGCAGATCCGAAGCTCGCGGAGGAGGTGGCTCGCACATGGCTGCGCATGGCTCGCACATGGGTCGCACCTGCGGGGGCTCGCTGGCAGCTTCTAAGTGGATCGGAGTCTAGGTCCGAGGTTCGGACCCGAAGCAGGAGGGAAGGGAGACAGCTGGTGCGAAGGTCGGATACGCGGCAGGCATTGCGAGGCTCAGACTAGGCTGCACACGCGTGGCTCCTTGGATGTGCCACGGCTTCGGATGACTCAGAAGGACACGTGTCACATTCTAAGAGAGGGTGACGTGGCAAAGTGTGACTATGCGAATTTTCTCGATTTTTGCGCCAAAACTTATAAAATCAGTAACTGTTGCATACGAGCTCCGTTTTTGACGTTCTTTATATGCACGCGTAGCTAAAATTACGCTCTACAACTTCCGTTTACACTTTGTCGGCTAATTTTGACTTTAATATTATTATTATTATTTTTAACAGACCGGGACAGAAAATCCATTAAAAATTCATAACTTCTTCATCCGACGTCCATTTTTATCAGACTTTTTACCGTTGTGCTACTAATGATGAGACCTTCAATTCTCGTTTAGGTTGTGTCGACTAAAAATCGCTCGATCTAAAATTCGAGTTTTTTAGATGTCTACTACTAAGCTGAAACTTCCAAAAATCATAACTTCCTCATACGAAGTCAGATTTGGGCTTTCTTTTTATCAAACTTCTCGGTTTAACGAATACTACGACTTACATTTAGATCACTAAGGCCAAAAAGTAGTTTATCAAAAACTCACTTTTTACGACATTCAGCAGCGTGTCGGTTTTGTCGCGAAACTTCGACAGGTTATAACTTCTTCGTTATAACTCGGATTATGGTATTCTTTATATCCCCGAAATCCTTGTTTCGACCACTAAAACTTTATGTAAAGATATAGGGCTTATCTAACACTTTAATTTTGACGCTTATTTTTATTCTTAATTAATTAGCCCTAATAATTAAGCATAAAACACATAATTCACATAATATTCACATAATTCCTTTTCATTTCTTCAAAATGAGTTACAAAGGTTAAGCTAGACTATCAACTCAATATAAATGCCTTGGATAGAAACACGAGTGTTACAGAGAATAATCAACTTCATATTCAACAGATATTTCACTCATTAGACTCCCATCATATTTAAAATCGATTTCACCATTGCGAAACTTGTATCTAATTTCAATTTCTTACACACCAAGTTATATTTTTCATTTGAATTATTTTAAATATGTTCCATACCCTCTTCAATTAACACATCTTTCAACATATTCTTTATCTCTTTATTTTTCAAAAATTCTTCAAAATTTTCTAAGGCAATTCGATAAACAACACTCAAGGACTCATTACAAGATATTAAACATTCACATTCATATCATTCAACATCCATTTCTTCTTTATGATATTTGAAATCACTTTCCTGTGCATTTCATCAGCTATTTTGTTGATTATATATAACTGAGTAATATGTCTATATAATTGCTTTGTAGTTTAACAAAAAATATTTATTTGTTTCATTAGCATTCTATTCTATGAATTTAAAATATAAACATAATTGTTTATTCTAACAATCTCTAATTCAAACTGCTCTATCATAATCCTCGACTCCTTATTCCTAAATTTAAACTTGCTAAAATCATCATCAAGATTATATAGTTTCACCTAATTCAAAAATATTATCTTAAAATTTAATTAATTCATCACTATATTGATAAACAAAAATATTTAAAGATTGAATAATAGAGTGTACCTTCTCTTTCACCTTCTTTAAATCCTCTATGTGCTCTACTATGTTCTTTTGTAGAGAAAGAAGAAGCAAACGAGTTCACACCATAAAAAATCTTACCATTGACAAAACTATCATGTTGATCATCAAAATTTGTACTTCGCACCATCAAGCACTTACTCTAGTTGACAACTACATCATAGCCATTTACTATAAAAATACCAAGAGTAGCTTTGCAAACCTCCTGGTCTTCTCAGTCAGTTGACCAATCCTCAACATTTCCATCATCACTATTGTATTCCTCATCAATCAATGTTTTTTGTTGAATCTTCATTTTATTCAAATCTTCAGTCTTGTAAACATAGCAAGCTTTCGCTTCATCCTTGTCTTTGTACTTCATCTCATTTTTCTTTTATACCAGAAACTCTCTCATAAAGTGATTTTATCTGTTGCAATAGCTGTAGTCGTATCCTTAGTCGTCTAGTAATGTCTTTTCCTTCTTATCATATTCTTGTTAATAATTATTGACTCTTTCACTTTTGTTTTTCTCATCATACGAGTTTCCTACTTTTTATCCACCATGAGTCCTCATAGTGTTGTTGCCTCTAAACTTTGACATATCCTTTTGAAAAACCCCACTGGATTACTAACCAAGAAAGCTTTCATTTCTCTTGTTAAATTATAATTTGTAGCATCCGAGTCCGAATCATCTACTATCAAATTTGATTTATTTTCGTTCACAATCTCTTCCTTAGCAACCAGAGCTAAAGGACCTACATCAACAATTGACTTAGCATTATCGATCGCCTCATCCTCATGATTCTTCTGAATTTCGATAACTTATGCCAATAAATAGTTCGTACACTGCTTATGAGTTTTCATAGTTGATGTAATCATCTTCCATTAAGAACATAAAATGTTCATGAAAGTAACTTTTTCTTATATCGTTTTTCCTTTCAATCAATACTTCTACACTGTGCTAAGTAGATGATTAAATATACTCGCAACCTAATCGATCTTTTCTCCGATCTTCTATCGAAACGATCCAAACACATAAAGTAATGTTGTTTGTATGTAATGATTTTGATCAAAATCTCCTAAGTAATGTTCCTTTAATCTCCCACAAATGTCATGGGTGGTTAGCAAAGAGAATACAAGTCTTAATTTATCTGGTGAGAGTGTGAAGTGTAAATCTATTTTTGGCCTTAGATCATCTTCTATCTTCTACTTTTCTTCAACAGAAAAATCCTTATATTTTCCATTGAGTTCACTATATTCAACGAGAGTAAGAACATAACATGCTCCTTTGTATTAGAACATTTATAAGTACCTATGATGATTAACTTCCAAATGTATGATCCATACACTTCAATTCTTGACTCATAATATTCGAAGTGTGAGACCTAAACTTAATAGTATTCAACAAGAAAGAGTGGAATATGTGCAGATGATCTAATACGACTCGATACATTGAAAGAAAAATAAATGAACATCCTCTTTTCACATGACTTCGGATGAAAATTTGAGTAAGAATTGAATTAATGAGAAAACATGAAATTTAAATCGAAACGAGTGATTTGAACAAAGAATATCAGATCAAATTGCAATTTCATTGCAAAATGCAGAACTAATCTATGAAATTTAAAGTATCAAATTGAATACTTAAAGAATGCAAACATATTCAGGGATTTGAACAGAGCTCACATAAATCATTGTTATGATACCACTTGTATGATCAAATATATTCTATAAGAGTCAAATCAGTATCATAAATAAGGAATAGAAAGAATAAACTAACGTAAATAAGATCTGAATTTGATTAGAGAGTAAAAGAAGCTTGATTAGAAGATAATGAAAGATATCCTACAAAAGATACTCTCTCAGTCTAACTAACATCCCATATATATAGGACATACAAAGGGAGTCAGTTAGGACATGACCAATAACGTCATGTCACCTAAGATAAGACAACCTATCAAAAAAAATTAACTAAATTTCCAAAGCCTAGATAAATAACTATGAAACAGAAATGTATGAAACCAAACTTCTATTTCACACAAACAATTTGAAGACACGTAGTACTCAAAACCTTTTGCATACAAACTCAACACAACACTTAAAAATGCAAGACCTTACACTAAGCACTTCATTAGTGATGGATAATATACAACAAATGATAACGGTAAATGCCTTTTTTTACTTTCAAAAAAAATGTTGATTCTTATCGAGTAAAATTTAATTTGATCTAATTTCCCACCAAATAAAGCTAGAAAATTTAATTGGCTTAAAATTGTATACTAATGTTTTTTTATTAATTCATTTTCAATAAATATAATAAATTCAACTTTTAAATTGTAACTGATGAGTGATAACTTTGATGATTGGCTTAAGCAGATGAACCAACGAAAGGTTGCTTAACTTTGAAATTGAGGTTTAATAAACGCCACATTAAGCAATTTTTTGAGTAATTTTTCAAGGAACCGAAAGGCTAATTGAAAATTTACTCACACAATGAATTAACGCTTTAACAGAAACTACATAAATTCTGTATTATAATAAAACAGTCATCATAGTACAATCCCAAAAGCATCACATTGCGGAAACATGGGTGGATGCAGTGCAGTTACATCGGGCCCTTCCTTTTCACACCGAAAGTACCCGAAACCATAAATAGTAAAACATAAGCACAAAGCTTAGTACGTTCCCCCAAATACTACATACCATACATACAATAGAGGATGCTATGCGCAAACCATAGTATTGCCATTATGCGACGAGCTACATGGCCTTTCCTTTCCAAGTTGGGGGCCAAAACCCTAGGTCTTATAGCAAGGTCCAAGAGCCACCTCATGGTCTTCCATGCAAGTATCAAAAAGACAACTAGCATTCATTCTAAACATATATACATATATGTCTATCTGTGAAACTCTGATCCTTGGTATTGCATACAAATTTGTTAGGAGCCACCTCCATGTCTTTTATACACATGCCAAGGGCTACCGTATAGTCTTCCTATAATACATAAGCCAATGGTTCGACATTGGTGCCTTCGACCCATAATATAGTGAGGAGACTCACCTCAAGCTGTTGAATATCTCAAATAAAAGCTTGGACTGTCGATCCGTAAAATCGCCATGCTAACAATATCAAAATGATACTAATAAATAATTGACCCATGACCAATAGCTCGAATCTAAATCTGATTGTCTACTACCCAGGGTAAAAGTCCATTTTTCGCTTTACTCACTTGGCCTAAATTCCTAAGCCCAAATCAATAGCAACATAAAGCCCAATATTGCCCAATTTTCAAATAGGGCCAAAAAACCCATCATGGACCTAATTTCCAAGAAAGCCAAAAATATACTAGTAAAAACCAAAATCAAAAATCAAATGTCCCAACAAGGCCTAAACCCTAAAAGTCGAAAGCACGACCCAAATCCGTGAACGTCAAAGCCCAAAAACACATCTACTGAGTATGTGGGGCGTACTCAGCTTGTATACTTAGCATACTCCTTCCGGGGCCAGCATGCACAGTGTACCAGCCGGGTACGCCCAATGTAATCCCCAGATTACCAAACTACTCCAATATGAACTTATTTGGTTAACACCTCTAGCGAAACTCTCAAATCTGATTCTAGAGGGTGACTTAATACGCAAAGTAGGCAACTTTAAACAAATCCATGACTTAATGGGATGCCGCACTCAGTCTGAAGCTTAATAAGGCTCTTAACTTATGCATGGACCAATATCGTTCATAAATCTTGCATTGTTATGAACCACGGACCTCGACGGATCTAAGATCTAACATCCATGTATTCTGTGGTAGATCAAAAGCTCAACTTTAGTTTAAAAGACCCAAAAATGCATAAACAAGGTCCACAAACTAGATCTAACATATTAAACCATAAAGTAGAGAACTTTATACCTCAAATGGTCTGCAAGGATGATGATGAACTTGGATCTCTAAGCTTCACACCAATAGATGAATCTTCAGTAACCTTCTATTTTTTTCAAAAATTCAAAAGAAGACACTAAGATTCTTTACAAGAGCTCAAGAGCACTAAAGAGGTCGCTAAGGGTCGAGATGAAGGTTTAGCACAATGGAGGCGGATTAATAAGATGACCCAAGGTGATATAAGCTGATTAAATAGGGAAAAGACCCTATTAAGTAGTCCCAGTGGGCCCGCGATCCTTCTCCCTAAAATGCCTAATGTACTTCCTTATATGGCCAACATACTAGGCTTAACTCTTAAAACACTAATTTTCCAGAAGCCATAAGTTCTTCATTCTACGTTATCCTTTGATAGGTAATAAGGGGCTCTATACTTCTATCAACTTACCCTTGCCTTAAACCTTTTCGAATTATAACTCAAAATCATTAAAGGCCTGAACTGACACACATTACCGTTATACCCTTAGGCTCCAAAATACGAACTGAACTTCCATATCAGCCAATCTATAATATCCACAGCCTAAAAGGATCTAAATATCTCTTTCCCCAAGGCTTGAAACCTTATGATAACTAATCTTTGTGACACAGCCCGAAATAAAGAAACGATTCGAAACTAGATGTTACAACTCCCCCCACTTAAATTATATTTTTTCCTCGAAATTACTTCTTACTATCATCCCGCTACACCAGACAACTTTAATAGCCGAAACCACAATTCTGAAACGGACCAAGAGAACACTTACTCCTACCACAACAATCCAAATTTGCAATCGAACCTGGCCTTAGTAGGCTCTCAATTCCTTACGAAGAATGGATCTTTACCTTACTAAAGTTAACGCTCGAAGAAAAACCATCGTTACCTTGCCCAAAAATCAAAATTCTAAAACCCCGTCTTACTCCGTGACAGACCGCCTACTTTGAAACAGTATCAAATTAACTGCACTTCTCATTCCAAACGGATAATGATACCTCCAAACCTTGATCCTCTTGTTTCTTCCACCGGGAACCGAAGCAATAACCATATGTTGGTGCCGAAAACTTTTCACTTGATAAAAGGCTTAGATAATATTCGTGTAAAAGAGTCATCCCCGCAACGGTTAGACTCAAGCGAGAGTTGCACAGTAGGGAAAAATCAATTACTTTGAGATTATTTGACCCATGCATCAATTTCCTAAACCTATCCACTTAATAGAGCGATACATAATACAAGTCATAACTAATACTACTACCTCAGGCTCATCTTCTTGTCCCATACACTTCTGATGCAGCCAAGACCTCCCTGGTCTCATACTTACCTACCAATTACTCGATAATTTGGATTTCCAACCGATTGCTGATGCTAACATCCTCACACAATCATACTCAATGATTTCTGTCACACCCCAAAACCAAGAACGGCGGAAACGTTCTGGGGCGGAGGACGTCATGTACACTATCACAACAAAGAAAAGTAGTAAACAAGCAACAACATCATCCATTGCATTAATAATATAATTATTATACAGGTGTGTTCTGTCAAATTATAATAGACACTAAGAGCATAAATCAAAATGAAAGATGAGTCTTGAACGAGCTCCATCTTCTCTAAACCTTGCATCGGTACCTGTCTATTGATGACCCGAGGATACAAGTAATTTTGAAAGCGAGTATTAGCTTTGAAGCTAGTGAGATCATAAGTATTTTAGTGTCTTAATTTGTATGTAAGTAATTGTATGTATATGAACTGTAGTATTAAAAATGTATATGAAATGTAAGTATGAACATGTTTGTAAAACAACTGTAAACGTTTGAAAAACCCTAGAAATCCCTATGATTCCTACTACTATAAAAGGGAGTCTTCTACCAAGACCTAACTGTTCTGAATGTAGTCTTCTACCAAGACCCGACTATTCTGAATGTAGTCTTCTACCAAGACCCTACTGTTCTGAATGTAGTCTTCTACCAAGACCCGACTGTTCTGAATGTAGTCTTCTACTGAGACCCGACTGTTCTGAATGTAGCCTTAGTATTACCCTTTGGTACAAGGTCAACTAACAAAGCTAACTGAAGACATCCGTAGCTGTACATTTACCTCTGTTGCTAACATCTGGGTATAGGAATAGTCAGTCCCTTAAAGTATACCTGTAATGGTATCAACCGTTGACATCCGTGGATGTGATTTTACCTCTGTAGCTAACAGAGATTCTAGGAATGGTCAGTCCCGCAACCTATCCTTTGGTACTAGGATATTAAATCCAATCTATCCCGTCGATTATTTGATTGAATCACAAGGTAAAGATAAGAATGAGGATTATATAACATAATATATACATATAAAATGTACTAGTAATTCGTGTAAGTGTACTCATGTAAGTGTGATCATGTAACCATATCTATGTAATAGTATGGTAATGTACTGTAATGTTCTAGCTGTAGTGTATTCTCTCTCTATCTAGCAAGTATAGTAATGTACTGAAATGTATGTGCTCTCTATCTAGCAAGTATTGACTCATGAATGAACTAACTCATTGTATGATATCGTGTTCTAGTAATAGTTCTAGTATCTTCCTAAACTACCCATATGGTAGTTTACTAGTAATCTAACTGGTATGGATGCACATGGATGTATACCCTTGCTACCCAAGGGCATTGGATGAACTGGAAGGACCTTTATGACTATATATGTACACATGATATATAACTAATATTTAAACGACCTTCGGACGGGTACCCGATATCCCACCAGACCACATCTCAAAAGCGAAAAGGAAATAGGGTGGATAGCCTTCCTAAGTCTTTTAAACATTTCTTATATAACTATACGTATAGAGGCATGAAATTTATAATATAAAATCATAAAATAAGTTTTTGTAAAACCTTTGAACATAATTATTATTTAAGAAAAGATCGACTGGATGTCAATCTATAAAACGGTTTGAAGGCATGGATTTGATAAAACAGTTTAAGTATAAGGAAGCATTTGTTTGAAACACAATTGTAAATGAGTTTGAATGAAAACATACAAAGTAAAATGTACAGTTTAATAAGGAGTTTTAAACATAATAAGTGTTTACAATAAACATTTGAAGGAAATTGTTTGGTAAAACGGCTAATGAGTAGCCAATCATTTGAATGTTGTTTATTAATCACAAGTGATTGATTTAATAACTAGCATGATTCTACTTGTACCCCCCATAAAACATTTAAAAACAGTTAAAACATTAATTAAGGGGTATAAACTCACTTGTGGTGAGTGGATTGTATTGAAGTGTCGGGTACGATGCTAGGTGACAAATGAAGACTTGTACACACGCACGAGCCTAGTTATCATATAATGAACATATCTATAACTAATTAGCCAATTTATAACTAATAAATTAAGTTGGGACAACCTAGAACATGAAAACACTTTGTTTCAAGTGTTAAAGATCACAAGGATTGCATCCGAGTGTTGGTAGGGCAGAACTATTGTGTTTGGAGTCCAATGGTAAACTCCCTTGGGGTTTACGGTTTTGATGGACATGACGAAAAGAGTTTACGGTCGTAAGCTCTATTCCTAATGACTAGGTGTTTGTTTTGTGGTTTAGCAAGCCTCTTGAAGCAATTCTACTAAGTGGTTTGACCTTTGGAAGGGACTAGGACCTCAAAAACACTCCTTGGAGGAGTTTACGGTCTCATGGACTTTTCCCTTTGGGTTTACTAATGTAAATTCTCATGAGGAAGGGTATAGCCATGGTTTCATGCCCTTAACACAAATTGGTAAGTGTATGAGCTAGTTTCTAAGCCTAAGGAAGAAAAATGACCAACTTAAACCCACTTTAGGGTGTTTACGGTTTAGGGAGATCCCCAAATCGTAAACACTTATATTTGATGGTATTTGATGTTTTTCTAGGCTTAAACACAATATGGAAGGGTTTAAACATGTCAAGGATGGTTTATACATCAACTAGGACTTAGATTTGAGGCTTAGACACACTTTGGTGTCATTTATGGTGTTTACGGTCCAAGCATCTCCTTGGACCATGAACACCTCTAGTCTTGTG
Organism: Lactuca sativa; assembly: GCF_002870075.4. Lineage (NCBI taxonomy): Eukaryota > Viridiplantae > Streptophyta > Magnoliopsida > Asterales > Asteraceae > Lactuca > Lactuca sativa. The sequence goes on along the minus strand of NC_056623.2, from coordinate 165,446,089 downwards.
TTCTTGACATATTTTCTTGATGTTTAAATGTAATACTAGCTTAAATCACTCAAGGATAGAAGCACTTACTATTAGAAGGCTTGATTTGAGCTAAAAGGCCAAGAACACTTAGTGTGTGTTCTTGGTGTTTTGGAAAATCTAGACAAAATACATAAATGAATGGATGAATAGATGCACAAACACTAGATTAAGTGTTTTACTTACTTGAAATGGTTAGAACACTAACAAATTTGAAGATTTGGAATTTAATCTTGGATGATAATTGAGAGGGTTTTTGGAGTTTACTCTTTTGACTTTTGGGGAGCAAACACAAATGACTAACTTTTTGGGGAGTAAACTCATACATAGGCTTGAGTTCAAAGTTTTGGGTGATTTCTAAACCCAAAACATAAAAGTTTGGTCGGGTGTTTCTAATACGTGAAGTGTTTGCGGTTTTTAACATTCAAAACCCGAGACAATACTTTCTTTCACCCGTTCGTTTTAAAAATATTAAAATAATCAAACGAACTTTAAATTTCTTAAAAATAAGAACTGATGACATTGACTTATGATACGAAGTGGTTGACCTTTAGGGTTTGACCGAATGGAAAATTCGGGTTGTCACACCATCCCCCTGTTAAAGGGAATTTCGTCTAAAAATTAGAATTTAGATAAGGAAGTAGGCATGAATGATCGAGTCGAGAGGAGGAAACTTCCTAATCGATTGGTTCTAGCGCTCCTAAGTGAAATCGGGTCCTCTTTTGGTATCCCAATGAACATTCACTAACGGGTGACTGCATTCCTTTGTCTGCTTGACCTCTCGGTCGAGGGTCACTATGGTTCTAGTACGAAGGCGAGGATCTCGTCGAGTGGACTTACAAGAGTCTCAACGGAAAGGTACAGTTTCAAGATCGAGACGCGAAGAGTAGAATGTACGTTACTGAGTTCGTGGAGTAGGTCTAATCTGCGAGATATAGGGCCGATTCTGGTAAGAATCTCGGAGGTCCTGTTTATCTTGGATTTAGCTTTCTATGCGATACGAAGGGTATTAAGCCATTCCCAGAGTGAGTTTTTCCTGAAGAATTTGGTCTCTCACTTGGAACTTCCAAGGTTTCTTTTTCTTGTTTAACTTCCCAGTCAAGGGCCACCCCCTGCTGGGTCAAAGTCGTAAAGGTTTCTATGATTTGCGAGGAGTTCTGGATGAACTATGACAGTAGGTCTGTAAGACCTAGAATTTGGCGAATTCCTGTCTGCGTCCCTAATGTCGAGAAATTCTCAACGGTTTTGATAAATTGACAGAGTACTCAAGAATTTCCACATCTCTAATGGTGTGTCTTAGGAAATTTTGACTCTTCAATTCCAAAACTCCTGTTCAGAGAACTTTGCGAAAAGTATTTCCGAGGGTAATGTTTCTGCGGGTTCCTTCTTACTACGAGGGCAGATAAGTAAGTCGTTACATGGAGAATGACGAACTGATCCAAGTAAGAAAGACGTACCCTACCCATTTAGCTCTTGAATACTATGGGCGTATTGGTTCCATCCGAGGGGTATCACTACAGACTTGAAGTGTCTGCATCGATTTCAGAAGGTAGTCTGTCGGACATCCTTCCCTAACACTCAAACTGGTGATATTCGGATCTCAGGTCCATTTCTGAAAGTAATTATTTCCTTGCATTTGCTCAACCAATTCATTTATGTGAGGCAGAGATAACGATTTCTACTGGAAAAATCTTGATGGAGCCCTCGATAGCCGAGGTACCAACGATGCAATCCGTCGATCTCTGGAAGAATATGACTGGGGTTCTCCAGGGTGAGAAGCCTAGTTTTCTAATTCTATTTATCTGTAGTTTGCTAAGTTGTCCGGGCTGTTCTTGTATCTCCGTAGGTGTTTAGACTATAGGGCAATCTGTTTACAGAAGTCGTACTGGGTTTTAAGTTTGTTCACATGAGGATGCGATTACTCATAGACTTACGCAGTTCTCCGTCCTGAAGTTCATATTAGAATTCATACATGGTTTCACAATCGCAATCTCGTGTATACGAGTCGTATATAATTAAGATTGAAAAGGTATTCGAATAACTGATTCTTCTTTAAGCTCATATCCCATCGAGGAAAAAGAAGTTAAAGTGGGATCATCAATTCTAAACCTGTAGAACCTTGATTATATATTACCCTTACGTATACATTCCTCAGTGATAGATCAACCGCATGAATCCTTGGATTAAACTTGACATACTGCATGAGTGGTACTTCGGGGATTTCTTCGGAAAACAGAAGAACTATGAGGTACTCCATGCATGAGTACTTCGGTGTTCTGATATGACGGCTTCGTTACAACGACGTTTACTGATAAGGAGATGTACGTATGAAGCTGTTTTTGTGAGGATCAAATTGAATCGAGTCGTATGATAATGTCGGAATCATACATAAACTTAAAGACACTAGATTTGAACATAAGGCGTTTACAGACAAAACTCAACCGTGCAACCATGAACAGAGTTACAGTACTTTAGATTTACTACAAGACTATTGCTGCGAATAAGGTATACTACAAAAGACAAGTATACGCAGCACGAGCATCCCTATATAAACAGGATCTCGCAAAATGTAAGACTCTAGTTGCACTAATTTCGGATAGTTTATAAGTCTGTTACAACGAAAACGCCTAAATTACATTAACATGGGTTCCAGAGTAAGTTCTCCTGTAGCTGTGATCCTGAGAATCTTCCCATATGCGCCAGAGTTCTTTGCTATAGGGCAATCCTTCTTGAAGTGCCCTATCTCACAGCATTGGTGGCATGACTGGCTAGTACTAGTTTTGGTGGCGGGAGTGCGGTGTTTAGCCAGTGATATGTGGACACAAGTGTTCTCCTTGTTTATCCACTTTGAAATTTTCCTTTCATAAGGTCTAGTTTTAACACCACCATCATAAGCCTGGTTGACTCTGATGTCAGGGACATGAGTGATGGGTCGTGTCGGTGCTCCACAGCTACGAGCATGGTGCCCTATTTTTAGGAAATTGCAACATTTCATGTCATGGCAAGTCCCATGATGATGGAAACTACACTTATCACACTTCGGGAGTGTTCCCTCATATGGCCTGCTCGGTACAGGGATGGTAGGAGTTTCCGCTTGCTGTTGTTGCATGGCCAGCCTTTGGGATTTCTTGCGTTATTTCTGGGCTTGACGCTTTCGTTTCTTGTTCTCTGTTTTTCGGCTTTGCGAGCCTGTGACTGTTACCGTTTGACGACTTCCTGTATGGATACTAGGATCAGAATCTTCAACCCCATCATCAGCATTGATTGTGCTGATAGCGCTACGGTGCGCAAGGACAGCGGTTACGGCAGCCATCACAGCAACTGTAACTGCGGTTTGGAAAGTAGCGGCGTCCATAGGAAAAGCGGAGGTTTCTTTGTTCGACTGATTGCTTCCTGATGACGAGATGATTCAGTAACACGAAAGATAAGGATTTTGTGAGCGATTCTGGTTGACCCTAGATATACTTCGATTGTTCAATAAAAGAGTAAGAGTATGTTCTCGGAAGGTTGACCTACATCCCTATGATGCAGTCTTAGTACGGATTGGAAGTATGTTCGCGGAGGTTTGACCTACATCCCTATGATGCAGTCCTAGTACTTAGTGGAAGTGAGTTTGTAGAATGGTCTTAAGACGTTTGTCGTTCAAGCCAAGGTATCGATGGTTGGTGAATAACATGATCCAACCACTAAAAGAGACTTGGAAATGTCTCCGGAGTTAAATTACTATAGTCCAATGACTTGACTAAAGCATGTTTCGGATAGACTCCAACGAAAGAATGATACGAGTACTTGAATAAAGAATGAAATAGAAGCTAGGCGACTGTCAATATCTTTGATATTCATGACGTAAAAGTTCGAGAAAATGACCTTGTAAAAGGTCTTACATCATATCCAGAGAAGATAGTTCTTGACAACATATAGACCTAACCAAAAGTACTTACAGTACAAGATAATTTCTTAGGAAATGCCACATCGGGTATAGACAAAAAACGATTCCTTTTAATAAGGAAAATAAAGTAAAACGTTTACTACTGCCGACGGTCATCCCTCTGTTGAACTCTCAGTTCAGCCAACTAATGTTCCACGTCAAGTAGGTGTCTTTCGTACACCCTCTGGCGTACTCAGAGCTCTATTACCACGGCTCGTGATACAGCCAATGCTTGAAGCAGGGTTTCATGGTTTCTCTCAGATCTCTCACGAGCATCTTATAGACAAATGGTGCGGAGGGTATTGATTCTCGCATCGGCGAAAAATTCGGTGATTAGATGTAGGGCTGTCCTTCCTTGAATCTCATTTCAGGCCACTCTGCAGACCAAGATTGGCAGGTTTCTGTCTGCTGAGGCCCATTGCTTAGGTCGTAAAAGCTTCGGTCACCATTAAATGGCATGGGTTGATCTTGTCCTTGGCTCCATGTTTCCAAGCATTCCACCCACTTAGGCGTCAGGTCATGAAAAGCCGAACGAGGGTTAGGAATTGGAACGGGAGCTGCCTGGGAAAGGTTCCCAACCTCTGGTTTGGAGTTAGCATCGTCCGAAAGGTTTTCATCATGGTGATCATTCACAGGGATAGGATGATCATTCTCTGGTTCTTCTTCAAACCATCCAGCAATGACCTCATTCAGGAGGTACTGGTTGTCGTGGGGATGGAGTCCAGCCATGTTATCTATGCGAGAATTGGGGTAAGAAAATAATTATTAGACAAACTATCTATATAATTATTTAGAAAATCTTCATCAGCTACATCGCTATTTGTGAAGTGCGTACCAGTTATATGTAATCGAAACAGGATAGGCCTTCGAATAAGTGACCTTAACTCCAAATTCACACATAATAGGGGTAAAGTAAAATTTTCACAGTTTCTAAATCTATAACATCCTAATTACATATAGCCTTAGTGTATCCACTTAGCAACTATCAACTTCGTAATGAAGATCCCGTTTTAGTCCTCAAGTATAAAGTACTTATAGTAACACCAAATACTCCTATAGTATTTTAAGTTTAATGTTATGTTCTACTGTTCTCATTGTGGTAGGGTTGGTAAGATTTTAGACTTGTTGCAACCACACAATTAAACTTAGGCACATGTTAGTCAACCCTCGGAGAATATAGGTGATCAGGCTATATCTTCCTAGTTTTGACCATATGTCTCTAATCCCACCTGTGTTGCCCAACAATCGTAATTCTTTTGTACTGCCCTAGTGACACTGGTTTTAGTATGAATGCAGGCACCTATACTTTCTTATATATTTTATTATTTAAAGTATAAACTCTTGGTCAGAGTATTTTTAATCCCTTATGTATTTATAGTTAGTATATCTTTTATGGGTTGATATACTTAATTCACTATAAACAATGCTCTGATAACAATCTGTCACACCCCAAAACCAAGAACGACGTAAACGTTCTGGGGCGGAGGACGCCATGTACAGTATCACAACAATGAAAAGTAGTAAACAAGCAACAACATCGTCCATTGCATTAATAATATAATTATTGTACAAGTGTGTTCTGTCAAATTATAATAGACACTAAGAGCATAAATCAAAATGAAAGATGAGTCTTGAACGAGCTCCATCTTCTCTAAACCTTGCATCGGTACCTTTCTATTGATGACCTGAGGATACAAGTAATTTTGAAAGCGAGTATCAGCTTTGAAGCTGGTGAGATCATAAGTATTTTAGTGTCTTAATTTATATGTAAGTATTTGTAGGTACATGAACTGTAGTATTAAAAATGTATATGAATTGTAAGTATGAACATGTTTGTAAAACAACTGTAAACGTTTGAAAAACCCTAGAAATCCCTATGATTCCTACTACTATAAAAGGGAGTCTTCTACCAAGACCTAACTGTTCTGAATATAGTCTTCTACCAAGACCTAACTGCTCTGAATGTAGTCTTCTACCAAGACCCGACTATTCTGAATGTAGTCTTCTACCAAGACCCTACTGTTCTGAATGTAGTCTTCTACCAAGACCCGACTGTTCTGAATGTAGTCTTCTACTGAGACCCGACTGTTCTGAATGTAGCCTTAGTATTACCCTTTGGTACAAGGTCAACTAACAAAGCTAACTGAAGACATCCGTAGCTGTACATTTACCTCTGTTGCTAACATCTGGGTATAGGAATAGTCAGTCCCTTAAAGTATACCTGTAATGGTATCAACCGTTGACATCTGTGGATGTGCATTTACCTCTGTCGCTAACAGAGATTCTAGGAATGGTCAATCCCGCAACGTATCCTTTGGTACTAGGATATTAAATCCAATCTATCCCGTCGATTATGTGATTGAATCACAAGGTAAAGATAAGAATGAGGATTATATAATAGAATATATACATATAAAATGTACTAGTAATTCGTGTAAGTGTACTCATGTAAGTGTGATCATGTAACCATATCTATGTAATAGTATGGTAATGTACTATAATGTTCTAGCTGTAGTGTATGCTCTCTCTATCTAGCAAGTATAGTAATGTACTGAAATGTTCTAGCTGTAATGTATGTGCTCTCTATCTAGCAAGTATTGACTCATGAATGAACTGACTCATTATATGATGTCGCGTTCTAGTAATAGTTCTAGTATCTTCCTAAGCTACCCATATGGTAGTTTACTAGTAATCTAACCGGTATGGATGGACATGGATGTATACCCTTGCTACCTAAGGGCATTGGATGAAATGGAGGGACCTTTATCACTATATATGTACACATGATATATAACTAATATTTAAACGACCTTCGGATGGGTACCCGATATCCCACCAGACCACATCTCAAGCGTGAAAAGGAAATAGGGTGGATAGCCTTCCTTAGTCTTTAAAACATTTCTTATATAAGTATACCTATAGAGGCATGCTATTTATAATATAAATGCATAAAATAATTTTTGTAAAACCTTTGAACATAATTATTATCTAATAAAAGATCACCTGGATGTCAATCTATAAAACGGTTTGAAGGCATGGGTTTGATAAAACAGTTTAAGTATAAGGAAGCATTTGTTTGAAACACAATTGTAAATGAGTTTGAATGAAAACATACAGAGTAAAATGTACAGTTTAATAAGGAGTTTTAAACATAATAAGTGTTTACGATAAACATTTGATGGAAATTGTTTGGTAAAACGGCTAATGAGTAGCCAATCATTTGAATGTTGTTTATTAGTCACAAGTGATTGATATAACAACTAGCATGATTCTACTTGTATCCCCCCATAAAGCATTTAAAAACAGTTAAAACATTAATTAAGGGGTATGAAGTTACTTGTGCTGAGTGGATTGGATTGAAGTGTCGAGTACGGTGCTAGGTGACAAATGAAGACTTGTACACACGCACGAGCCTAGTTATCATATAATGAACATATATATAACTAATTAGCCAATTTATAACTAATAAATTAAGTTGGGACACCCTAGAACATGAAAACACTTTGTTTCAAGTGTTAAAGATCACAAGGATTGCATCCGAGTGTTGGTAGGGCAAAACTACTGTGTTTGGAGTCCAAGGTAAACTCCCTTGGGGTTTACGGTTTTGATGGACATGACACAAAGATTTTACGGCAGTAAACTCTAGAGTTTACGGTCGTAAACTCTAGTCCTAATGACTAGGTGTTGTTTTGTGGTTTAGCAAGCCTTTTGAAGCAATTCTACTAAGTGGTTTGGCCTTTGGAAGGGACTAGGACCTCAAAAACACTCCTTGGAGGAGTTTGTGGTATCATGGTCTTTTCCCTTTGGGTATACTACCGTAAACCCTCATGAGGAAGGTACAACCATGTTTTCAAGCCCTTAACACAAATTGGTAAGTGTATGAGCTAGTTTCTAAGCCTAAGGAAGAAAAATGACCAACTTAAACCCACTTTAGGGTGTTTACGGTTTTAGGAGATCCCCAAACCGTAAACACCTATATTTGATGGTCTTTGATGTTTTTCTAGGCTTAAACACAATAAGGAAGGGTTTAAACATGTCAAGGATGGTTTATACATCAACTAGGACTTAAATTTGAGACTTAGAAACACTTTGGTGTCATTTATGGTGTTTACGGTCCAAGCATCTCCTTGGACCATGAACACCTCTAGCCTTGTGTTCTTGACATATTTTCTTGATATTTAAATGTAATACTAGGTTAAGATCACTCAAGGATAGAAGCACTTACTATTAGAAGGCTTGATTTGAGCTAAAAGGCCAAGAACACTTAGTGTGTGTTCTTTGTGTTCTTGGTGTTTTGGAAAATCTAGACAAAATACATAAATGAATGGATGAATAGATGCACAAACACTAGATTACGTGTTTTACTAACTTGAAATGGTTAGAGCACTTACAACTTTGAAGATTTGGAATTTAATCTTGGATGATAATTGAGAGGGTTTTTGGAGTTTACTCTTTTGACTTTTGGGGACTAAACACAAATGACTAACTTTTTTGGGAGTAAACTCATACATAGGCATGAGTTCACGGTTTTGGGTGATTTCTAAACCCAATACATAAAAGTTTGGTCGGGTGTTTCTAATACGCGAAGTGTTTGCGGTTTTTAAAATTCAAAACCCGAGACGACACTTTCTTTCACCCGTTCGTTTTAAAAATAATATTAAAATAATCAAACGAACTTTAAATTTCTTAAAAATAAGAATTGACGACTTTGACTTATGATACAAAGTGGTTGACTTTTAGTGTTTGACCGAATGGAAATTTCGGGTTGTCACAATTTCCAAATTAGGGTCTTATATGACAAGTGTTGTCCTAGTCAACTCGCCATCACGACGCCAACAAACCTACCGATCCAAGCAATGATAGCCAGCCATCAAACTCGATGCAACCAAATCCATATGCTAAAAGTGAATGCTACATGTCCAAGTGTAGTCTTATATCACAATCGTCCATATACAACCCAAAACCTGCCTTAATTCCATCAATGCTATGGCTTATGTACAGTCTCAAAACCTGTTTTGCCATGGTCTAATCCCACCTAGAGCAAATTTTAATCCAAATCATTGATTTTCCATGCTCTCACATCTATTGAAGAATCAGTTAATGCTATGGGCTCTCCTGTAGTCTTACAACACTAGCACACTGCCTGCCAACCTAGTCAATGTTACAACTACCTCGTAGTATTACAACACTCCTATACCATCTGCCAATATAGTGAATGCTACGGCCACCCCACAGGCTTGCAACACTCCTACACTATCTGCCAATCTAGAGAATGCCACAGTCACCTTGCAGTCTTACAATGCTCTTACACTATCTACTAATCGAATGAATGCTATGGCCACCCCGCAGTCTTACAACACTCTTATTATATTTGTCAATCTAGTGAATGATGCATCCACCCATCGGTCTTACAACACTCATATACGATATAACATTCTAGTGAATGCAACGTCCACCCCACAGTCTTACAACAATCCTATTCTATCTGGAAAACTAGTGAATGCTACGACCACCTCGCAGTCTTAGAACACTCCTATTCTGCCATGGTCACCACCCACAGTCTTACCACACCTCTACCATTCCAGTGAAAATCATCCTGATTCGAACCCACATCTATCAGTATGCCAAGTAGGTCTTCGGGTCATGCTTCAAACCCTAATGCCTGAATCAGAGAGGAACATGAAGAGAGTCTCTAACACCACCCTCGAACTAGATCCATCCACATACCCACCATATGTCAGTACTGATGTGCAAAGAAACATGAATTTCCTTCCTTGTTCAATCCCAATGACCAACGATTCCCCCCCCCCCCGACTTAGATTCGACTGCACCTTTCCAATCCTCAATATTTGATGGATATCCATTGCATCTCGCAACCTTACAATTCAAACTGTCGACAACCTGATTTTACAAGAACTATAATTCCATTATTAGCCAATCTTAGCGATCACACACATTCCAAAACTAGGTGAATACTTTGCTAAATCTAAACGAGCTCAATAATCCAAAGCACTTACCACTGACCCCACTAAATATTCCCGAAAACTAATCGGATGACAAAGAACAACATCACATATTTCGAAGTGGATACTCAGCTGATTCCACATCCTACTCACACATAGAGCAATTCCCATGTGCAACTACATCTGACCACGGTACAAAAGGTATGAGCTTCGTAACTACAGATCTTACACCCATAATCAACCCATCTCTTATTGCTTCGAAACCACAAGGAACCCCTACATACTCTGTATCCGAACCTGGCATGTCCACCTAGCTAATTTCTTGAATCCTTGCTGAAACTTTAAAAAATTGAATGAACTACTGATCTTTTATCACTTCATGATTGTTCCTAAGATAGCAAATTCCCCCATATCAGAATCCAAATATGGCTCAACCAACATCCCCTAAAAAGGGCTATGGGCATGCAATATGGCATATGAAGATTCTAAAGAAAAAATGTCTAGACCATCATTATGTAAAACTATAAACCCAGGCATAGACTTAGATACACCCACATACCATCTCATATAAAATCAAACAATCATGAATATAATTACCAAGAACATCAAGGAAGAGAATGAAATATGCACCCGTGACATCAACAGATGGAACTCAGATCCCATCGACCTATGACTGCAATGCTAAGCTCCACATCACAGGAAACACCCCTTTGTCCTTGCAACCATCAGTAATCCTTAAACCGGATGGATTATGTACCCTCACCGCTCCTCTCATCAACTCTAGATAGTCGACCTTTTGTGGCCTAGCTGGTTCAAGTTTAAGCATAATGGGCTCGTCCCTTGGGGACAATCTCTGTTGACATAACCAACCCTGCTACACATGAAGCGAACCATACCTCTCGATCAACAAACCCTATCGTGTTGCTTCCTACATGTGCTGCACTAACTCCGGCCCTGTTGGCCCTTCAACTACTGGTATGAAGTCTTAGGCCTCTTCGTAGGACCCTCAACAGTCGGCAACTACTCTGGCTTCCTCTACCCCAAGTCATCTAAATCAATCTCCCGTTCCCGGGCTCTATCAATCATATTATTCAGTGTCTTTCAACCTGACATAGTCATAAACTCTTTGATGCCATCCCTTAGCATATCATGATTCCTTACCTTCTTCATCTCCTTGTCCACTTCATATTGCGGAACCAATAACGCCCTCTCCCGAAACATGGCAATGATTTCTAACAGAGTCTCAGTAGTCTGGAGAAGGTCTTGAAATTCCTTCACCAACTATTTCACCTCAATAGCTGGTGCAAACGTAACCCGAAAACGGGTCACAAATTCATCCCAACTCATCGTATCTAGGGATTCGCCTCCCAAAGCGAAGTCTAACTCCTCCTACGAATCTCAAACTATGTCTTTCAGAAAACATGAAACAAATCTGACCTTCGACCCCTCAGGACAAAAGTTCGTTTGGAAAGTGTTCACCCAGTCCACTAACCATCTCCTACTGGCAATGGGGTCCTTCTCCCCAAAGAGCGTGGGAGCTCCACAAGCACGGAACTAGCAAACGGAAAGAGTTCAAGATCCAACAATACCCATAATCTTGGTACGAAAAGCACCTAGGCGCTCATCCAAAATCTCCAAAATCCCCTTTTTGACCATACACATGATTACAGGAGTCTGCTCCAAACTACCACGGGTGATCTACGATGGGATAAACTCCTGCATCCGCTCATTAATCGGCTTATTATTGGAACTAGACCCAGAACCAGAACCTAAACCTCCTTCCTGAATGCTCATCACCATTCTTAAACACAATCTTGCAAATGATCAGAACATAACCATGAGTCCTCATCCAACAAGCATCCTAGACACTACATGACTCTCTTCGATTCGAGTATGGATACTGTGCTTTCAGTCGTACGGGCCCAATAATACCTTCCAAACCTATTGATACTCTACTCAAGAGTCATTGTGAATCCTCTAACTAACCCTCTCAAACTGATACTCTGAATACCCACTAACTAGCATAACTAATCCACTAAATCACTTCCTAGGCTCTCCTCAGAATCCTCACCACACCCCACCATCAGCTGCTCAAGAACTTCTACCAATATCAACTAAGTATTTCATGAACACAGTTACATGCTACAAAGATTAGATAGTCCTTCAAGTAAGAGACTCAACCCTAGAACCATTAGACTAAAACGAGAGTTGAGAAACAGAGTCAAGTCCATCACTATGAGATTATTTAACCTTTATAAAATGTGGCCTCACTTAATTACTTAGTAGCTAACCTACATCACGAAGAGTTCCACAATGCACAAAGCATGCAACATTCGGGCATCAAAAAATCTAACCCGCATACCAACTAATCTAGCCATTAAATCCAGTTATCTTAAAACCATACTATCATGCTATTATAAAAGCTCCAACAATCATGCATATAAATGCATCTCTTCTAACATGAAATCTAGAGAAGATCCTTAGCCCTACTCTAGCATGCAATTGTCTTAACATATAATCATAACAAACATGTATGAGTATTCCGGGGATCACTTGCTTGACCTTGGGTGATTACACACATCACAACCCTTTCTTTTATTAGATAATTCTTTGATAAAACATTTATGTTATGAAAAAATCACCAAACCCTCTGTTTAAGTTCAGGAACACCTGAGAGTATGCCTGAATCCCTCAAAACAAGGCTCTAATACCAACTTGTAATGCTCCAAAAATTATGAGGTAAAAATTCATCTGTAATTCAACCAAAACACCAAGTATCTTTTATTCAAACATTCAAAAGTAATTCACAATAAAACAGTCATCAGAATACGATCCCAAAGTCAGTATGTTGCAGAAACATGAGTGGATGCAGTGTAGTCATTTCGGGCCCTTCCCTTTCGTATAGAAAGTGACTGAAACTGTAACATACACGTTCAGTTATCATCTTTTGTAATTAAAAAGTGAATAATATTATGAAATATTATGTGATTTTGAGTCTTGAGTTCTAACATATAGTTTTTACTAGAATTAAAGTAAGACTATGTTTAGAATTATTCAGAAAGTGATGGGAAATCTGATAAGATTCCAATCAAATGTTAGTTATTGAAATTAACAAAAATATAAAGGTGAAAATAAGTAAAGTTATATTATTGAAAGTTGTAAATAACCTCGTTAGAAACATCTAGGCAAAACCCTCATCGAAATCTGAGTTATAACGAAGAAATTATGATTCATTAAAGTTTCATGATAGAACCGACACGATGCCGTATGTCGTAAAAAGTGAGTTTTCAGTAAACTACTTTTTAGCCTATATGATCTAAATTAAATTTGTAGTATTCGTTAAACCGAGAACTTTCATAAAATGAATGTCAAAATCAGACTTCGTCTGAGGAAGTTATGGTTTTTCTAAGATCCGGTATAGCACTAGACAACTAAAAACTCGAAATAAAGATCGAGTGATTTTTAGCCGATACAACCTACCAGAGAATTGATGTTCTCGTTAATATTAGTACAATAGTAAAAAGACAGACAAAAACGGACGTCAGATGATGAAGTTATGAATTTTTAACGCATGTTCCTTTCCCGGCCAGTTAACAATATAATATTTAAAATGAAGTCAAAGTTTGCCGACGGAGTTTAAACGAAATTTGTAGAGTATATATCACTTACGCGTGGATATAAAGAACGTCAAAAATGGAGCCAATATGCAAAGGTGTACCTTTGAACATGTTATTAGTGGAAGGACTTAGATTCATGGTGGTATTGGTATTTAGCCTCTGGACGTATAGAGCATGTCTCGTAAGAGAATGACTTCTACCCCTATGGCATTGGTAGAAGGTTAGATAGGGATAAAAGTCTGAAATCTACCAAAATGTTTAATAAGAAAATGTATGCCCTCTGTGTCGTTTGGGCCGAAGCTTTATTGATTCATATCAAGTATTGAAATTTTTATGTCTCCTTGATTGTATATCTTTGAATCAAATCATTGATTGACATGGAAATTTGTTAAATGATTCACATATGCCTTTGTTGTTCCTTGTTCCTCTTTGCTTTTTCCATATTGATGTATATATATGGCATAATGTTATATTCTATCTATTATTGAACTCACTAAGCTTCACCACTTACCCCTCTTAGTGTTTAACAATTGCAGGTAATAAGCATCCAGTATAGTTATATATACCGGTAGAAGATTTTGAATGGTTAAAACTACTACTTTTGTATTTAGTACTCATGTATGTATAAAACTACAATGTACTGGGTATTTATGGAATCTATAAGACTTTGTAATAGTCTAAATAGTCGATTTGTATCTAGTCTTTTGTAATCAAATTATCAATGTACAATATTTTTTATGAATATGCATGTCGCATGCTTTGGTGTAATTTGGAGTAACTTGGACTAACAATGTCTCAAATATGGAAGTGTGGGTCTTTCAATCATGGTATTAGAGCAGTAGTTTAAGTGAACTAAATACCACAGATTGCTATTTAGACTTAAACCGTTGAAAGTTCAATATATGAATGGATTCATTAGGAGTATATGGATACAAACCATACAAAATATTTAAATGGGGTATTGGGTAGTGATAAACCCTAGTATTCTAAAATATTAAGTTACTTCAAATTTTTTTATAGAATTTTTTTAAATGAACTAGGAATTTTGAGAAATTCTAGACTTAAACATGGATTTCTAAGTGATGGTGATATGATGTGTATCTAGTATATTTTAGGTTGAATAACTAAATGGAAACAAGTACTAGATTATTTTGGAGATATGCCTTATATTCTAATATGTGCTAAATGATAAATAAATATAGCATGCCTTAGGTTGCTCACCTATATTGCTATTACTTGAGAAAGTTTAAGGTCTATTACCTACCATAGTATGGAAGAGAAAATTTTATGTATTTCGGATTTAAAAGTTTCTGTATTAGAACTGATGTGAAACTTTTCAAAGTGATAAAAAGACTTATGATTATCGACATCGATAATTTTATAGATAAACCATCGAGGGATATCGTAAAATAATACTTGTCAAGTGATATCATAAATAGTATATTTATACCTATACAGAGGTGTTGTACATTCAAACTATGTTTAGTGAAATAACCGATGAAGTTGTTCCACCGTTGTCCAGACTGAAGTAATAATTGCTTATAGAGTAGGAAAAACCGAAGATGGTGATAAATACTTCAATAATATCGAAATTGATGTTGTGCGAGATTTAGAAGACTTCAATGAAAATTAAAATGGAGAGGTTGATAAAGTTTCCAGAATTATTAGGCCAAGACCTTGTCTAACATTATGATGTAGTATGCCGTTTGAGTAGTATGATAAGAGCTTATATGTAACCCTATACATGATGCTCAGACTTAGTATTTAATAATATTGAGTGACAATTGACTTCTATCACATCCTTATGAAAGTTCTATTGTGTGTTAAGCCGACTTTAACATACATGATTATTATGGTGCAATAAGTTATTTGGTTGTGAAAAGGCTGAGTGACTTACTTGTTAGAGTAAGGTAGAGTACTTAGTTGAAGAAGATATATACTCATATTATTGTATGAGAAGAGATGTTGTAGTCAGGAATGACAGAGAACCAAGTTGAAGCTAGTAGAACATGTTGAGATGCACCTATAATGCGGACTTCCTTGGATAGACTCCTATGAAGTACACTTAAAAGATACACTCATAAGCAGAAGACTTACTCTTATCCAGGAATGACGATGTCATGGAAGGATAATGAAATGAAATAATATGCATAATGACTTGCATGAGATAGAAGACGATGCACGTAGTTGGAAATCGATTGTCTCCACACTGCTAGAATAAATTTTGGTATAGTGTGTCTTGCAGAGTAGACACTACCCGAGAAAGAATTTATATGATTTGGAAGTAAAATTTCTATCTACCTATGAAAAATTATTAGGATTTACTAGATCAAGAATATGCATGAAAAGGATTCTAGAAGACGAAATTTAAGAAATCCAAGATATGTTTGATAGAAAACTGAAATCCCTAGTTGAGTTTAAGAGAATATGTTGTATGTATTTGTTATAACACACTCATGTGTGAAAAGTTGCTTTGTGAAAACTTTTGAATGGTAACTTGGGAACTGCGAGATAATAATTAGGATGAGTATGAGTAGGTTTGAATAGTAGTAGAGGCCTATACTACTGGAAGCATAGGACTCACACTTGGATCATGGAAAGTCACAAGGTTAACAAGAAACTAAAACCATTAATTCCAGTTTTGTTCGAATATGTAATTACCTTTGTTTCGGTGATGATTAAGAAGATGATTTTCGTTCAGACCTTAGTGGTCATAAAGATTCGAGTCTGACTAATATAGATCTGCGAAGTGATTTGATTGGTTCAGAGAACCATGTTTCGTGTAGCGACAAAACTTCAATCGGAAGATTGAAGAAGGAGATGATCGAGGTAGTCGATAAAAGTATAACAACCTTCATTAAAGGATTAAGCAACCATTAGCTAGAAATACTACTGGTTATGAATATATTATATCACATAAGAACATGAAGGAAGGTTTCTTCTATGATAGTGTTTGACTAATAAGAGTATGATTCGTTCTGAGTCTTTTGCATTATGAAATCAATGGTCATTAGAATAAGACCATTCGAGTTGTTGCTGTAGCAAAAGAGAAAACCTCATCTTGGGATTGAGTCTATAACCCAAATTCAAGCAGGAGTAAGATTCTGCAATGAAAATTGATTTTTCTCAGATTAGAACCGAAGGCCGAATAGAGAATGAAGAGTGAGTGCAGATTTGAGCACGACCATCAATTTAGCAATTTGAAGAGTATGACAATCGTTTAGTTAAAGGTCGTACATTTCAGATTACGATGGAAAAGGTACACTAGGACCTGAATGTTGTGACTGGTTCATTTCTTGTCAACTCTAGACCTGATCAAATCTTATTTGATTCTGATACCTCAGATTCTTTTGTGTCTCATGAATTTGCGCGTTCCTTTCAAAATTGCTAGTTATGCACTCACGCAACCATTTCATGTAGATACAACGGTAAGTATATCATTACTTGCTGATAAATTCTATAGGGATTAGGTCATATAAATTGAAGATTATAATTTTCTTGCTAACCTGATTCCTATCTTCTTGCCCAAATTTGATATTATTCTCGGAATGGATTGGTTGTTAAAGGACCGCAGAGAACTCTTGTGTTACGAAAAGATCGTACACATCCTTATCGAAGGGAAAGATTCTATTTTATCTCTTCAGTAAACAAAGACTTAAAATCTTAAAAATAATCTCTTTCCTGAAAACTCGTAAACTTATATTGAATGATGTTTCCATTGTTAATGAATATCCTGATGGTTTCTCCGATGATTTCTTGCACTTTCCCCGGAGAGCTAAATAGAATTTTGAACTGGATTTATATCTAGTGATGCTCCAATTGGCAAATACTTCTAGACAGAATGATAGCATTTGGGTAATTGTTGACCGACAGACTAAGAATGCACATTTACTTGCCATGCATGAAATAGCTCCATTAGAGAAATACAGACAAGTATACTTGGATGAAACTGTTCCAAGACATGGCGTGCCACTAGAGATTATTTCTGATTATGAGTCGCTCCACTTCTCGCTTTTAGGCGAGTATGTAACGTGAATTGAGATCTCGTTTTGATCTCAGCATAGCTTATTAGCCCCAGATAGATGGTCAGAAGAAGTGAATAATCCAAAGAGTAGAAAATATACTAAAGGCATATGAAGCCCTGTATGAGCGTAAATGTGATACTCCATTGTGTTGGTGTGATGTAGGACAGAAAGTCCTTGGTGGTGCTAAAATGATTCAAGACACCACTGACAAGATTCGAATTGTACGAGAAAGAATGAAAACGGCCCAGGATCAACAAAAGTCTTATGCCGTAAAGAGAAGATGACCTATAGAACTCCAGGTGGATGAATTTGTAATGTTGAAGGTATCCCCATGGAAAGGCATCATGCGATTTGGGAAGAAAGGAAAATTGAGTCTTAAATTTGTTGGACCTTTCAATATCATCCAAAGAATTGGTAAGCAAGCATTCCATTCAGAATTTTCGGAAGATTTGGTAGATATTCATGATGTGCTTCATATGAGTTATCTGCGTAAATGTTTAAGTATACATGATGAAACGGTCCCGTTATCCCAGGTGAAACTGGATAATAAATTAAGATATGTTGAAGAACCTGAAGAAATCGTAAACGAAAGAACGACTAAATTGCGTAATAAAGAAATGGAGTTGGTACTTGTCAAGTGGAAACATCATCGAGGCCCAAATTATACTTGGGAAAATAAGAATGAGATAAGAGTGAAATATCCCCGGTTATTTAAATCATTGCGATTTAGGGGACGAAAACGTCAAAAGGAGGAGGTATTTGTAACATACACGTTCAGTTACCGTGTTCTGTAATTTAAAAGTGAATAATATTATGAAATATTATGTGATTTTGAGCATTGAGTTCTAACAAATAGTTTTTACAAGAGTAGAAGTAAAAGTATGTTTAAATTGTTCAGAAAGTGATGGGAAATCTTATGAGATTCCAATCAAATGTCAGTTATTGAAATTAACGAAAATATAAAGTTGAAAATAAGTAAATTTATATTACTAAAAGTTTTAAATAGCCTCATTAGAAACATTTAAGCGCAAACCTCATCAAAATATGAGTTAGAACGAAGAAGTTATGACTCATTAAAGTTTCACGACTGAACTGGTACGGTGCCGTATGACGTAAAAAGTGAGTTTTCGATAAACTACATTTTAGCCTATATGATCTAAATGAACGTTGTAGTATTCGTCAAACCGAGAACTTTCATAAAAAGAACGTCAAAATCTAACTTCATATGAGGAAGTTACGATTTTTCTAAGATCTGGTATAGTTAATAGTAGTATAATGGTAAAAAGACAGATGAAATTGGACGTCAAATGAAGAAGTTATGAATTTTTAATGAATTTTCCTATCCCGGCCAGTTAAAAATATAATATTAAAAATGACGTCAAAATTTGCCGACGAAGTTTAAACAAAAGTTGTAGAGTATCATCTCACCTACGCGTGGATATAAAGAACGTCAAAAATGGAGCCCATATACAAAAGATATGGATTTTAGAAGTTCAGAAAATCCGTGTACGCCCCACGTACATAAGTACGCCCACCGTACTCATGTTTGTGATCCGGAGCCGGCCATGTCAACACCTTCTTCGCATACGACACGTGTCATACAGGCTCAACACGTCTGATGCCATGCATCATGCTATGTGCAGTGTACTTGGTGTATACCCAGTGTACTGAGCCGCAATGCATTACGCCCCGCGTAATGGAGTGTACGCCCATTGAAGAGGTTATAAGGGCAGTACGCCCCACGTTCATAAGGATTTACGCCCATCGTAATTCATGTTTCAGCCCCTATAAATTGAAATCGATGGCTGCCGTATTTTTGTTGAGAATTCTCTCATTTTACACCCTCTACTCTCTCACAATTTACTCTAACACCCCAGTTAGTTCCGATATCATCCCCGACACCCGAAGCAAGTCCCGACGCCGCAAAGTTCCCGAGCAAATGACCTTACTAGTTGAAACTCTACCTGAGTAAGGCCCGGTTTTCAACTAAAATCCTCAGTTTCGTCACAGAAAATCGTTTTAGAGTCGAAGTACTGCTCAAATTATCATTTATTCCTCCGATTATTTCACGGTGAGTCCAATATATACGAACAACTTTATGTTATGTGTTATATGTGTTATGTGCTTTTCCTTGTTATTATTTCATGCTATTATGGTAGCAAAGTTGTACCTTTGACCATGTGATTAGTGGAAGGACATAGATTCACGGTGGTATTGTTATGCAGCCTCTGACCGTGTAGAGCATGTCTCGTAAGTGAATGACTTCTACCCCTATGGCATTGGCAGAAGGTTAAATAGGGCTAAAAGCCTGAAATCTACCAAAATGTTTAATCAGAAAGTGTATGTCTTTTGTGCCATTTGGGCCGAAGCTTTATTAAAGTATATGAAGTATTGCAATTGTCATGTCTCATTGATTTTATATCTTTGAATTAAATCATTGATTGACCAGGAAATTTTGTCACATGATTCACATATGCCTTTGTTGTTCCTTGTTCCTCTTTGCTTCTGCCATATTGATGTCTATATATGATATAACCTTCTATTGTATCTATTATTGAACTCACTAAACGTCACCACTTACCCCTTTTAGTGTTTAACAATTGCAGGTAAGAAGCATCCAGTATAGTCATATACTGATAGAAGATTTTGACTAGTTAAAACTATTACTTTTGTATTTAGTACTCGTGTATGTATAAAACTATAATATCCTGGGTAGTTATGTAATATATAAGACTTTGTAATAGTCTAAATAGTCGGTTTGTATCCAGTCTTTTGTAATCAAATTATCAATGTAAAATATTATTTATGAATATGCATATAGCATGTTTTGGTGTAATTTGGAGTAACTTGGAGTAACAATATATCAAGTATGAATGTGTGGGTCTTTCGAAAACTATAAAGATTAAACTGTAAGCACACATATCTTTCATATAACTCTCATTTTTATAAGAAAGGGACCTCCATGGAGCTAAGATCTAATGTCCATGGAGCTAAACTCAAATTTAGCTCAAAAGACCCAAAATGCATAAACAAGGTGTGACAACCCGAAGTTCATTCCATCGTCATAACCCATTTTGTCATTAAAAATTCGTTGTCTTGAATTATTTCCGTTTCGTTTCTAAATTAAGTCATTAATTTTGAGTTTTTCCATTATGACTTATTTAGTATCCAAACATGTTAGAAACTCATGGAAACACCCAAATTATTATTTGGAAAAACAATTGTTTTATTCCGTCAAGTTATAAAATAATTAAATCGAGTACGACCAAAAGCCTCGCTTAACAACAGTATCGGGTAGAATTCCTCCGTGTCCCAAACTTTGAGCATATATAAAGTTGAGAGAGCCTCATTTGAATCCTTTCCACTCTCTCTCTACTTTCTCTCTCTACTCTCTCTCTAAAATCCGATTTTGAGCCAAAATCGCCCAAATCAAGATTCAAATCATCAAGGTAACTATCCTAGCTCCTAGTGTAACACCTTTGGCCTATAAATTCGTGAAATATATGAGGAATAGGACCATAAACATGTGTTTACGGTCTTGGAACCTCCTTAGGTCGTGAACACATGTAATAAGGGGTTTTGAGCCTTAAAACCCTTCCAACCCTCATTTGGAGCTTAGATATGACAAAGGGACTTATTTGCATGGACTTAGAACCACTTCGACTCTTCATTTAAGGTATGAACATGAGTTTACGGCCCAATCATATGCTTGGACCATAAACACCAATTCATGGGGAGTAAACTCCTTTTAAGGTGTTAAAATGCCGCTTACACACCTCATAAGCCTTAGAATAAAGTCTAGAAGCAACCACAATCAAGTTAAGGACCTTAAAAATGCTAAAACAACCCCCATAGAAGTTTACGGCCGTAAACCCCCCAAGAATGGGTTCTTAGGCCGTAAACTCCTAAAACATAGTCAAATGGTGCCTTAAACTCATTCCATGGCTTGTAGAATTAGCTAGAAACACTTGTAAACACCTATGACCACCAAAACATTAAAGGATTGAGTGTGGGAGAGTTTACGGCTGTAAACTCCTAGTTTACTACCATAAACTCCATTAAATGGTCGATATGTGAGTTTAATCCATCCCTTTTGCCCTAGATTTGATCCTAACTAATTTTCCCAAGTGATATAAGGCCATTTAGCATCATAGAACACCTCACCATGAGTTGATGGCTGTAAACTCATGGGGAGAGGGTCATTAGGGATGTACAGCCTCTTATGAGTTTACTCCTGAGGAGTAAACTCCATATCCAAGCCTTATACGTCCTTAGATGTCACCCGGGTCACTCCAAACACTTATTTTGAAGTGTTTTCACGTCTTGGAGTGTATAATCTTATCTAATTAGTCATTCAAAGTCTTATTAGATACAATTGTGTATCATGTCACATTACATAGGAACTATGCACGTTTTCAAGCCTTGAACTGATGTTTAGCATCCAAACCGACACATTCCGCGATTGGTGAGTTCATACCCCTACGCCTTTTTCCGTGTTTTTCAATGTTTTTAGGGGGGGAATAGAAGCAAAATTATAAATGTTTTCAAAAACCTAAAACTGATGTATTTCCTATAAATATATGGCTAACTTTTAGATATCTTTACCCATTATGTATTATGTTGAGCATAAGGGATGTTTTATCGATTATAACTACATGGATTTTAGTAAAGGAAATAATCAAATCAATCAAATTATTATGGGGGAATAATTTGGGAACATTAGTTCTTGTTTTATGAGTACAGATTTGTGTAAAATAAATAGATAAACTATGTCTGATTCAGTTTATCTCTGTTTAATTTAGAATATATTGCCAGATAATTCCATTGTATTTAACTGTTTTCACTATATTATGTTTCAAAACGATTTGTATCTTTGATAACGTCTAAGAACACCATGAATAATATGATACTAGTTTGTGAGATTCGTCATTTTTTCGGTAAATCCTCCCCGGAAGTGTAACAAGAGTCTCCTGGAGGGAGAGTGTGGAATTTGTGAATAGATCTATTCGGGACTGACAATCCCACACCTTAACTGCTAGCTACAGTTAGGCGGGCACGCTTGGGGTGACAAGTTCTGGAAATCATCCGACGTCTGACGAACGTCAAGGAGGTCTCAGTGTCGCATTAGCATGGTTACCCGACTCACAATACGTATTAATATAAGTTTATTCACGGAATAGATTTTATATATATTTTCAATCTATATCTAGTACGGGATGGTAGTCCCATGGTTTTGAATCTATATCTAGTACGGGATGGTAATCCCATGGTTTGAATCTATATCTAGTACGGGATGATAGTTCCATGGTTTTCAATCTATATTTATCTATAGTTTTGTGTATGTCAAACTATCTTATATCTAATATGGGATAGTATTCCCATGGTTTTATATCTAGTACGGGACGGCAATCCCATGATTTTCAATCAATAGTTTTTATGTATCAAGGTCATCTTATATCTAGTACGGGATAGTAATCCCATGATTTTCAGTATATAGTTTTACGTATTAAACTATATAATGTGGTCTTTATCTAAACTTTACTTTTAGGAAAATAAGGGTTTTTCCTGGATTAACTGAACTGTTCTTATCTAGACCGAGTAACTAAACAGATAACTCAATTATACTTCTAAGAAAATATGGGATTTTCTTGGATAACAAACTTTTTGAAAACCAAAGGAAACTTGTACATTTTCAGAAAACAAACATCTTATGAACTTACCAGCTTTATGCTGATTTTCAAACTGCTTGTATTCTCAGGTCCGCATTAGACAGGTACCAACGATCCTTTTGGCGAAGACGGAGTGTGTAGAAGACATGTCTTTACTTTTGATCATATGATATGTATGTATGACACTTGTAACACTTTGGTTTCAAACAAATGTAATTAAATCTATGTAATGTAATGCTTTGTGTTTACTATGCTTACTATGTACATTGGTAGCGATGTTCATGATGTCCTCCGCCCCTGAACGTTTCCGCCTTTGGTTCCGGGGTGTGACACAATGTCCCACAAGTAGATCTAGCATAATAAACAATCAAGTAGAGAATTTTATACCTCAATTGGCTTGAAAAGATGATGAAGAATCTGGATCTCTAACCTTCACCCAAATAGAAGAATCTTGAATAACCATCCATCTCTTAAACATGCACAACAAGACACTAAGATTCTTCACAAGAGCTCAAAAATACTAAGGAGGTGGCTACGGGTCAAGATTAGGGTTTAGGATGATAGAGGTTGATCAATAAGATTACCGAAGGTGATTTAAGTTGTTTAAATAGGGAAAAGACTCTAAAAATTAGGATTTTCATCTTATTGGAGTACACCCTACATAATCCTAGTATGCCCAACATATTTCCTTGTACGCGCATCGTATTTGGCTTAGCTCTTACACCACCAAACTTCTAGAAGCCATAACTTCCTCGTTCTACGTCCAATTTCGACCTTCTTTAGATCCACGTAAAGGTAATAAGGAGCTCTACACATCTATCAATTCACATTTCCTTAAATATTTTCGAATTATAATGCTAAATCTCTAAAGGCTCGAACTTTCACATTACCAATATATCCTTGGGCTCCAAAACAAGAAACAAAGTTCCTGATCACCAAATCTGTAATACCCACATCCAAAAAGGGTATAAATCTCCCTTTCCCCAAGGCTTAAAGCCTTATAATAACTGATATTTGGGTTACAGACCCGAATAATGAAACGATTTGAAAACCGGTGTTGCACCATTTTTCCAGAATTGCAATAACGTCACTTTGTTGATCAAAATTGTGATTTTGACACTGTGATTTTTTCTCAGTGACCACACTATAATTACAATTTTGTTGTAATATCAACCAAACGACTGGTTACCATTAATCTAGAACGTTACGGAACAAATGACATAATAATATTGTGGCATGAAAGCTACATCACACATATATGTGCCACAATATGTTTTAAAAAATGCGCCTTACTCTACATGTCCAACATTGTGTGCACAAAGAAAAATACCTCTCCGGTCGCTATCAAAGGGCTTCAGGACCCTCTTGTGCTGATTTCCAATAACGAAATCTTTACTATGTCGGCCTCTGTTTCCCCATGTGGTGCAACTCCAAGTGAGCAAGCCCATACGACCCAGGATCCCAACGAAACCTTTGTCACTCTTAATAAAAAGGATCATGGTAACCTTGTCCATAATAATATCTTTACCACTAACTGTATCGACCTTGATAAAAGTTTAAACCCAATCATGGGTAAGGAGCTTCTACAATTAAGACAAATGATCTTAAGCTTGCATGGGGTAGTTCTACCTATACCGGAAGTATCCCCCACAAGCCACATGATCTCAAGATTTGTTTTGACGATAGCTAATACTGAAGTCCCAAAGCGCTTCTAAGCCCCCATCATGAAGACTTATGACAGCACTATGGATCCTGAGGAGCACGTGGCACAATATAGGGAAACGTTGGAGATCATTCCCATCCCCACTCACTTGAAAGAAGATTGCATGTGTAAGGGTTTTGGTTCAACCCTCAAAAGATCAACTTTAAAATGGCTTCTTAACATTCCTGCTTACTCGATTACTTCATTTTGCACATTTAGTTAATTTGTTTAACAATCAATCTTCTTGTAGCATAGCATTCAAAAAGATCACTAGCAAACTTTATCAAGTGGTCCAGGATACTAAGGAATCCAATAGGACTTTTGTAAATAGGTTTGGCAAGGAAGCTTTGAGTATCCCCAACATCGACATGGTGACTACAGTTGAAGCCTTTAAAATGGGCTTTAAGAAGGATTCTCCTTTCTATGAAGATCTAGTGATGACTCCATGCAAGAGGATGGACGAAGTCAAAAGTAGAGCACTAAGGTTCATAACGATCGAAGAAGACAAGGATATCCAAAAGAGGAGCAACCCACCAATACCTTACGATCACCCCCAACAAAAAGGCTGACTCCTTCGACCAAACATATCTTCCAAACCTGAACATCATAGGGTTAATGGTCGTGGAGATGAGGGATACGAAGAATACTTTCCTAAAATTACTGACTATTTCTCCTCTGTGGATATTTTAGGTATAATATTTGCTATGCAGGATCTTGGAGACAAAGCAAGATGGCTAGGAAAATGAGAAAAATCCACCGCTTGAAAAGACAAGTCCAAACGGTGTGCATACCATGAAGAATTTGGTAATTTCATTGAGGATTACATAGCTATCAGGATGGAGATTAGCTACCTCTTAGCAAAGGAAACCTAAAAGAAATCCTTGGAAGAAGAAAGGAGCGATCCAAACGGAAAGATCATGCTCCTCAGAAGATCCTCGACAGACTAGGATCCCCTCATGCTAATGCCAAGGTAATCAATGTGATCTCTAGAGGATCTGAAATTTGTGGTACCTCATATTCTCGAGCAAAGAGGCACATCAAGGTGTCAAAACAAAGAAAGAAAAAGGACCATAGGTGATCACTATTTACAACGCCAACCATTTCGTCAGAAGGATCATTGTCAATGGAGGATCATCATTTAACATTATACTCCTGGATACATTAAAAATAATGAACATCCTAGAGTTTGAAATAATTAGAAGATCCTCATTGCTAATCGGATTCGGCGGCAAAACCAAAGACACCGTCAGTGAAATAAAGCTACCTATCTACATAGAGGGGGTAAACTATATACAACGTTCTTTTGTAATTGATACGTTATCCTCTTATAATATTATAAAGGTAGACCATGGATCCATGAAATGAAGGTCGTCCCATCGATATATCACTAATGTGTTAAGATGCCTCGCCCATGGGGAAAATTGATGATCATAAGAGATAAACAAGAATCCAAAGAATGCTAAAAGACTTCGATGAAAACCTCGACGATACCAAGAAAAGCATATAAATTAAAGAAAGGGGCACAAGACGTACTTAAAACAAGAGAACTGGATATAAAAGAAGTACCCCTCAACATCGAAGTTCATGAAGCCAAAATTCTCATAGGATCCTCAATGCCTGAACAAATCGAACATAATTTAAGGAAGTTCCTCAAAGATAGAAGTAAGATGTTTACATGAAAACACGAGGACATGACAGATATAGATAAAAATATAATAACCCATATAATTAACATTGACCCATCTTTCATAACAATACACCAAAAGAGAAGGAAGTTCGCACCGGAAAGAAGGCAAGTTATACAAGAAGAAGTAGAAAAACTTCTCAAAACAGGTATGATCAAGGAAGTGAAATTCCCACGGTGGCTAGCTAATGTGGTCATAGTACAAAAGAAGAATGGTAAGTCGAGAGTATGTGTAGATTGCACGAATCTTAACAAGACTTGTACCAAGGATCCTTTCCCCTAACCACACATAGACTCCATGATAGACATGAAACTAGATCATGAATTATTAACATTAATGGATGCATCAGTGGGGTTCCAACAGATCCAGATGGAACCATCTGACCAAGAGGATATGACATTCATAACTCCAACAAGTATCTACTGTTATATTGCCATGCCATTTGGTCTTAAAAATGTAGGTTCAACATACCAAAGGCTAGTCTACCAGATGTTTAAAGAGAAACTAGGGGACACCATGGAAGTCTACATCGATGACATGGTATAAATGTTCAAGAAAGCTGAAGATCAACTCATGGATCTTGAAGAAGCATTCGACATACTGGACGAATATAACATGATGCTAAATCCCTACAAATGCAACATTGGAATGAGCTCAGGTAAGTTCCAGGGGTACATGGTGACGAAAAGAGGAATTGAAGCAAGCCCTGAGTAAATTAAGTCCATCCACAATCTAAGATCACCATCCTCGACAAAAGATATTCAAAGACTAACCAGAAGAGTGGCAGCCCTAAACAGGTTCACTTCAAGATCCTCAGAAAAATGCATGCCTTTCTATGACATCTTGAAGAAGAAAAAAAGATTCGAGTGGACCAAGGAACATGATGATGCTTTCCAGGAACTTAGAAAATATTTAAGCTCAACAGCCCTATTGGTAAAAACAATTACATGGGAACCACTTCTTCTCTACATCTCAGTAACCTCAAGCGTCGTCAGTGCAGTCTTGGCTAAGGATCTTAATGGGTACCAACATCCCACCTACTATGTAAGTAAAAGTGTCTTGGACCCTGAGACAAGGTACTCCTACTGCGAAAATCTTATACTTGCATTAGTAACTACTTCTACTAAATTAAGACACTATTTTGAAACACATCTTCTAGTTGTAAGAACTAATTATCCCATTAAGAATTTTATGAGATAAAGTACGAGCCAAGATCCGCTATAAAGTCTCAATCATTGGCAGACTTTGTGGATGACTTTAGTGATGATCTACAAACTGAAGAAGAAATTGAAGCCAACAATTGCTAGGAGAAGAAAAAATGAAAAGATGGACACTATTCTTAGATGGAGAATCAAACTAAAGAGGAATCGTCCTAGGGATAATACTTAAAATCGCTATCGAGGGAGATCGTACCTCACGTAATCAATTGTGAGTTCAATGAAACCAACAACGAAGCAGAATATGTGGAACTAATCATGGGATTAAAGTTAGCCAAGGAACTTGGAATCAAGGATCTTTAGATATTCTTTGATTCTTTATTATTAACTAACCATTTTAATGCATCCTATGCGGTGAAAGGAGAAAGATTAGCACTATATCTCTGGATCCTGAAAAACCTAGCCTCAGAATTCGATGCATTTAGTTATAACCAAGTTCATATTGAAGACAATGTTGAATCAGATGATTTAGCCAATGTAGGATCTTATCTTAGGATCCCTACAATCGAGGATCCTACCAAAAGGCTGAAGGATCCCAACGATCACGAGGAAAACACTAACATCCATACATTCGAAGATAGCGATTTTGTACTTCCTTATCAGGATCATAACATTAAGGATCCTTTTCTAACCTCAAGATCTTGGATCCAACCCATTATGGAATACATCCATAATGACATGATCCCTAAAGAAGAAAAAGCGACAGAGCCTTTAAAATAAGGGTCTCAAGGTTTGTTATAATCCAAGGTAAGTTATTGGAACGACCCAAATTTTTAAAGAAAATTTTCACTTTTAATTAATAAAACATAAGTGCATAAACCATGAAATCCCAACATAATTGTTTTGAAATCAATGATTCATTACAATCTAATCAAATCATTAGAGTGTCCCTAAACCCTAACAGTGAAAGAGAGAGAGAGAGAGAGAGAGAGAGAGAGAGAGAGATAAAGTGCACGCCGCGCTGTCACGCCTTGCCCTTGCCCTTGGGCTCAGATGTACCTAAAACAAATCAATAACATGTAAGTAGAATGCTTAGTGAGTTCCCCAGAGCATACCACAAACTACACATACACATATCCTATTAGCTAATTAAAGCTACACACATATCAGATAAGCCATGGATACAGAAAACCTGTAATAGTGCCATGCAATACCCCACATGGTCTTTACCTAGGACTGCCATGGGCTACCCCACATGGTCTTACATCCAATGTCGTGGGCTACCCCACATGGTCTTTACCTAGGACTTCCATGGGCTACCCCACATGGTCTTACATCCAAGGCCATGGGCTACCCCACATGGTCTTTACCTAGGACGGCCATGGGCTACCCCACATGGTCTTACATCAAATGCCACGAGCTCCCACCAGAGTCTTCATGCAAAACACATAATCACATATAATATAAAATCACATAATGGCTAACACATATAACATAAACACATAATGGGCCGGCCTTGGTGCCTTAGACCCATGGGTATGGTGAGAAAATCACCTCTGTCTGCTGAATACAAAAGCTGCTCTCTTAACAGTCCGAAACCTCCCAAGCTGAATAATAATAATAGCTAATGTTAGGACCTAGATTAGACAAACGAAAACCCAAACTCCAAACCCATCCATAAGGCCCAATTATCCTTCCTTTGCTATTGGGCCCAAAATCCGAGCCCATAATTACAAATGGGTCTCTTGGCCTAATAAGGCCCAACTAATATATCCATGGCCCGTAATAGATAAAGTAGCCCATAATTCGCTGAATACACCATGCCCAATAATCTAATGAAGCCCAAGTAGCTCGAAGTCCCAAAACAGATTAGGCCAATATGCATTGCGTACGCTTGGCAGTGCTTAATACTCGTTTCTTTTATGTCCAAAAGCCAGATCTAAGTCTATAAAGACATCCTAAGGCAAAAAGTTGGCAACTTTAAGCCTTTACATGTCTCATACACACCTAACCTCTCCATTAAGACCTTTCTAAGGTCTTTAACCCATGCATGACGCCAAATATCCCATCAAGCTCCCACTTTTATGGCGCTACAGGACCAACGGACCTTAGATCTGTCTTTCCCATCTTCTAGAGTTGCTTAACTCACAATCTAGGTCCAAAATCAACCAAAAAGGGAAATGGTAGAAAACCCTAGCTAAATCTAGAGATTTAAGATGAAAGATCCAAGCTTTTTACCTCCAAAAGCTTTGCAAGATGACTATGATGCAGGATCTGGATACACCAACTTGTTCCAAGCTTGTATAACCACCTCTTCTTCTTGGAATGAACATTAAAAGAGTCACAATGCACTTATCCAACCTCAAAATGGTCTCACACAAGTTCTCTGGAGTGTAAGGGAGTTCTAAGAAAGTCGAGGCTCTCTAGGGCTAAGTCCAAGGGACTTAAGGTCACTTAAGTAGGTCTCATGTCCAAAAATTTGGGTTTTGAACCCCTGGCATGTACGCCCGACGTACGGCTTGGTACACCCAACGTACCTCTAGTTCCTCTGCGACCAACCAAGTGTAGTACGCTAAGCGTACACTTTAAGTACACCTAATGTACTTAATGGACCACTTATGCTAAAATGTAATTCTTGAGGGTTTCAAGACATACCAGATTTAGGGTGTAAGAACTCTCCTCTACATGGACTAGACTTCATCCCCAAAGTGCGTAGATGCAAACAAATCGGGGTAATGCTCCTACATTTCCTCCTCTGACTCCCAAGTCCATTTAGAGCCCATTCGGTGCTTCCATTGTACCTTTACCAGTTTCACTTCCTTGTTCCGAAGCCGCTTTGTCTTCCTGTCTAAGATGGAGACCGGCCTCTCAACATAATTCAGGCTCCCATCCACCTGAATGTTATCCAAGGAGATAACTGCGGGCTCGTTAGCAACACACTTCCGAAGATGAGACACGTGGAATGTGTTGTGAATCTAAGTAAGCTCCTCTGGTAGGTCTAAACTATAGGCCACCTTTCCAGGGAGACACCTTCAACAATACAAAATCCACCACCTAAAACTCGAGCTCCAAACGTCGTTGATCAACATAACTTTTCCGACGGCTCTGCGTGATTTGTACCCGGTCACGCACCTGCTGAATCAATCAGGTAGTCTTGAGCACTACCTTAGTGTTTCCCATGACCCGATGCCCAACCTCGTCCCAACACATTGGGGTCCTGCACCTCCGACCATATAACATCTCGAATAGAGCTCGGTAAATACTGGCATGATAACTGTTATTGTACGAAAACTCTGTCGGTGGGAGGTATGTGTCCCAACTCCCGCCAAAATCAAGCACGCATGTCTTCCAACGTCTAGATCGTCCTCTCACTCTGACCATTAGTGTGAGTGTGATATGCCGTACTGAAATGTAACTGAGTGCCCAATTCCTCGTGGAACTTCTTCCAAAACCTGGAAGTAATCCGAACATCCATGCCAGACACTATAGACACGGGCACCCCGTGTCTAGCCACCACCTCACGAAAATAAATATCTGCCAAGTTTTCTGCAGATATACTCTCGGAGATCGAGATAAAGTGGGCGCTATTAGTTAGTCTGTCTACGATCACCCATATAGCGTCCACTCCCCTCGTCGTCCTAGGCAACTTCATGATGAAGTCCATGGTGATTTCCTCCCACATCCACACGGGGATGGGTAGTGGCTGAACCTTGCCATGAGGCCACTGATGATCGACCTTGACCATCCTACATGTCAAGCACTGCTCCACGAGCCTGGTGATTTCCCGCTTCATGCAGGGCCAGCAATAACTCAGCCTCAATTTCCTATACATTTTCGTAGTTCCTAGGTGTATAGAGAACTTTGACTTGTGCGCCTCATATAATAACCTCTGTCTCACTCCCCCTGTCACTAGTACCCATACCTGACCACACTACGTCAAAAGGCCGCGATTATCTTTAACTAAGAAAGGATACTGTTCCAGAATTTTCTCTATCTTCCGATTCTCCTTCTTTGCCCCCTTGACCTGGGCCTCCCTGATCATATCCAACAAAGCCTAATTCATGGTCATCCTCATACAAATGTCCCCAATTTGGTACCCTTTCGTCTTGCGGCTGAATGTATCGGCCACCATGTTGTCCTTCCCTGGGTGGTAAATGATCTCGCAATCATAATCCTTCAGCACATCTAGCCAACTACTATGTCGCATGTTAAGGTCCTTCTGATCCGTCAGATACTTTAGATTCTTGTGATCGGTATATATAGTGAATCGCACACCATATAAGTATTGTCTCCAAATCTTGAAGGCAAACACCACTGCCGCTAATTTCAGGTCATGAGTGGGGTAATTTGCCTCATGAGGCTTCAACTACCTCGAGGCGTAAGCTATCACATGCCACTCTTCATCAGTACCGCGCCTAAACCTGAGATTGACACACCGCAGTACACCACCAAATCATCTAACCCCTCAGGCAGTACTAGAATCAGATCCTTGCATAACCTCTGTCTCAGGGTCTCAAAAGTCATCTGCTGATCCGCACCCTACCGAAAAGTCACAATTTTCCTGGTCATGCGGGTCAATGGCATGATAATCTTGGAGAAATCATGGATAAATCACTGATAGTATCTCGCTAAGCCCAAGAAACTGTGAATCTCTGATGCATTCCTCGATACTTCCCACCGCATTACAGCCTCAACCTTGGCTGGATCAGCCGAAACACCCTCTTGATTAGTGACATGCCCAAAAAACTGAACTTCCCGCAACCAAAAATCAAACATGGAGAACTTCGCAAAAAGTTTCTCTACCCTCAGGATCTCTAATACCTCCTTCAAATGTTGCTCCTGCTGCTCCCTGGTCTTAGAGTAGACCAGAATATCATCGATAAAAACAATCACCGTCCGATCCATCATAGGCCTACATACTCTGTTCATGAGATCCATGAATGTTGCTGCGGCATTGATGAGTCCGAACAGCATCACCACAAACTCATAGTTCCCATACCGATTCCTAAAAGCCGTCTTCGGTATATCCTCATCCCGAATCCTCATCTGATGATACCCAGACCGAAGGTCAATCTTGGAAAACCAATATGCACCCTGGAGCTGATCAAACAAATCATCAATCTTCAACAACGGATAACGGTTATTCACTGTTAGTTTGTTCAGCTCCCTATAATCGATGCATATTCTGTGCGATCCGTCCTTCTTTTTAACAAAAAGAATCGGTGCACCCCACGAGGATCTGCTTGGACGAATGAACCCTCGGTCTAACAGCTCCTGAAGCTACGCAGATAACTCCTGCATCTCCGATGGTGCCAACCGATATGGTGCCTTTGCGATTGGGGCGACACACGACACTAGGTCAATGCGAAACTCCACTTGCCTCTCCAAAAGCACTGCTGGTAACTATTTGGCGAACACATCCCGAAAATCCTACACAACCAACACACTGCCAACTTCCGTCGCGGCCTCCATTCTCGTATCCGAAACATAAGCAGGAAATCCTGAGCAACCCTGTTGTAAAAACCTCCTTCCCTCGCAGCCGAACAGAGGCTCGGTCCCTGCGAGGCCCTCTCACCATGAATAACCAACTCTCCCCCACCTAGGGTTTGAACCCTGACCAACTGACACTCACAATCAGTCATGGCCCTGTTGGCCCCCAACCAATCCATTCCGACAATCACTTTCAATCCTTGCAACGGTATCAGAACTAGATCAACACGGAACATCTCGCCCAGCACATTCAGACCACAACCCCGATATACCCTCGCAGCACTAACGGTGCGGTCATAACAATCTCTACCTCAAGCAGGGAATTCAAGGTCCCCAGTGCTTTCCCAAACTTCTTGCTAAGCTCAAGAGACACAAATGACCAAGTAGCACCCGAATCAAACAAGACATGAGCAGTCATACCATTGCCCAAAAATGTCCGTATACAAACATAATTACACATGAGTCATACAAAATAATAAAAGTAGAGGATAATAAACACGTACTAGCCACAACGTCTGGCGCGGCACGAGCCTCCTCGATAGTCAGATGAAACGCACAATTCTTCACCATAGGGACTTCCGCCTTAGTAGGGCGGACATCAGTGATCCTTAGTGTTGCGGGCAAAGGTGCCGCCACTGTTCCTCCCCCTCCCTGCAACCTATGACAATCGGCCTTTTTATGGCCAGTCTGGTTGCAGTGCATTCATATCAGGCCCTTCTTGGGGCAATCCATGCTCACGTCGCCCTGCTGACCATACGAGTAATATCTCGATATCCCAGCTGTCCGACATGCCCCACTATGAATCCTCCTGCACTTGGTACACCGGACCCGACCCTACTAGCCCCTACCCAAATAATCATAGGTCTTAGGCTTCTTAGCCTGATTCCCTGCTGCCTGTGGCATCTCAGTCTTCCGCTTCGTGCAGGTATCCAACTCTGTCTCCCTCTCACAGGCCTTCTCCACCATCTCATTCAGGGTCGTGCACCCCGTAAAGCTCACAAACTCCCGAATATCATCCCTCAACATAGAATGATATCAGGTCCGCATCATCTCATCATCAGTAGCATACTGTGGGATCAATAAAGCTCTTTCCCGACACATGGCGGTGATCTCCGCCATAGTCTCGGTGGTCTACTGCAGGTCATGAAACTCCCTCATTAGTCGTTACACCTCAATAGGCGGTGAAAACACCAAATCAAACCGTCGAACAAACTCGACCGATGTCATCTCAGCCATTCCGTCTGGCCCTACCTCGATAGTAACCTCGCCCCACCAATCACGGGCCCTGTCTCTCAACATACACGAAGCAAACCCCACCTTCACCGCATCCGTGCAAGAACTTGTACGTTGGGCGTTCTTGATGTCCGCTACCCAGCATTGGCTGACAATGGGGTCCCTGACCCCAAAGAACTCCAACACCACACACACCTTGAACTCCCGAAACGAAGGAGTTCGGGTCCCACCCTGACCTGCCGCCAACTCAGCCCTGAAAGATCTGCGTCTCTCCTACATAATCTCCATAATGCCCTCCTTGACCGTCACAAAAATGATCGGGGTCGCGTCAAGGATACCCCTGGTAACCTCGGCTGCAATAAGCTTGCGTAGCCTCTTATCGATGACATCAGTAGTGTCTCCAGATCCCCCCCCCCGGATCCAGACCCCGATCCTGATCCTCCTGCTCCAAAACGTGTCACCACCATGCGAGACTAAAGTAACATAAATTATAATGATCATAATTTCAATATAAGGGATCCTCCCACACCGGTCCTCCTTGAAGTCGTCAGATCTAATAGTGCTTCGGGTACAGGTCGTACTCTTCCAGTAGTACGGGCCCAATACTACCTTTCACACCTACTTCTACCTTTCCCACCTTCTCTACCTGATAACTTCAATTCGTCCCACAACCAAATCAAATCCCTCAATTACGAAGTACATCAGCCTCATGAAGTCCTAAGATTCACTTTACTCATATCAATCAAACCAATCATGACAGCTTTCCCTTATGCATGCAAATTGTACACAGAAAAGGATCAAATAGGCTTTCGAATAAGAGACACTACCCTAGAACCACAACCAAACAAGGAACAGGAAATAAGGCCAAATCAATCATTCTAAGGCAATAAGCTCCTACCCGTATACAATTTTAAAAGCATACATATAGCAAGTTCCATATAATCAACAAGGCTCAAATATCAGTATAATATGGCTAACGTATTAGGGAACTACTTACTTGGCTCGGCTGATCATGCACGTTACACTCTCATCTTTCACTCCCTATTGAAAAACCCTTTTAAGTGACTTTTGAATTTTTTTTTTAGAATTTCCTTAGTTTCACTCCTAACACACCCGAGAGTGTTCCCGAATCCCTCAAACCAAGGCTCTGATACCATTTTGTAACAACCCAAATTTTTAAAGAAAATTTTCACTTTTAATTAATAAAACATAATTGCATAAAACATGAAATCCCAACATAATTGTTTTCAAATCAGCGATTCATTACTACTTAATCAAATCATCAGAGTGTCCCCAAACCTTAACAATGAAAGAGGGAGAGAGAGAGATAGAGTGCATGTCGTGCCATCACGCCTTGCCCCTTGCACTTAGGCTCAGATGTACCTGAAACAAATCAAAAACCTGTAAGCGAAACGCTTAGTGAGTTCCCCAGAGGATACCACACACTACACATACACATATCCTTTTATCTAATTAAAGCTACACACATATCACATAAGTCATGCATACATAAAACTTGTAATAGTGTCATGGGCTACCCCACATGGTCTTTACCTAGGACTGCCATGGGCTACCCCACAAGGACTTACATCCAGTGCCATGGGATACCCTACATGGTCTTTACCTAGGACTGCCATGGGCTACCCCATATGGTCTTACATCCAATGCCACGGGATCCCTCCAGGGTCTTCGTGAAAAATACATAATCACATATCATATAAAATCACATAATGGCTAACACATATATTATAAAGAACATAATGGGCTGGCCTTGGTGCCTTAGACCCATGGGTATGGTGAGAAAACTCACATCTATCTGCTTAAAAAAAAGTTGCTCTCTTAACAGTCCAAAACCTCCCGAGCTGAATAATAATAATAGCCAATGTTAGGACCTTAGATTAGACAAAAGAAAACATAAACTCCAAATCCATCCATGAGCCCTAATTATCCTTCCCTTGCTATTGGGCCCAAAATCTGAGTCCACAATTTCTAATGGGCCTCTTGGCCCAATAAGTCCCAACTAATATATTCATAGCCCTTAACAAATAAGGTTTCCCATAATTCACAGAATACACCATGCCCAATAATCTAATGAGGCCCAAATAACTTGAAGGCCCAAAACAGATTTGACCCATCTACACTGCATAGGCTTGGCGTACCATCCTAGTACACGCAACATACTGGGACTTGGGACTACATGCAGCATACATTGAGTTATGCCTAGCGTACAACCAGTTTGAGCACTTTCTCCATTAAGTGCTTAATACTCATTTCCTTTACATCCAAAAGCTAGATCTAAGTTTTTAAAGATGTCCTAAGGCATAAAGTTGGCAACTTTATGCCTTTGCATGTCTCATACACACCCAACCTCTCCATTAAGACCTTTCCAAGGTCTCTAACCCATGCATGAGGCCAAATCTCCCATCAAGCTCCCATTTTTATGACACTAAAGTAGCTAGGGACCTCAGATCTGTCTTTCCCATATTCTAGAGTTGCTTAACTTACAATGGAGGTCCAAAATCAACCAAAAAGGGATAAGGTAGAAAACCCTAGCTAAATCTAGAGATTTATGATGAAAGATCCAAGCTTTTTACCTCAAGAAGCTTTGCAAGATGACTATGATGCATGATCTTGAAGCAGCAACTCGTTCCAAGCTTGTAAAACCACGTCGTCTTCTTGGATTGAACACTAAAAGAGTCATAATTCACTTATCCAAACTCAAAATGGTCTCAAAAACGTTCTTTGGAATTTAAGGGTGTTCTAAGTCAGTGGAGGCTCTCTAGGGCTAAGTCGAAGGGACTTAAGGCCGCTTAAATAGGTCACATGTCCGAAAATTAGGGTTTTGAACCCCTGACACATACTCCCAACGTACGGCTTGGTACGCCCAGCATACCACTAGTTCCTCCGCGACCAACCAAGTGTAGTACGCTAAGCGTACACTTTAAGTACGCCCAGCGTACTTAAGGGTCCACATATGCTAAAATGTAATTCTTGACGGTTTCAAGACTTACCAGATTTAGGGTGTTATAGCTATATAAAAAAATATATGGCAGGTCCATACCATAGATGCTTAGAAGATCATGAAGGTGCAGAAGTCCTAAAAGATATACATGAAGGAGACTGCGCTAACCACACTGGAGGTAGATCCTTATGCTCCAAAGTGTTGAGGAGAGGATACTATTGGCCATTCATGAAGAAAAAAAATCCTTTTTTGATGCTAAAAAATGTGATACTTGTCAAAGACATAGCAACATCCTACATCAACTGGCATAACCTCTACATCATATCATCTCCCCTTAGTCAT
This sequence comes from Lactuca sativa, assembly GCF_002870075.4. Lineage (NCBI taxonomy): Eukaryota > Viridiplantae > Streptophyta > Magnoliopsida > Asterales > Asteraceae > Lactuca > Lactuca sativa. The sequence continues at coordinate 165,408,298 of NC_056623.2, read as the reverse complement.
TCATGAAGTAGGAGATGGATATGGTAAGCAAATTGCCGGTAGCTCCTAGAGGAAAGGTCATCATGCTAACGATGACTGGCTACTTCTTAAAGTGGATAAAAGTCGAAGATTTTGTCCAGGTAAGAGACAAAGAGGTAGTTTCCTTTAATAAAAGCAATATCTTGACTAGGTTTGTGATCCCTGCCGAAGTCATATGGGACAGTGGATCCAAGTTCATAAGCAAATGGACAAGAGACTTTTTCACTAATTAGGGAATCAGGATGGTAATGTCCAATCTGGTCCATCGTCAAGCCAATGGTCAAGCAGAATCTAGCAACAAAATCATAGTCAACAACTTCAAAAAAAGGTTGGACGAAAAGAACGGAAGATAGGCAGAAGAACTTCCTTTTGTATTGTGGGAATTTAGGACCACTTACAAAGTAGCCACAAGTCAAACCTCAAATTGTTTGGTGTTTGGAGTAGAAGAAATGATTCCCACTGAAGTGGTGATCCCAATCGCAAGATACCTGTGTCAAAACCAAGAACATAACACAGGATCCTAGCCCACGATCTTGATACTATAGATGAACTCAGGGATCTTGCCAAGATACACATTACTGATCATCAATAGAGAATCAATAAGGCATACAAGAAAAATATATGAGTCAGAAAATTCCAAATAGGAGACTTGGTACTAAGGAAAACATTCAAAACACCAAGGATCCTAGTGTAGGGAAACCAGCACCCAAATGGGAAGGACCATATCTCAAAGATGCTGAAGCAGGAAAGGGGGCATATTGGTTGGCTACCCTCGATGAAAATGTCATGCTAAGATCCTGAAATTCTATACATCTTCAAGCTTATTTTATTTAAGAAAGTATAGTCATTTTCCAACACCCTCAAGGTACACATGCTCTTTACCTTTTATCCTTTATTTTTTATTACTATTTGCTCTCTTTGAATACAATTACTGACTTAAGCATCAGAGGTGTGTTAGCTAGAATAACGCCCAATCCTAGCTAAAGTTTCTTGTATAAATGGACTCAAGGATCTTAACACATAAGGATCCTAACATACAAGGGTCTTGACATTTGAAGATTCAAGGATCCTGATAAACAAGGATCCTGACATTCAGAGACCCTCGCACCTAAGAGTTCCATAGCTATAACGTCCGATAATTTGTAACACAAGTATCCTTAGAATATAGATTATTCATCTATCCTACGAATAAGGGTACTTAATCCCTTCTAAGGTTTACAAAGTTAATTACCTCTTTCACATGAGTTAAGGTTTATATACCTCGATTGGACCCACATTATCTAACTATGAGATGTGAATAAAGGGATCATTTCACATTGATGTGACTTAGCAACCCTCTTATTTATAAACAAAAGTTAAGATCCTAAAGTTAAAGTCTAAGGTTCATAACATTTTCATGTTATCTCAAGTTGGGATCCTCCCCAGATAATTCCTAAGGTTTATAATATTTTCATGTTACATCAAACTGGGATCTTCCCTAGATAATTCCTAAGGTTCATAACATTTTCATGTTATCTCAAGTTGGGATCTTCCCAAGAAAAGACACAAAGGTCATAACAATTTCATGTCACCTTAAAATTAGGATCTGCACTAGAAAATAATAATGATTTATTAGTATTTTTCCTCAGTAATTTACTAATGTTTACACCATAGACGTGTAAATCTCAGTTTGGGATTCTCTCTTGAGATTTTCCAAGGATTATAAAACTAATGTGTTGCTTGAAGCTGGGAAGTTTTATAGAAAATATACATGATTTCTGGGACTATCATGTTGCAAAACAAAAGTTACCTTGGTTATTTTTCATATTGGATCCATTTCCGGTTAATCCTTAAAACGGGATCCACCTTAAAATTTACTATGATAAATACAATCAAGGATCCTCCTTGATGAAGAAGGATCCATCCATGTATGAACTTTTGGATCCTATGGAACAAAAATAATTGTGATTTTATGCTTCTCCTAAATTAAGTCCTAAAGGTCACGAAGTCGGGGGATAATCAAGTTCTATCTATCCTTATTTATCAAAAGAGTTTTTTCTAAATGGATATCAGCTATTTTCGGATCCTAAATGAATTACTAACTATTTTCAGGATATTCAGATCTTGAGAATTCTTACAAACCATATACTCTTTAAGATCTTGATTATAAGGATCCTCCAAAATCATGTTGGTACAACCACACAATTCAATCAAGTGCACAAATAGAAATAGGAAACAACCATAGCATTATAGGGGTCATCCACTAACCCTAGATGAAAAAAAAATTATTACACCCCGTGAAACCAAAAACTACTTAATCTTAGTCCCTGCAGGACTAGACTGTAGACTGGTCATCATCGCCTGAGAGGTTCTCCTCTTCGCTTGACTTCAACTGCTTCCCTTCAGGATCTTGACTGGTGTTTATAGGTCCACCAGTTAGTTAGGCAAGAGAGGCTTGCCACCCTGCTAGATTCCAGGATCCTATATTAGTGACATCTTCAGCTAACTTGACCTTTGCTTCCTAGATGGCCACAACAGCACTTGCCTTTGCCTCAGTGATTACCTCCTCGGTCTCTGTGACGTGCTCCTCTTCCTTCTCAGCCTTCTCCTTGCCCAGGAGCTCCACCCTCTTCAGGAGGTCCTCATTGGTTTCTTTCCACGTTTTCGATTGATATTTGAGGGCTTATTCGAATCTTTCATCCTGGATCCTCAACTCAACTGAGATGTGGTCGGAGACCTGAAATAGGAAAGACATAAGAAATTGAAAAGCAGAAAAATGTAAAGGGAAGAAGGATGTTTTCTCTTACAACCTGAGTGAAGGAAACCAACTTCCATAGTGCATCTTCCACCCAAGCTTCTTCAAACTCAACTAAGTGGATCCTGTATTCTTTCTCTTCTTGGATCCCGGAGTCTTCACGATCAAATCAATAGGAGCTTTCATGATAGGAATGGAAAGCAGGGTATTCTCTTACTTCACGACCAGTTTACCACTGGAAATAACCGTATCCATATCATCAAGGGTGAAGTCGGCACTAGAACAGGTACTGTTGCATCCTTGGCAGAACAACAAAGAGTATAAGAGGTCAGGATCCTCCGTACAACAAAGAAGAAAAAGTTGGGATCCTTTTAAAAATAGAGATAGTGGTGGACGAACTCTCTTGAAGAATGAATTGGTTAAGCTTGAATGACCTCTCTGAGTCAGATAAAGTTAAAAAGATTTGGATCTTGTTTTCTATATATTCTTCGAGAAGAACCAACTCGTCGAACTTGAAAGTCACAAAACATCAAACAAGATCAGAAAAGTGAAGGTTAGAATTCTTAATGTAAAAAAATGAGGTCCTACCCTTCTTTTTCTATGATTGTGGTAAATGATTTCCATCAGGAATCAAGTCACGTCTTAGGAAGAAATTTTACCTTTCCAAGCACCGTCATTATGCTTGGACATCAATACAAGAGGAAATTTATAGGTTTTAAGCTTCAACAGAAAGCAGGAGTTCTCAAAATTTTTAAGATTGTAAACATAAACTAGCTCTTATAGACCAATGAAACATCCTTAGAGCAACTCAGATGATCAATCCAATAGAGGATCCTCCAAATTGTTGGCATGAGTAGTATATAAGATATTTTTTTAATCTCGAATAATTCATAAATCATTCCAGAGAAGGATTTAGAGAGCCCTAGGGGAAAGGATACTCACGAAGTCAAACCAAAGTAGAAGAAATGAAATCAGTCTGAATCCTAGCATCAAAAGCCATGAAAACAGTGCCAATAGGAAAAGTTCCAAACGAATTCAACATTTCAATATCATCATTAGTGAAGGTACAAGTTTCTTCATATGACAAGATCTACTGATCCGTGATATCATCATCGGTTATAGCAATGATGTTTCCATGAGATTGAGTTGTTTTCTTACCCATGATGGAAACTAAATAGGGAAGAAAAGAAAAGGGAACAAGAAAATTAGATTCGAATGGTATTCAATGAACGTTGGAATAGAGAGCTAAAAGAGTAAGGTAAAACCGAACGGCCAGGTGTGCTATATATATATAGGGATCAAAGTGAGGTAAAAGATTGATGTGACCTATTCCAACGGCTAAAAATTTAACCTTTGACATTCAAATTACCCCCATTAACTTCAATATCTTATCAGTTTTTTATTTATAAATTATTCCTTAAAATATTGGTAAACTAACATCAAAATATTTCGCAGGAATAATTTGGGGGCGATTATTAGGGCCAAGATCCCATAATTACATTCAGGATCCTCTAAACCTTAGGATCCTTAAACATATTTCAGCATCTTGTTTATTATCATTTATTTTCCTAACATTTATAACGGTTATATGCTTCTCTGTTTTTCCCACAAGTGCAAAAATAGTTAGATAAGGACTTATTCTCAACGAAGAATCATCGTGACCATCCAAATGACCTGAAATACAATGTCAAATAACATTTATAAGCTGATCTCGGAGGATCCTGAAGTTCTCGGACTTCTTGTTATTAAATTTAGACTATAAGTAACACCTGTATTACACACACAACATACATGATTATCTCAGTTGCAATATCTACACTCACATTTACACATTTATCTCTATAATAAAACTTTTTAAACAATAAAATCATCAAGGCAGGAGATTATTGTCACCTACCAAGGTTTTATGTAGGAGATCCTAGAAAGGATCAAGGAAATTCCTTGTAAACCACTTGTGTCACTTTGATCATCATGTTGTACTTATTTTATCTTGAACATCACAGGCTATCATACAATTTGGTTGAGTTTTAGTATTGTAATTTTTGATCAAAACACTAACTAAATTATAGATAGAGATGGCGAATCAAGATGGACCAAAATGTCAAGAAAGACATAGAGAGTTAGAATAATTTGTGAAAGGAAATGAGGATTGGTGACCCTCCTTGTATAAGGAGTTTTTCTCTTCTCTGCATCGTGTCCTATACATGGTCGCATCGTGAAAATAGGTCAGACTAACATTTCCATCATGTAAGGAATGATTGATTGATGGTGTGATGTGACTTCCACATCACAATATTTTCATGTTATTTGTTAGGTATCAGGCTAGATTGATGGTAACGTTTATTTGGTTGATATTGCAACAAAATTGTATATATACTGCCATAATTGTAAAGCCTTGTTTCTATTTCTTTACAGGATGGGGATGGTGATTAGCATGGGTATTAGCAGACTTTGGATCCTCAAATAGTTGGGTTTTAGACTCAGTTGTGGTTGGATAAGGTATCTTGGATGGTCCGGGTATTCAGTTTGTCTTTCGGAATCTAAGCGCATATTGGTAATGTGTCAGCTCAAGCTTTTATGGAAAGCTGATATTCATTTGGTTTGTCATATGGCGTGTATCAAATGATAATAGTGTAGATCATCTTGATACATTTTTATAGATATATAGATGGTCGAAATCAGAGTTGTATCGAGAGATTTATGTCCTTCTGAAGAATTGGGGTTTGGGAAAAACCCTAGTACGCGGGGCGTACCAGGTAGGTACATGGGGCACACTTATACGAAGCAAGTTACACAAGGCATAGTGTGGAGTGTGTGCAGCATAAGTGCGAGGTTTGGGTCGGGGTGCGAGGCCTTGTATGCTAGGCGTATGAAGGGAAGATTGAAAAAACTAATTTTTTGGTTTGTACCATATATGAGCATTATCTTAGCCTCTTTCTTCATTTCATGGAGGCATCTTGAACTTATGGTGGCCATTTTTGGTGTATTTGGTCCATTTCTAAGAAGATGGAGCTTGGTGCAAGGATGGGAACCAAGGAAGAGCTTATGGATCTTGCTTACGTGTCTTATTTCCAGCTTGTTGGAGTTATAAAGCTTTGAACATCTTTATTGATGTATTAGATCTACCATTTAAGAGTTTTGGTTCATTTTGGTCCCAAGAATGATATCTAGTGGTGTTGGTTACATTTTAGGAGCTTTGAGTTGCCCCTCTTAGTGTTTTTGAGGTTGAAGGTCCATAAAGTTGGCACCTTTAGAGTTTAAATCCATCCATGCATAAGTTCGGACCATTTTCATGATAGTGGAATGTTATATTTTGAGGTTGGGTGCATTTGGGGCATGCAAAGTCACCAAGTCATTAAATTTATGGGTCTAGACGTTGCTTAGGACGTAGATCTAAGGTTTGGACCTATGGGCTAAGAATTAAGAGCTTAATGGAAAAAGTGGGATTAAGAGGGGAGTACATTGCGCATACAAGTCTGTACGTGCAACGTACAAGCCACTAAGCGAGTATGCACAGCGTACAGATGACTACGCCCTACATATTCAGTAAGATTCGACTTCACATTCGTGGGCCTCGGGTTGGACTATTTCTTGGACTTAGTTGTTGTTGGCCTTCATGGACCATTTGGAAAACAGGTTTCGGACCAAGGAAATTATTAAGCTTTAGGCTCACTGGAGAGGTTTGGGCCTATTTTGGAAAATTAGGCCATAAATCGGCCATAATTAGGTCGTTGATTGATTGGCCTTTGGGCCTTTCAGATTACAATTTGGGCTATAGTATGGAAAATGCTAGGTTAAGGGTAAAATGGTCTTTTTACCCGGGTTTGAAGTTATGATTATGGATTAGAATCTAATTGTTAATTTGGTATTGTTTTTTATTGTTAGTGCGTGGATTTTTCAGCCATCAACTAGGGTTTTATCCACAGGACTTTATCAGTGCGAGGTGACTCTCCTCACCATACCAATGGGTCGAAGGCACTAAGGCCAACCCATTATTATGATATGTAGTATGCTAGCTGTCTTCATGACTCTTGCGTATAGTGGGTATTTGTGAATGTGCAATCTATGTGTCATGTATTTATGTGAAGACCGTGTGGGGTTTCCATGGCAGTTAGTTAAGACCATGTAGGGGTTCCCATGGCAGTGGGCTAAGACCATGTTGGGCTTCCCCTAGCACCCGGAGTAAGACCTTGGAGGGTTTCCATGGCATGCATATATGTTTGTATGCTTGGTTTATGTGGCTTGTGTATAGTTATGTGGGATATGTTATGGGGAACTCACTAAGCTTCGTGGTTATAGTTTGTTATGGTTTAAGGTATTTTCGGTTCTAAAAGGGAAGGGCTCGGCTTGATTGCACACACTCGTGTTTTCCGCATTATGTGATTTTGGGATGTAACTCTGATAAATGTTTTTAATTAGCAATGTTTTCGGAATGTTAGGATCAAACAACATATGTGTTTTGACTATAATAAAAAATTAAAGTTTTTTTTAACCCTAGATTCATTTAGGAAGTTACAATAATTGAGAGAAAAACACAGTGTCAAAATCGCAATTTTGTTAAACATGGTGATTTTATTTCACTTTGGGAAAATTGGTTACCAGGAGAGTAGGTCAAACCAGTCATTTGGTTGATATTGCAAAAAACTATAAATGTAGTGACATAAATGCGAACAAAAACAAGTTGTCAAATTCAATATTTTGTTGTTATATAGTGAATTTTTGTAATTTTCCCTATCATATTACTAGATATAATTAATCCAGAGAGAGTTAAGGTTACTCGCTTGGTAAGTGACTGTAAAGTAACTATTATTTTGGCCTCTACCCCAACGTTCCTTTCCAATTTGTTAGTTGTCAAACCCAACTTGGACAGTATATCAATTTCATTAGAACTTCTCTAATCTCATCACTATATCCACCATAGTGATCAATTACTTGATTGCTAACTTAACTCGATAACTATTTGTCACCCAAGCTAGTTACATTTTCAAATACAATTCACTAACAAGTTTACTCCATAAGTCGTTAATCCAATAAAAATATCAGTAAATTAACGTTTTTAACTCATAATGACCAAATTAACATTTAATAGATCGTTAGGTTCGTAATAGAACCACAATAAGAAATCCCATGACATACACGTGGGCCTAACAATCCTCTAAAGAAAATCACATAAATGTAATTACATTATAATGTGATAAAACATAACTCAGTAAATCCTATAATGCAGACCACATACTCTCGTACACTAGTACAACTCTTTGGTTATAATCTTATTAGAATGTTTCCTAAGAAACATTATAATGTATATAGTTTGCATGCACCGCGCCACGGTGACACACATTCTTTGATTTCTCCATGTGTCATATTTATCTGCCACATGTCCTTCTACGGTTGACAAATGTCTCAGTAACTCACTTAGTACTGATGAAAACAGGTGTCACACCATAATACTCAATTAATGGCCTAGCTAAAGAGAAATTGATAATTGAGTAAGGTGTCATGACTGATTATTCTGGTGTCATTAATAGTTATACTGATATGCTTTATTTAGTATCTCATGATATCACTTCAATATCGCTTAAAAGGTAAATTTAAGTAAGTTATGAGGGCTATTCTTGTAATGTCCAAAATATGCATACAAGTATGAGTGGAACAAGTAAGCCTCAAGGAAACTTCTATACAAAAAATTTCGAAATAAACGGTATACAAAACAAGCTATAATGACATGAAAATTAATGTAAACTATATGCTTTTATGATTTATAAGTCCATTAATATTAAACCCACTATACATGGTGGATTGGTTTTGTGTTGCATGGTACATGGTTCATTTATTACAGGGATTCCATTTAAGGTATCAACTGAATTAAAATTAAATTACAATTAAAGCTATAAACAGTGATGACCAAACATAGAATGGTTTAGTCACTTTAATTATTGTTTAGAGAGTTCTTATTCTTTTTACCTTAAGGATCCTCTTTACGTATCGAGTACAAATTGAAAAATATTATGTGTATCTAAGTTAGTGAATGTTGGATATACCTTTACATTTGGATACAATAATGTATTAGTTAGTTTTAATTACTAAATAATTGGCTATGGTTGTCTATATGTTACAACTCAAGAACTATTTTATTGAATTTGTGAAATCATTTATAGTTGACAAGAAGTTATGTAACGGAAATTTATTAGCAGATAATTTATCTATGTTATGACATCAAAACTTTTCCACATATCACAAGATAAAAAATACATCTCATAAAAGTCAAAGTTCTACAGGAACTTGAATTCTCAAAATCCAATAAAAATTATATGTATAAAAGGGAGTCTAGAAAGATTCACAAGATGTTCAAGATTACTAAAATTGATATATTTTGACTTGTGTAGACCTTTGCCAATGGACAAAATTCTTTATAAATAATATAAATTTTATTGGTGATTATTATTAATTCATGTATCTATCCTTGAATAAAAAGTATGAACATCATCATATGATTAAAACCTTTAGGGCAATAGTTGAAAATCAACTTATCCCAAAAACAAAAGTAATAGGATCAGACATGGGTCATGTGCATTATGGTAGGTATATAAATGCTGGTGAATCACCTTTATTTTGGAATTTCGTAAATATCATGGGATAATTAATCAACAGACCATGCTTACTACTCCTCAACAAAATAATGTACCCATGAGGCGAAACAGGATAACCTTAATTGACATGGTGCAATGTACCCTTACATTCACTAATTTACCCATAAAAAGACTAGCATATTAAAATCGAAATCCACATCTTCAATAAGATTCCTTCAAAGTTTGCTCCTAAAACTCCTTTTGAGAATTGGACAAAAAGGAAACCAAGCTTAAGGTATATATAAAGGTTTGTAATTGTTCGACTTGAGCAAAACTCTACAATCTGTAATCTCAAAAACTCGTCATGAAAACCATTAGTTTCTTCTTTATCGGCTATCCTGAAAGATAAAATGGTTATTGATTTTATGCTCTGTCACATTGTGTTTGAATCATTAAATCAAGAATAATTAATTTTGTGTGAATGTCGAAATCAAGGGAGTGGTCTAATGAGAAAGTTTGGCCTCCAAGAATATAATGTAGAAGCACCAATAAGTACCCATTATGCTTAACACTTCACTAGGATAGTCAAGTCTATATATTTTGATTCATCAAAAGGAATCCTAACATGAAGGAAACTAGAACCCCACCAAATGAACTCACTCAAGATATTGACACTAAAACCCAAAAAAGAAAATATTTTGTAAGATTGTGTCAATAATCAAGGAAGCCCACAAAGTTTGAAGATCATGATAGGTACTTAAATGAGGTTGATCGGGATATAAGAAAGGAAAATGACCATGTTACATATTATGATACCATAACTTGTTATCAATCAACTAAATGGAATGAAGTCATGATTCATGAGCTTAATTCCATGGTAAAGTATGATATTTGGAAACTTGTTGAATTACCAAAACATTAAAATTTCCATGGAATGAAGTCATGGATCCTTAAGACCAACTTAGGCTCTAATGAAAACATCAAACAACATAAAACTTGATTGGTTTCTAGAAAGGCATTTATCATCAATAAGCATTCCCTCATGTTTATCAAAATGAATGCCTTAGGATTGCAATGAGCCTTGTAAATCATTATGAATTACAGCTACCTTAAATAGAAAACAAACAACATTTCTTAAAGGGGATTCACACATTGGATATTCTTGACCCTTAAAAATAAACTTTGCAATTTGACCATGTAACCAGTCAAGAACATCCAATGTATAAATTAATGAAATCAATATATGGGTTGAAACATGTTTAGCATTAATGGTGTCTAAAGTTAGATGAAGTTACGAAAAGGAACAAATTCATTAGTATCTAATTAGATCAATGTAAATAACTCAATATGCGTGGAAGGAACTTTATCATACTTATATAATTCTCTTTACAACAATAACAATTATATACTGCATGAATCGAAACACTTATTATCATTTTAATTTTGAAAGACCACATTATAACTGTAAGGTCAAAACCTTTAACTTAATGAGTCAAATACACACTGACCATCAACTTTAGTGCCTGTTAGCTTTTGTACCTCACCAGCATCAGCGTATAATCATTAGTATTAGTGCATTTACTTTTCTGTTTGGAAACGAAAAGCTAAATTACTCTTTATCTTCACCGAAAACCACATATGTCTCCTATGATACTTAAATCCAGGACCTCTTATTTGAGAGAGTCGCTCCTTACCACTAGGCGAAAGGCCCTTTGGTAGTGTATTTACTTTGTACTCTTTAATTATAGTAATAGCAGTTGTTGGTTAACTCTTTCCGTAATTTGAGTGATTAAGATTAATCTGTCTACTTAGATTATAATCAATCCCATAATTGTTGGGATTGATTGTTACTAGGATTACTATGCATTTTTTTTACTCGAGTTGTGATCATTGGAACCCTATCGCCACTTTAAGCCAATTCTATTGTTGAGGATCATTTCTTAGTGAAAACATCTTTGTGATAACTTTGCTCTTAGTTCTTTCTTGTTTTTATCCGATCAAGCAAAAATTTTAGTGGTATCAAATAAACTTTTATGATACATTTAAGATATCATGTCTTCTTCATCCCAATAACATCCTAAATCCTCAGCAACAAATAATATTCCCTTGTTCGATGAAAATAATTTTTCCAAGTGGAAGACAAAAGCTTTAGTTTCTCTTGAAACTATGGACTATGAAATGCTCGAAATCATCAATCATGGTCCATACACTCCCATGTAACAACCCATGGTTAATAATGCTCCTGATGGTGGAATGAAGCAGAAGCCAAAGGCAAGTTATAGCGAAGAAGAAAAAAATATTAGTCTGTATGTGAAAGCCAAGGGTGCCATTAGAGATTCTCTTCTTTATAACATGTATCATCTAGTTAAGAATTATGAATCCACACAAGAAATGATGGATACGCTAACATTTGCCTACAAAGACACTATGCTAACAGTTACCTACAAAGGCACTATAGAAGTTCAAGCAACATAGATCACAAACTTGGAATGGAGATATGAGCACTTGTTTTCTCAACAAAGTGAGACACTGAACCAGACCATTAACAATTTTAATTGTTTGATCAATGATATGCACAGGTTTCACACTACTAAACACTCATCTTAGTTGATATTGATGTTTTTGGACTTAATGGGCAAAAGCTGGGAACATTGTGCTTGTTTTCTCAAAAACAACAAGAAGATAAACACCATGCATCTAAAATCACTTTTGGCAATCTACGTAACTATGAAGATACCAACGCTCTTCATGAAGAACTCGTTAAGGATTACAACAATTAAATATTTTTGGCATTGCTCTCAACAAATGAGACACCTGTTAGTGACTCCGCAACATCTAATCATGATGAAACTTCTAATAATGTTTACTCCGGTGAGTTAGCTTATAACGCTGCACTAATTGTTAAATGTTATGAAGAAAGCAGGTCAAGTGGGCTTAAGAAGTTTTAGTCTAAAGGAAGCAACTCATCAGCAAGAAAGAATGTTACAGAAAAAGAAGATGATGGAAAGTGCTTCAACTGGGGAAGCATCGATCACTTTGTTAGGGAATGTAAAGAAAAAAAAGCACCGAATAATTCATAAAGCTACGAATTGATGTATAAGAAGTTGTCAAGTCATATGAAGAAAGAAAACATTTCTCTTCTAAAACCACTTGTTACAAAGCAAGGGAAACTTGAGGAATAGATAGATGAATAAGAGTCTTTGGAAGATGAGGAACCAAAAGGGAATGGTCTAATGGATCCTATCGATGGATTTAACTCTGAGGAGTCCAATAGTAGTTCCAACACTTTCAGTGTTGTTCTTTATCAAGCCACCAGAGACTAAAAAATGCAAAACTCAGACTCATCATCTATGTAGCAGGTTAAAAATTTTGTAAATTTCTCTTCTAATTAAAATTTTATAGATTTTTATTATTTACGTCTTGACCATGCATAATTGAACTCTGAAAAGTTCATACATAAATCAGAGATTAAGGTTTTAAAAGAAAACGTGAGTCTCACTGAAATTTTTCTCACTCTTTTGAAGAAAGAGAACACAAATATGTCTTTATGAAACAAATTATTCTTCACTAAAAAAGAAAATTGTGATGAACTTGCCAAAAAGCTATAGAAAATAGTACAAAATTAGGGACATTCACATTTTAAAGTAAAAAAATTATTAATTCCTAAACTCCTTATCAGCGTCAGAAAATTCTTGGTGGCAATATTGATGACGCTGTAAAACTGCTTGAACATATTGATTCTAAACCAAAATTTGACTCGATTTCTGATCTTGAAAAGGACTTTAAAACTATTTTTTAGTACCACCAATATAACTTCAAGTTTAGCTGACAAATATTATGTCACTGACTCAAATGGACGTAATAAATATAAATCTCACCTTACCGCTATTGACCCATTACAACAACCCCAAACTCGTGAATATGCGTTGTCACAGACTAAAATCTTACTAAATTATGGTATTTCAAATGGAGAATTCCATTCAGTTAATTAGATTCTTAGTTAATTTCTTCAATGCATAGTATGTGATGTTGACGTTGATTGTATTTTAATCACTTGTGACACTGATGAGTCTTCCAACTCATCGGCGTGTGATTACAACATTTCTCCACATTGCAATGTATCTGGTTCCAAAACAAAAGAAAGGGTTTTGTAAATTAAATGAACATCCTCCCATTTACTGGAAACCAAATTTTAAAAGAAATCAAACCTCAAGTTTTAAAAGGAAACATACTTAAATCAAAGAGTGAACCTTTAAATAGAATTCCAAACATGTTGACAACATCATCGTTTGAAATAAGAGATGGATTCGAAAAAAATCTCTAAATTGTCTTCCTAATGAATTGTATAACTTTTTCACTTCTAAAAGACCCACCTCAAAATGATTCAATATATGCTAATGTGTGCTTTGTTACTCTGGCGCTAAGAGCACTTTTGGTACTTATACAGTGGTTGCTCGCGGCATATGACAGGATTCAAGTCTCTCGTGTATGATTATAGGGAGAAATATGAACCAATAGTAACATATGGAGACCACAAAAAGTGAGTAATAAAAGGTTTTGGTACTATCATGTGCAAATTAATGAACGTGAAGAAGTTGTTTCATGTAGAAAGCCTTTAAAACTATCTCATCTCAATCCTTCCTTTATGTGATATTTTCCATAAAATTTCCTTCGACAAGGAGGAAGGAATAATTGTGGATTCAAGGAACTCTATCGTGCTTACTACCATCAGGAAGAACAATGTTTACATGTTTTATGATCATATTGTCTGATAAACAAGTACTTCTTTATGCTTTCTTTACTTCACTGCTATTCTTTTAATTATTTCGAAATCTTAAGATTTTTTCTATAACTAAAATACAAAAAAAAAATACCTTTTCTTTTACCAAAGGAGTATACATGTTTTTTCTTACAATTTTCTATATCTAATGATTCTCGAATATGCTTCTTCTATCTTAATATTTTAGTCTCAGGATCATCTGACTTTTCCTATGAAGTTGACAAATAACAATTTCTTAAAAAAGAAAAGACTAGCTCACCTATCCTTGCACACCATTTGTTGCAAGATCATATCATTGAGTTTGGCTCTGCATCTTTTCTCCAGCTACTGAGATGACATTATGTCACACACTCATCCTAACACTTATGCACTGACATATCTTTCAGCCTGAGATTGCCTATTCATATTCAAAAAAAATTATAAATATTGGATGTTTAATTTTTGATCAAGCATTCATCCCAACTTTGTCCTTGGAAGCATGCTTGTTGTATGTATCAAGTCGTATGTTATGTTAAAACAACGAGCATTACCCAGTGGCTTACCCTCATTGCACTGTCATCAGCGTAAGAGATACTTGTCTGCTTCTTAATAGACAAAGCATTACTTCTTTTCTTCTAATATAACACTTCATAATTTAATATATAATATCATACACTGATAATAGTTTGAAACTTATCTGTGTTGATGGTTAGACTATGTATCATAGTATATCACATGCAACAACCCCTTCTCAACTATTTCTCTTCTTAAAATTTTAATTATTCAGCATAACATGCCAGATGTTGATGAGAACTTGTAAAATCTATGATGATGGATATATCATGTTTCAGGGTATATTACATGCACGTATCCCCTCTCTCCCTACTCTTCTAATAAAATAAGCTAATAATTCAACATGTAAAATCATGTCCTGATGAAACTTTGCAATACTATGTCAATGGACTATAGTATCACAACATATTATCAGTAGACATCACCAACCCACCCATTATTCTGCTGCATTTCATGATACGTTAATACCTTCCACGGCAACATGAGACATGTTGATATAGTCTGTTGCAATATATGATACATTGTTTCAAAATGGTAATTCTTTAATAATAACTTTCAGATGAGGATAAGAATGTAAACCATTCCCTTGGGATTTGACATTTTTCGTCACCTTCTCTTCCACAATGATTACGTGAAAAGTGGGGGATTTTTTAATATAAATTGGAGTTTTCTCTCTCCTAGGTCACTTCATTTCTCTTTTCAAGCAAATTTTATCAAAAATCCCACTCTGGTTATTTTTGTCTTTATCAAAAGTTCTGATGCCTCAGTTAAAGTTCTTGAAAGAAATAATCAATGGCTTGAGTTATACTTGCTTTCACTCCTGATGCAAATGTTGTTAAGGCTCTAAATACCCTTGATGCCCCAATTATCATCCATGCCAATAAATGTGCATTCTTAGATGCAATTCCGCCACAACATCAAAATTCAGATATCAAATACTTCGTTAAATATTTTAACTTTTGCTCTCTTCGCTAATCCTTAAGTGACATTCTAGAACGCTTCTTCCAAAAGAAAATATGTTTGGTTTATAACCCATGTGTTTTGCGCAAATGCTCAGACAAATTCTGGATCTATCGGAGATTATTATTCAATGGCCGACATATCTCCAATAATCATGTGACAAGTTCTTCGTCTCCCTCAATCAAACACATATGACGAGACTCATTCTGAAGCTAGATGCAAATAATATCTTCTTTGAATTGCGTATGTTCTCTCTTTTCAACGTAAATGAGACCCATAAAACTTTGTTCTTCTCCAGTATCGTAATGTTGGCTGCAAGATGTGACGGGGGTCATAGGGAAGTGTCAAGGTCATGAAACTAGTAGCTTGGACCAGTTGAATTGTTTGAGTTATGAATTATATATGCCATCAGTCGCGAAAAAAACCTAGATTTTCCTCAATTGTTCTTCAATCTAATGGTGGAATGTATCAATGGCAACAAGTACTCAACATATGTTCCATATCAACACTATATTACTCTTCTTTTGGCACATGCTACAATGGGCTATAACATCAATCATGAGGCATCTATTCCAACTCCAGTTCTCTCCTCAAAATAATCGATACATACCCTAAAAAAGGAGGTTCACTTATTTTAGTGAATGGTTCTCTGGGTAGAACATTCGTATTGCTATTAGGATGTAGAAGATAATGAAGATGAGGGTGAAGAATGAAAGAATTTCTCCTATAAGGGTAAAGATGAGGTTGAAACCAAATTCACCAATGTAATAAGCCTGAGAAAATTCCGTCACTAGTCACCATTAAGAAATAATAGGAAAATAAATGTAAAAGAAAGCATTGTAATATTCGAGTTTTAAGATAATAAGAATTGGATATGCTGTTACATTTATTTGCTAAAATTCGTTCATTAGGCTCTAAAAATTACCAACAAAAAATTTGTGACGTTTTCTGATTTGGTTAACATGGATAGTACTTGTTAATGTGATCTCAAGGATATAAGATTCGTAAAAATCCATATCCGAAGGAGAGTGCTATGGATTTTATGAAAATAGAAATCAATCGCGTAGTTAAAATGAATTACGTCGAAATGATACTTAGGGATTGGTTGAGTTTTGAGTAAAAGTGCAAAAAGGAGTTTAGTAGTACTCCTTGAGCAATATACATTAGGAAAACGTTTGTCGAAAACGGGATATATATGAGTAAGTTATGATTTTTATAAAATAATTAATTCATACACCCGTTGGGCTCAAAAATGAAAGTCAAACCGGCCAAAACAACTTAAAGGAAAGTTGTAGTAACCATTGAGATCATAACATAGATATAGAGAAGGACCAGATTAGAGCATGCACTGGGAAGTAATGATTTTTGAAAAATATTTTCTTGCGTGTCAAGTGCATGAAACCACACGCCGAGCATTGTACACCGGATTTGAACAAATTATGAGTGATGTAGCTGAGTAGGGTGATGACACGTGGCAAATTCCTGTGGAGCCACAATGTTTGAATGCACAGTGTGCCTAAGAAAGGCGCGACGCGTACCCCTAAAACTTGACTAGAAATAGAGGTTTGTGTCATTCAGTCCAACACACCTTCAAAAGACCCCTCTCTTTCTCTCTGGTGTCTGTCTTACCTAGTGGAGCGGTCCCTGGAGTTCTAAGCTCGTCTCTACCCTAGATCACCAGTTTCAAACCCTTAAGTGGCTTCACGACATCTATTTTACTGTTTTAAAATATTTTCAGGGGCAATACATGCTTAACAAATGATTTTATAAAAATATTTATTTTATAAATATTAATTCATTTTTTAATAAGCTAGATGTCGTAGGATAGTATAACTATAGATACTATCCCTAGATTTAAGATATGATCTATGTCTAAAAGATATGATGTCCGATGATCTAGGAGTAGGTGTTACCAAGATGTTATAATGGCCAAATCCCTAGGAAACCTTAGTACATAGGAGTTATGCTAGACAAGATTTACGATATGCACTGTACTTAGTTGTTATGCTGCCTAAATACCCTGTTAAAACAATCAAAATTAGAGTATATATATTTGACAATTTATATATATTGGATAATTATGAGATCATAAATATAATTATCAAATACATATATACGATAGAAAGTATATATATATATATATATATATATATATATATATATATATATATATATATATATATATGGGAAAAAAGAATATACCCTTAAGGGTATATAAGCTTAGGTACCCAAACCAACCATAATTAGTCGTTTTGTTGGATATACTCATTATAATGTTTTTAAACATCAACCCCTAACTTGATTTACATTGAAAATTTTCAAAAATTTCACTTATTATCTTCCTCTTATATCACATCTTTTTGTTGAACACCTACTAGGCTATATATATTATAGTTTAAATGAAAATTATGTAAGAGGAAGATAAATGTGAAATTTATAAAAGTCTTGGAAGTAAATCAAGTTAGAAGTTGAATTATAAGAACATTGCACAATTCCAATGTAAATATGTGACACAAAATACGTAGTATAATGAGTTTCAGTACCTAAGCTTATATACCTTTAAGGGTGTATTCACTTTTACCTATATATATATATATATATATATATATATATAGAGAGAGAGAGAGAGAGAGATCACCTGATGACATAATAACCAACCCACTAACACATTAACACTAGGCCTTTATCTTTTAACCTTTTAATATTTTATCTTTATCATAATTACGCCTATATATATATATATACACACACACACACATACACACATCACACTATCTTTCTATATACTTCTCCCCGGTATATATCATCAGGTGATCTCTCTCTCTCTCTCTATATATATATATATCATAATTACGCCTATATATATATATATATATATATATATATATACACACACACACACACATACACACATCACACTATCTTTCTATATACTTCTCCCCGGTATATATCATCAGGTGATCTCTCTCTCTCTCTCTCTCTGTATATATATATATACTCTCTCTCTCTCTCTCTCACACATCACACTATCTTTCTATATACTTCTCCCCGGTATATATCATCAGGTGATCTCTCTCTCTCTCTCTCTGTATATATATATATATATACTCTCTCTCTCTAGAGAGAGAGAGAGAGAGTATATATATATATATATATATATATATACAGAGAGAGAGAGAGAGAGATCACCTGATGATATATACCGGGGAGAAGTATATAGAAAGATAGTGTGATCTGTGTGTGTGTGTGTGTGTGTGTATATATATATATATATATATATATATATATATATATATATATATAGAGGGAGACAGAGATCACCTGATGATATATATCGGGGAGAAGTATATAGAAAGATAATGTGATGTGTGTGTGTGTGTGTGTGTATATATATATATATATATATATATATATATATATATATATATATATAGGCGTAATTATGATAAATACAAAATATTAAAAGGTTAAAAGATAAAGGCCAAGTGTTAATGTGTTAGTGGGTTGGTTATTTATCAAAAATCTTTGATTAAATTCGGCATATCCCCAATACCTATAGTCATTATTGCGCGAAAGTTAGCAAAATGTGTATAGATGTATACGGGGCCATGAAAACCCCACCTACGATTGCGAGCTACAATCCTGGCAGGACACCTTCCATATAAGTTACTATTCCAAGTCTGACGTAGCGTCGTGATTAGGTTTACATTTATGGTCGTTGCGTCGATTATATGGGCTCACAATAATACATTAAAAGTTGCGTTAATGCGTAGATTACCATTAGGGACAGCCTGGTATGGTAATTAAATTACCTTAGGATCGTCAGATATCCTAAAAATAGTAATATATGATTAATAAAAGATATTCTAATTAAAATATGTTAGGATCGTCATATATCCTAAAAAGATAGTAAATTATGATTATTAAAAGATATCCTAATTAAAATACGTTAGAGTCGTTAGATATCCTAATATGATGGAAAGCTAGATTAATAATTAAGAAAGGTTTTCTCAAAGAAAAGGATAATTAAAAAAGAATCCAAAAATAAAAACTTTTGGCACTCACCTACATTATGTTGACTTTCAAAATGCATGTATTATCAAGAAGATGAGTGTGGAAGAGCGTCACCCAAGTATGAAGGAAGTTGCAAGAAGGAAGGAGAAGCTTGAGTGTTGACTTTAATAGAGTTATTTTTGGAGTTTGTGTACGTCCCTAAAACAATGTAATCCTTTGAATTTCAATAATAAATAAATGTTTAAAATATACCTTTGTGTTTTATTGTACCCATTGCCGAGATCAAATTATATTTACATCACTGTGCCTGGTGTTTCCGCCAACGGCTGGGTAGAGTGCGACAGATTGGTATCAGAGCCTCAGGTTATAGTGAACCAGTAATTCCTGAGGAAATACAACTATAGCCTAGGGCATAAAAACATTGAATTAATAAAACCTAATAAAAGTATTAATAATAATAAATGTATGGATAAACTACTCTTGGTGAGGTGTCTAGACTGGAAAATTTTGTTGATAGGGTTGCTGGATTTTAGATTAGTTGTATGCCAAAATGGTCATGCCTTCGACTTTTCCTAAGTAGCCGATCCTTGTAATTTAAAAGTACACAAAGATAGGATTAATATTAAATACCCCAATCAAACATTAATCAAATAAATGGTTGTGTATACTCTTATAAATACACCCTTCTATCAAAAGATTGTCCACTCAAATCAGAATTTAAGAGTTTAGGTGAAAAATGAATCTTAGCTTTAGTTAGTACTGCGACTGACTAAGAACTACACCTAGAATGCAGAACTAAGTTTTATTATGGTCCGTCCGACACACTCTCAAACTTAGATGTCGTAGTTATCAATCTAAATGCTTAAGGATTTATGGATTGATAGTTAGTACGCCTAGTTTGGAAATTAGGATGAAGTCTACGATTAGAAGATGATCAGATCAATAGCACCAATCAACTCCCCCAAAGATTAGAGCAATATAGAGTGATATGTCAAGATTTACGTCATAGAGTTCTTAGGATGGAGTCTGACTTACTACTCGAAGAGTTTCGTTCATATCTCAAGGATGATGATCTAGGCAGTGCATAGCCAACAAACCCTTAATAGAAAATCATAGTAGATCCGATTCTATCTACTATGTACCTATAATTCTATAACTATTCATATTATGATTTTACTTTTATCTCTCATAAACATCTAACCCTTTTGGGTGCATTATGAAGGGTGGTTGGAGTAGGCGTGATCATCAAGAGCACATCAATGGATGAAATTTGAAATTAGTTTTCTCTACCTTCCCCAGAGAGAGATCAGGTGGTGCCGCAATCCCCAATGAAGGAGGAGGCAGAGTACGATCCATGTATGCCGAGGCCATATACCCCCATTGATATGGAGTTTTCTGAAAACAAGGATACTATGCGCATCGATATGGTTTGAAAATTCAAGCCTTATGTTAATGCTCAAGCTTAGTGTCTGCTTTTAGATTTGGAGGGAGGGGTCTTCCTTTTGGTTGATTTCTTCCTCTTTCCACTAGAGGAGATTGGTTTGGCCACATCCAAGAAGTGTTGCAGAAATCAGTTAAACCAGCCGATTAATCGGTGCCTATGTGCTAATCGGACCTCAACCGATGAGGTTTATTGCTAATCAGTTACTTAAATAGGGCTTGGTCAAATGTGGTCAAATGCGGTCCTAATCGGAGCTAATCGAAGTTAATCGGTCAAAGAAAATTCAAAAAATTTAGTGGCAAACATGGCAATCTAAAATAATTTTTATAGGTTTCGTTCCCACTCCTACATTCCATCGTATTCAATTCACTGTGTTTTCTCTTTGGATATTTTGAAACACCAACTTCGTACTCACCTTGACGCCGCCTCGTTCACTTCATTGTCGACATTGTCGACTTCCAAGCTCACCTTCGACGCCATACGCTTCTACAGAATGCCTCCAACGCCAACCGTTTTTTTATCAAGGATTTCCTACTTCAATCTCGCCCGAGTTAGTCGGTCGAACATATCATACTTCCAAATCCGACTCAGGTAAGTTTCGTTTGACTTTTTTTGAACTTGTGAAGAACCCAAAGCATTTTACTGCTTATTAATTTGTTAGATAAAGTCGATTCCCCGTATTCTCTTCATGTATTTAATTATTGTATGTGTAATTCATTTTACCAATTTACCAAGTCGACAAGCCTTGTTTGGATTCTCCTCCTTTATTTCAGTCATTTCTTTTTACATAAGTTGTAAACATGGGTTAGAAGTGTTTATTAATTGTTTATCAAATTGAAGCTTAATTCTTGTCATAGATGTACATTGTTGGATCGAAGTATGTGCTGCTGTCTTTTTCTCTAGTGTCAATTATTGCTTGCTTGATAAGTATGGTCACCGTTATAACAATTATCACAAAAAAAAAAGTTTTTTTGTTCAACTTCATATGAAATTTTATGTAATTAGAACATTAACAATAAAACTCTTCAGCCTAAGTTGTTTACCTATTAAGCCTAATTTGTTTCCAATTAATCTGTTACTATTAATTAATAAACTATCAAGTTGTTTACCTGTCAATCTGTTAAACTATTAAGCTGTGTTTTTGTTGTGAAGTTGTTAAGTTGTTAAGCTATTAACCTGTCAAGTTGTTAAGCTATTAAGTTGTATTTTTGTTCTGAAGTTGTTAAGCTATTAACCTATTAATCTGTCAAGTTGTTAAGCTATTAAACAATATTTTTATTGTGAAGTTGTTAAGTTGTTAAGATATTAACCTGTGAAGTTGTTAATCTATTAAGTTGTTTACTAAGTTGTTCACTTTTTTGTTGTTAAGCTGGATTTTTTTTTGTTAAGCTGTTAAGTTGTTAATTTTTTTTTAACTTTTTATTGTGTTAATGTGACGGTTTGATAGTAGGTGACGATTAATGACATCTAATGCTTCCACTACACCATCTGTTGCATCAATCCCCACCACCACTGGTGCACATAAACGTAATTCAAATGATGTTTGTTGGGAATATGGTTTTATCCCAGATAAAAGCAACATGGAGAATTTCAATGTATCTTGTGTGGAAAAACATTTAGCGGGGGGATTTCTAGAATGAAACAATATATTGCTCTTGTGATGGGTTATGTATCCTCATGTCCAAAGTCTACAAAAGATGATCAATTGAAATGTAAAAATTCTCTTAGTGAAGGGAAGTTAAACAAAAGCTAAACAAGTCCATAATGAAGGCTTAAGGGTGGAGGTGAGACAAGAATTTCATGAAGCAGAAAATTCTTTAGGATCAAAGGTACCCAATGTTATGGGCCCCAAGGATAACTATGCAAACCTAATAAATCCAGAAGAAGGTTTGAAGGAGGGAAAGGGAAAAAATGTTGATCTTAACAATATTGTCCGAAAACAAAGAATATTAACGGTCAATAAATTCATTAGTAGGTGGGCATATGAGAGTGTGATTCCTTTTCATGCCTTTCAAAGGGATAGCTTGAAAATGATGTTGGAGGTTATTGGCAAATTTGGAACCGGGCTTCCATGTCCTACTAGATATGCTTTGAGTGACCCACTTATAAAGCATGAGATTGAATGAACAAAAAAATTGTTGAAAAAAAACGAAAAGGAATGGAAAGAGGATGGATGCTTAATTATTACTAACCCTTTGTCCGATCGAAAAAGAAGAAGCATTATGAATTTATGTGTTAATTCAAAGATGGGTACTGTTTTTTTATCTTCAAAAGAATGTTCCGGTGAAGCACATACAAGCCAACACATATATGTGTATGTGGAATCTTGTATTCAACAAGTTGGTCCCGAGAATGTTTTTCAAGTTGCGACAGATACTGCCACAAGTAACATGGGGGCGGCGAAGTTGCTAAAAGAGAAAAGACCATCTATTTTTTGGACATCATATGCAACACATACCATTAACCGTGTGCTTGAAGATCTTTACATTATTTTGTTTATTTATTGTATTTATTATTTTATTTTTATTACTTTATTTAGTTTTAAAATGTTTAGTTGTATACTATAATTTGTTATTTGATCTTGTTTACTTTTTCAAGGTATCGGAGAACTCCCAAGGTTTAAGAAAATCCTAAATCAAGCAAAGAAACTAACCATATTCGTTAATGCTCACCACAAAACCTTGGCGATGATGAGAAGTTACACCAAGAAAAGAGAAATTATCCGACCGAGAGTCACGAGATTTGCTTCCGCCTTTCTTACATTACAAAGTTTTTCCAAAACAAAGTAGCAACTAAGACATATGTTCTCTATCAATGAATGGGAGGAATGTAAATTTTCCGGTAACCCTAAAGGGATTGCCTCATATAAAACGGTGACAAGTGTCCAATTTTGGTCCGGTGTGACACAATGTTTAAAGGTGTGCTCCCCTTTGGTGAAAGTCCTTAGAATGGTTCATGCGGATTGGAAGCCCTCAATGGGTTTTGTTTACGGGGAGATTAAAATTGGAAAAGAAGAAATTATCAAATCTTTGGGTGGTAACGAGAAACATTACAAGCCTATTATAGATATCATAAACACAAAGATGAATGGTCGGCTAGATTCAACTTTACATTTGACATCTTATCTTTTGAATTTGTATTATCATTATAATGATTCACAACTCCAATATGACCCCGATGTAATGGATGCGGTTCATGAGTTTTTTGATACATTATTTTGTGGAGATTTAGAGAAGCAAAGGCATGTAGTGACTATTGACTTGCCAAAGTACAAGAAAAATGTTGATAGATTTGGTTGTGATCTTGCAATTAAACATTGTAAGGTGAACGATGCCGACTTTGATTCGGCTAAATCATTTTCCTTTTACTTCTCTACTTATCTATTTTATAAAATTTTGATATTTATTGATTAATAATGTGATTTTGGTTCGAAACCGTAGCTAGTTCGTGGGGACTATTTGGTGGGGTAACTCCTCATTTGACAATGGTTTCAATGAGGATTCTTTCTTTAACTAGTAGTTCATTAGGTTGTGAAAGGAAATGGAGCACATTTGAAGGGGTTAGTAATATAAAGCATTAAATTTAAATTTTATAAAATTATAATATTAAGCATGTTTAAATTCTTTGTTGTGTTTAAATTTATAGGTACATACAAATAAACGAAACAGATTGGAGACAAGTAAATTGAACAATCTTGTTTATTTTCAATTCAATGCAAATTTAATGGAAAAAAACAAAAAGAGAAAAGATAGAAACATGGAAGTGCTATTAGCAAATAATTCTCTCTCGGCTCAAGAATGGATTGTAGATTGTGATGAGTGTGATGCAGATGAAGTACATCCTAAAATGGTTGATGAAGCTCTAGCAACCGACGTCAGTCAAGCACCCCAAGAAAGTACAAGAACGAGGGAACTATTAAATGAAGATTTTGAGTCCGAGAGTGAGAGTGAGAAGCAAGTGTTGGAAGAAGAAGAATACGAGTCGGATGGTGTTCAGATAACAGAAGTATGCGGAGAAGATTAGAAGAAAATGTGCGTTTAGTTTTGAGCTATTTAAACTTATGGTGGACTTGTTGGATGAAGATTGTGTGTGTTTGCTATAACTTATTATTAACCTTCTATACTTATTTTGGAAGATAATTTGTAGTGTTTGTTATTAATTATTATTAAACTTTTATGCCTATTTACCTATATTCTTAGGATTAAAGTTAGATTTATAAAATTTTGAATATTTTTCTTAATAATTAATGGTCCTTGATTAATCCCCCGATTAATCCCCGTCTAGCCGATTAATCCTTAATCCCTAGTCCGCCGACTAGCTAACACATAACGTTTTCTACAACCTTGCATCCGAGATGGGCTCAATGGTGACCGAGGTAGACTGTGTAGGGCTATACAAAATCAAAGTCGCCATGTGATGTTTCAAATGAAGAGACTCGAATGGTAGAGTGGCCAATATATGTTTTTGTAGTCTACATGTGGGACCACAAGCAGATTGGTTCGGAAGCCGATAAGTTTTCATAGCCTTAAAAGTAAGAAATACCTCTTTCGAAAGAGTGTTGACTAGAATGGGCTCTTTCTAGTCCTTGTAGACTTGTTGAATCGTGAGTGCCCAAAACCTTGGAGTTGAGATTTTGTGAGGTTTTCTGTTGACAGAGAAGTTCCGAAAGTCCTACCACAAGACTTTTGTGATGTCGACATCATTTGATTCTATGGAGAAGAAGATGTAGACGACGTAGAGCTAGTCTTTGCTCATTGTGTTTATACCGCCATGCTTTCCGGAGAGACCTCAAAGGATTAGGTGCATGGGAACTATCCATAATACACAAATTGCTAATTTTTTTTAATTTTTTGGCCATGAACTCGCCTGCATATCTAATGTCGTTTAGAAACGATTGAAACTCTTCAGTCGTAGGTTCTGAAACTTTAAAACCCCTAGGGTTTTCACGCATCATGAGTGTTGCAGGAAAACTCTTCTCATAGACTAGGATAATTCGATTCCCAGAGTTTACTTTTTCAAGCACATCATCTTCAAGTCACATTCTTTCAAATGTTGTGTGAAGAGGACGAAGTGGAACGGGTGGATCATGGATTTTTGTGAGAGGAATGGAGATGGGATGGCGGAAGATAAACTCAATCATAACCTGGATGGACTCGTCATAGTCTATGGGAACCAACAAAAACAGTTGATTCGTATCCTTAAGAAATGGTTATGTTGAAGATGAAGAAGCAGAACCCTTTGAAAACTTCTTTTTGGGAGCGGTTTTGGGGATTTTGGGAGCAGATTGTGAAGATGTTATTGTTACAGGTATTTGAATGCTTGAAAAACAAGAATTACAGAAAGAGAGAAAGGGGGAAAGTTTTGAGAACGTAAACTGACAAATAGGATTTATGGGGCTTTTAGAGGTTAGATGTAACATCACAAAATTCAAGGCCAAAAAATTTCGTTTTTAAATAGATTATAACATAAAAACTATCGGTATAAAACCATTTTTTCAAAAGTAAAATAATTCATAGTAGACTCCTAGGAAACTCCATGCGGAAAACATGTGTGTGTGTGTGATGCGCTGCTACACCGCCGACTCCTTCCCCTTAGACGAAGAGGTACCTAAAACCAAAACTGAAGGTATAAGCACAAAGCTTAGTGAGTTGCCCCACCATACCCATAGCACATAATCATCGGTATCTTTCAACTGGTAATTGGGAGCTACCCTCCCCTTCGGTATCTATCAACCGGTAGCCGGCAACTATCCTCCCTTTCGGTATGTTTCAACCGGTAAACGGGAGCTACTCTCCTTTCGGTATCTTTCAAACGGTATCCGGGAAGTAACATCCCCTTCGGTATCTTTCAACTGGTATCTGGGGACTATTTCACCACTAACCCTATCACATATTAAATGTCATAACATATTGGTCTCACGATAACATACATAGGCATATTGAGTCACATCAAGACATATCATAAGCATACAATTATACATGCGTGGGTTTTATCCACCCGTTCGGTATCTTTCAACCGATACTCGTCTTCGGTATCTTTCAACCGGTAACCAGGGGCTAGCACGCCGTACTACTACTAACACATACTTATCACAGATATAGCAACCAGAGAATTATCACAAAGGTAACCATCTCACCCATAATCACCTACTGGTGGGCCGACATTGGTGTTGTAGACCCACCCCTACTGGAAGGTAACTCACCTCGTAAGGCTGACTGCTGAAAATCTGATCGACAGATGTCCGTCTGCTGCTCCAGTGATCCTCCGACTATAATTTCCATAACACACTTAGTCAGGCACTGATAACCTTTCTTAGGTAAAATAACTATTTTACCCCTGACCAAGTCAAAGTCAAAGTCAAAGTCAACTTCCAGTTGACCTGACTCGCTAAGTTGGGCCTCCAACTCGTGGAGTTCCTACTCTTCATCTGTCCTTCTTCAAGCTTCTACTCGTCGAGTTTAGCAATGACTCGACGAGTTCTCATCCTAAAACAACCTCGAATGAACCTTCATCCGGCTCACTAATTTGTATGAACAACTCATCGAGTTCATCCTCTTCTTACAAACAAGTCATGTCCTTGACTCGCCGAGTTGTATGAACAACTCGTCGAGTTCATCTTCACAAGTTGGGACATTGCCTTGGACTCGTCGAGTCTGGTCTTGCACTCGTCGAGTCCTATGAACTCCAGGTCTATCGCTAAGTCGAATATGTTGGGTCACTCCCTTGGACCCTCTAAAACCCTTCTAACACTCAATTGGGTTTCTTTGAACCCTAAGAGAAAATGGGAGTCAAGCCTCAGACTCGCCGAGGACCCAGAACAACTCGCCGATTCAAGATTGTCCAAGTCTCATTTCTCAATTTCTGATGTACAACACGTGTCCAAATGATAGATCTAGGCTCCTAAGATCGATATAGCATGTAAAGTTACAAACTTTATGTGCATGCATGGGACTATGAGCTAAAAAGACCCTAAAAAAGCTCTTGAGTTGAATGGGGCTTTACATGGGTGCAAAGGCAGTCCCTTTCTGCCTTCTAACTCCTTAAGGAGCCTGGATCTAAAGCCTCAATCCCCAACCATGCTTTAAATCAAGGTTGGTCACCAAGAATGGCTTATAAAAGCCCTAAATCTCTCCAAAAATGGATCTAATTCAAGAAGGAGCAAGGTGTCGACTTTATACCTTCCATGAAATGTAGATAAGACACAAGTTTGACTCCTTTGGCCAACCTCTTGGTTCCGAAAGCTTCTCCTTCCTTCTTGCCACCACAAACCATGAAGAATCACCAAAAAGCCTTTAGATCTTCACAAAACGATTAGGGTTCTGTATGGAGTGTTCTAGCAGCATAAAGGGGCGATGGAGGTTGTACAAGGTTGTTTAAATAGGGTGCAAAGCCTCAGATTATGGTTTTGCCCAGTGAGAGTCTACTCGTCGATTCTTCACGCTGACTCGATGAGTCAGTCACTTAACTCCCGGGTCTAAACCGCTACTACTCTACAAGTTGGGCCATCAACTCAGTCCAAATTGCGAAAAATACTTGAATGAAATACATACCAGGAACTGGTGCTACAAATATGACTTCTTCCTCGAAGATTGCTGTTCGTTCTTTGAAAAGTTGTGGGTAATGCTCCATCATCTCGTCCACCGGCACCCACGTCCACTCTGAGCCCATCCGGTGCTGCCATTGCACCTTCACCATCTCGACCCTCTTGTTCCTCAGATCCTTCGACTTCCGGTCGAGGATTACCATAGGCCGCTCAATGTAATTCAGGCTGTCATCAACCTGAATATCCTCCAGGGGCACCACTGTCGAGTCATCCACCAAGCACTTCCGCAGCTGGGAGATGTGGAAAGTGTTGTGGATCCGACTGAGTTCGGCTGACAGATCCATCTTGTACGCCACCTTGCCCAACCGGGCTATAACCTTGAAAGGTCCAATGTACCTGGGGCCCAACTTGCCTCGCTTCCTGAACCGGATGACGCCTTTCCAAGGCGACACCTTCAGGAGAACCATATTCCCGATGTGGAACTCCAGGTCTGAACGTTGCTTGTCGGCATAGCATTTTTGCCTACTCTGGGCAGTGTGGAGCCTGCTCCTAACCTGCCGAATCCTCTCTGTCGTCTTGAATACCACTTCAGTGCTCCCCATGACCCACTGGCCAACCTCACTCCAACATATCGGGGTCCTGCACTTTCTCCCGTATAACATCTGAAAGGGAGGACGATCGATACTCGCGTGGTAGTTGTTGTTGTAGGAGAATTCAGCCAATGGGAGGAAAGTGTCCCAGCTACAACCGAAGTCGAGCACACATGCCCGCAACATATGATCTAGAGTATGGATGTTCTGCTCGCTCTGATCATCCGTCTGCGGGTGAAATGTGGTGCTAAAATGGAGATGAGTACCCAACTCGTCGTGGAATTTCTTACAGAACCTGGAAGTAAACCGCACATCCCTGTCTGAAATCACTGAAACTAGCATCCCGTGCCTCACCACCACCTCTTGAATGTAGATGTCGGCAAGCTTCTCGGCCAATATACTCTCCTGGATCAGTATAAAATGGGTATTCTTGGTAAACCGATCCACAATGACCCATATGGAGTCCACTCCCCGCGTGGTCCTGGGAAGTTTGGTGATGTAGTCCATGGTGATATCTTCCCATCTCCACATGGTAATATCCAACGGCTGCATCTTGCCATGTGGCCTCTGATGTTCGGCCTTGACCTTCATGCAGGTTCAGCACCGCTCCACATACCATGCTACGTCCCGCTTCATGTAGGGCCACCAATAGTCAAGACGAAGATCCCTATACATCTTCGTTGCCCCGGGGTGGATAGAAAACCTTGATTTGTGTGCCTCCTCCATTAATGTCTGACGCACGCCTCCATGATAGGGGACCCACACCCTATGTTGGAGGGTCAACAACCCTCGGCTATCATAGTCGAAGGAGGAAACCTGACCCACAATATGCTCGCTCCTTCGATGTTCCTCCTTCATACGCTCCTGTTGGGCCTCTCAGATTCGCCCCTGCAACGGAGTCACCATGGTCATCCCCATGCAGATATCCCTGATCGGTGCTGCCTTGTGGCTAATCGCATCAGCCACCACATTGGCCTTCCGCGGGTGGTAAAGGATCTCACAATCATAATCCTTCACCACATCTAACCACAGACGCTGCCTCATGTTAATATCCGGCTGGTCCATGAGATAACTCAGGCTCTTTTCTGTCCGTGCAAATGGTACAAAAAACCCTGTAGAGGTAATGAAGCCAAATCTTGAGGGAAAAAACAACCGCCCCAGCTCCAAATCATGCGTCGGCTAGTTCGCCTCGTGAGGCTTCAGCTGCCTCGAAACGTAAGTAATAACATGTCCTCTCTGCATCAATACTGCACCCAAACCTGAGATGGACGCATCACAGTACACCACAAAATCCTCCATGCCCTCTGACAGGTCTAAGATTGGTGCCTCACAAAATCTCTATCTCAATGTCTCAAACGCAGCCTGCTCCTCAGGACCCCAGCAAAAGACTACGACTTCGTTGTCATCCTTGTCAGAGGTACGACTATCTTGGAGAAGTACTGAATGAATCTACGATAGTAGATCGCCAGCCCCAGAAAGCTCCGAATCTCAGATGGAGACTTCGGAACCTCCCACCTCATCTCGGCCTCCACCTTGGCAGAATCAACTGATATCCCGTTCTGGTTGACAAGGTGTGTCACACCCCAAAACCGAGAATGGAGGAAACGTTCTGGGGCGGAGGACGTCATGTAATGTATCATAACAATGTAAAGTAGTAAACAAGCAACAACATCATCCATTGCATTGATAGTATAATTTTAATTATAAGAGTGTTTTTTCATAGTATAAGACAACATAATAAATAATCAAAATAAAAGAGGAGTCTTGATTTCACCGTCTTCACAAAACATGGTCATCGTACCTGTCTACTTGTGACCTGAGAATACAAGTTATTTTGAAAGCGAGTATCAGCAATAAAGCTGGTGAATTCATAAGTATTAATGTGTCTTTGATTTGTAAATACTGTAAAGTGAAGACTTGTAAACATTTGGAAAAAGTTGGAAAATGTTTGTAAGAAATTGTAAACGTTTGAAAACCCTAGGAAATCCTATATTTCCTATTAGTATAAAATTAGTCTTCTACCAAGACTCGACTGTTTTGAAAGTAAGCATCATTGTGAATGTGATGGTTTTCCTGTTTAACTATTATTATAAAAATTATAGTCTACCTCGTCGATTATGTGTATGAGTCACAATATAAAGGTAATAAGGAAAAATAGTGTATCTATATCAAAAATCCTACCGCGTCGTTCATGTGAATGTGTCACAAAATAAAGGAAGGAGAGTAATATAATAACTAAAGATGTATCATTTTGCATTAGGATATTCACGGCGTGGAAACTCACCGAACAGTACAATCGTGGACACACATCGATCATCATTTTACCTATTGTAGCTAACAGCTTTGGGTGTGGAATGGTAAGTCCCAAAACATTTGTAACAAATCCTATGTAATAGTATCTATTAAACGTATTAATGTAGACGAGTTCATGTAAGCGTATCTCTGTAACATATCAATGTAAATGTACTAATGTAAGCGTATCTATGTAAATGTACTCATGTAAGCGTATATATGTAAACGTATTCATCTAACATATATATGTAAACGTATTCATGTAAGCATATATATGTAAACGTATAGACTCATGACTGAACTGACTCTTGTGTGATTCTTTGTACTTGGAATTGTAAGTAGCATGTTCTAACTATACCTATTATATTTATTAGTAATGTACGAGTATAACCAGAAGTGTACCTTTGCTACCAAAAGGTGTTGAACTGACTAATAGAACCTTTATACCTATATATGTATGCATGATATATAAATAATATTTAGACGCCATTCGGACGAGCAACCGATGCCCTAAGGCCACATCCCAACGAGGAAAAGGAAATAAAGCGAGCTAACCGTCCTAAGTCCTTTAAACATTATTTATATAACTATACATATGTAGGCATGCATTTGACAATATAAAATCGTAAAAGAAGTTTCGTAAAACCTTTGAATAGTTTAATACTAAGAAACGATGACCTGATGTCAGTTTATAAAACGATTGAAAGTATTTTGTTTGATAAGACAGTTTAAGTATAAGGAAAACCTTTGTTTGAAAACACCTTTGTAACAGAGTTTGAATGGAAACTTACAGTGCGTAAGACAATTTGAAAAAGAGTTTTAAACATGTAAAAACGTTTAAGAAAGTCATTCAAAGAAATCTGCTTGGTAAAACAGTTAACGTATAGTAAATCCACTTGCATGCTAGTTATTAATCACATGTGATTGATATAATAACTAAAGACGATTCAACTTGTATCCCCCCATAAAGCATTTATAAGCATTTAAAAAAACATTTAAACGGTTAATTAAGGGGTATGAACTCACTTGATTGATTGGGAGAAAGCGAGATGATAATCGAGCTGAACTTCAACTTGGAAAAGTTGATTTTCTCAGAAATCTCGGAAATCTCGGGAATCTCGGGAATCTCGGGAACACAAAACCTTCCTTCAGAGCTTGAGGGTGCAAACTGGGGCTTCCGGAGGGCTTCGAGGGCTTAAACACAGAGTTTCGGCGCGAGAAAGAAGAGAACTGAGCAATGAAACCCGGAGGCCTTAAGATCTATTTATAGGGGCATATTTTTTGGTGCCACGTTGTGGAAAAGGGTGTGCCACGTCGTGGTGAGTCAACCTTATCCCCTTTCATTGATTGGACGCCCTCAGTCACTTGCCGGGTCGCGGCAAACTGTGCCACGTCGTGGAAAGCCTGACAGCCTCGGATTTCGGGTCTTGAACTTGTAAAATCCGTAACTTTCGTGTACGAACTCTGTTTTTTATGTTCTTTATATGCACGCATAGGTGAGTATATACTCTACAACTCTCATTTAGACTTCATCGGCTAATTTTGAATTATTTTGAATTATTTATTTTTAACAGGTCGGGATACGAAAAGTACGTTAAAAATCCGTAACTTCTTTATCCGATGTCCGTTTTCGTCTGACTTTTTACCATTGCGCTAATATTGTTGAGACCTTCAATTATCATTTAGGTTGTTTCGGCCAAAAGTCTCTCGATCTCTATTTCGAGTTTTTAGCTGTCTACTATTATATCCGGATCTTGGAAAAATCATAACTTCGTCATACGACGTCAGATTTGGACGTTCTTTTTACGTACGTTTACGGTTTAATGTTATCTACAACTTTCATTTAGATACTTAAGGTTAAAAACTATTGTATTGAAACTTCGCATTTTTCGTTTAATCGGTGTTGCCGGTTTTGTCGGAAATCTTAGAATGGTTATAACTTCTTCGTTATAACTCGGATTTTTGTGTTCTTTATATGTATGAAAACCTTGTTATGATTCCTAACACTTTATTTAACCCAAATAAGTTTTTAGGAAAGCTATATTTTGACCTAAATTTGACTGGTGTTACATTACATTGTCTCGAAATATCGGGTTGTCACAAGGTGCCCAAGAAGCTGTACCTCGCACAACCAGAACTCACACTTGGATAATTTAGCATACAAGCTCTCCCTACTCAATGTATCCAAAACCTCTCGCAAGTGCTCCTCATGCAGCTCTCGAGTCTTGGAATAAACCAAGATGTCTTCGATGAAAACTATCACAGACCGATCCAACATCAGTCTGCACACGTTGTTCATGGGACCCATGAATGCGGCAGGAGAATTGGTGAGCCCGAAGGGCATCACCACGAACTCGTAGTGGCCATAACGCGTCCAAAAAGCAGTCTTCTATACATCTTCTTCTCTGAACCTCATCTGATGATACCCCGAACGCAAATCAATCTTGGGGAACCAAGATGCTCCCTGTAACTGGTCAAAGAGGTCATCAATCCTCAGAAGTGGGTAACGATTCTTCACCATTACCTTATTCAGCTCCCGGTAATCTATACACATTTGATGCGACCCGTCATTCTTTTTCACAAATAGAATCAGGGCTCCCTAGGGTAAACTGCTCAGTCTGATGAATACCTTGTCTAACAGCTCCTATAGCTGTGTAGACAACTCCTGCATCTCTGGAGGAGCCAACCGATACGGTGCTTTGGCTATCGGAGCTGCACCAGGGATGAGGTCGATCCTAAACTCCACCTGCTTCTTCGGAGGTATCCCAGGCAACTCCTCGGGGAATACATCTGCAAACTCTTGTACCACGGGCACATCACCCATCGTTGCTCTACCCTGCTAAAGATAGCGCCTCCCTCTCGTTGCTGAGCATAAGGTTGGTCCTCGGTGTAGGCTCTCGCCCTGGATCACCAACTCTCCCCTCCCCTTAGGGTCCTAATGCGCACCAACTGTTGCACGCAGTCAATCATTGCCCCCTTGGGGCATAGCCAATCCATACCAATAATAACCTTTTTCCCCCGCAAAGGTATAGGAACCAAGTCAACCAGGTAACGTTCCTCGAACAACCTCATTACATAATCCTGGTAGATCTCTGATGCTCGCACTAATCGGTCGTCTGCAATCTCGACCTCTAGTGGCCAATCCAACATGCCCAAAGACTCAGGAAACTTCTTGTTAAGTGCAAGATAAACAAATGATCGGGTAGCACCCGTGTCAAACAACACCTAAACTGGGATATCGTTCACATGGAACGATCCTAAAACAGATTATACACATAACATAAAAAATAAGAGAAGAAACTATACCCGTCACCACATCGGGTGCAGCGCGTGCCTCCTCGGCTATCAACTGAAATGCGTGGCTCCGCACCATTGGAGCCTCTACCTTGGCCTTTCGTTCATCCGTAAGCCATGCTGTTGTTGGGGTCGACGCCACTGCTAGCGTTGCTGCTGTCGCTGGTGTCAATCTAGGGAAATTGGCCTTCTTGTGGCCCCTCTGATTGCAATGAAAGCAAATAAGGTCTGGCATCTACACTATGGGGGAGGGGGCAGTATAATCCCTGCAAAAATGCCCAGCCTTGCCGCACTTATAGCAGCCGAAACCTGACCCAGTGCGACAAGCTCCCTCGTGTGACCGACCACATTTTCCACAGCGGTCCCGACCCTGCTGGCCCTTCGACCAAGAGTTGAATTCATTGGGTTTCTTCCTCGAAACCCCTTTAACCTACCCATCTCGGCCTTCCTCTTCCTAAGGTTCTCTAAATCGATCTCCCTCTCCCACGCCCTGGCAATCATAGAGTCCAAGGTCGGGCATGCCGATAAGCTGACATGCTCTCAGATATCGGCTCTCAACATGTTGTGATGGTAGGTCCTCCTCATATCCTCATCTCCTTCATACTAGGACACCAAAAGAGCCCTCTCCCGGAACTTGGCGGTGATCTCCACCACAGTCTTTATAGTCTGTCTCATGTCCAAAAACTCGGCCAGCTGTTGAAGCTCTACAGCTAGCGCGAACTCCGCCTTAAATATGGTCACAAAGTCTGACCAGTTCATAGCCTCGACGGCCGAGGCTCCCAATGGGTCACCAACCGACTCCCACCAATCTATAGCTCTGTCTCTCAAACATCCCACTGCAAAGCGGACCTTCGACCCTTCCAGGAAGAAGCTCGTCAACTGCGCAGACTTAATGTCTGTGATCCATCTCCTGGCATCAATTGGGGTCCTTCACCCCGTGAAAATCCGGCACACCACTCCCTCTGAAGTCCTTGAAGGATAGTATGCGCATACTCACCTGGCCAAACGCCAAATCACTCCTGAATGCTCGGAGGCGATCCTCCATCAGCTCAATAACCCCTCCTTGATCGACCCGAAGATGACCGGGATCACCTCAAGGATGCCTCTCGTAATCTCACATGCGATGAACTGGCGTAACCCATCATCAACCTTCTCGGATCTCGTGCTCGAGCCCGATACCGATCCTGACCTAGATCTTGAGCCTCCTGCTCCATGTCATGTGATCACCATACTAAAAATAGACACATAAATGTTAGGATCAAAGAACTCCCCGAGAGGTCTCACACATTACCCAAGATTCCTGGTTCCATCTTGGCCTTCCTTGACTCGAGTACAGATCCTCTGCTTTCAGTAGTATGGGGCGATACTACCTTCCATATATATCCGTACTTTCCTAAAGGATTGCTTCGACTTCACCAAGTCCCTTAACCAATATCCTTTTCCAACTATTCTCATCCTAGGCTTTCCTAGGGCACTCTCCAACCTACTCTCCACCATCAGCTGCACCAGGAGTCCTTAGTATCCTCCCTAAATAGCTTGTGGAGACTATTACATATCCACTTACTAGTTAGTTGAAGGTAGACAGGACCCCTATAGCACAAAGCACGCAACATTCATGCGTCGAGTAACCATATCAAGCATTACCTAACCAGGCCATCCTACTGTTGCCTAGGTAGTCCTAGCATGCAGCTTATACAACAGACATATAACGCATCCTTCCTAGATCTTCAACCCTAATCTAGAATGCAGTTCTCGAAGACATATATTAGGCATACAAGGCATCCTCCTAGATCCTTAGCCCTAATCTAGCATGCAGTTCTCAGGGTCATATATCATATAACATAACATAAAAAGTATAGGTATCTTGGGGAAAACTTACTTGGGCTCGGCCGGTGGCACGCGTGACACACCTTGTTCTTTTTCAAACTTTTTTTCTTATATTTAGAAAACCATTTCTTTAGAAAAAATCCTTTAGCCCCACGGTTTAAGTCCAGACACCCTCGAGGGTGTGTCCGAATCCCTCAAACCAGAGCTCTGATACCAAC
This sequence comes from Lactuca sativa, assembly GCF_002870075.4. NCBI lineage: Eukaryota > Viridiplantae > Streptophyta > Magnoliopsida > Asterales > Asteraceae > Lactuca > Lactuca sativa. The sequence continues at coordinate 165,371,466 of NC_056623.2, read as the reverse complement.
TTGTAACTTCCCAAAATTCAAGGCCAAAAAATTTCGTTTATAAATAGATTATAACATAAAAACCATCAGTATAAAACCATTCATAATGATATCTCATGTCACAATAAATATGTCAATAATCCAAAATATGTCACCATAAAATCCATTTTGTCAAGTGTAAAATAATTCAGAGTAGACTCCCAGGAAACTCCATGCGGAAAACTTGTGTGTGTGTGTGTGATGTGCAGCTACACCGTCGACTCCTTCCCCTTAGACGAAGAGGTACCTGAAACCAGAACTGAAACCGTAAGCACGAAGCTTAGTGAGTTCCCCCACCATACCCAGAGCACAAAATCATCAATATCTTTCAACCGGTAACCAGGAGCTACCCTCCCCTTCAGTATTTTTCAACTGGTAACTGGGAGCTATGCTCCTTTTCACTATCTTTCAACTGGTAGTCGGGAACTATCCTCCCCTTCGGTATCTTTCAACCGGTAACCGGGAGCTACTCTCCCCTTCGGTATCTTTCAACCGGTATCCGGGAACTAACCTCCCCTTCGGTATCTTTTAACCGGTATCTGGGGACAATTTAACCCCTACCCTATCACATATTACATGTCATAACATATTGGTTTCATGATAAAATACATACGCATACCAAGTCACGTAAAGACATATCATAAGCATACAACTATAGGTGCGTGGGTTTTGTCCACCCCTTCGGTATCTTTCAACCGGTACTCGTCTTCGGTCTCTTTCAACCGGTAAACAGGGGCTAGCACGCCCTACTACTACTAACACATACTCAACACATATATAGCAACCAGACAATTATCATAAAGATAACCATCTCACCCATAATGACCTACTAGTGGGCCGGCATTGGTACCGTAGACCCACCACTACTGGAATGTAACTCACCTCGTAAGGCTGACTTCTGAAAAGTTGATCGACAGATTTCCGACTGTTGCTCCGGTGATCCTCCAGCTATAATTCCAATAAAACACTTAGTCAGACACTGATAACTATTCTTAGGGTAAAATGACTATTTTACCCCTGACCAAGTCAAAGTCAAAGTCAAAGTCAACTTCCAGTTGACCAGACTCTCCGAGTTGGGCCGAGTCCCTACCCATCATTTGCCCTTATTCACTCTTCTACTCGTCGAATTTAGCAATGACTCGACGATTTCTCTTTTCTAAAACAGCCTCAAATGAACGTTCATCTGACTCGCCGAGTATTATGAACAACTCATCGAGTTCATCCTCTTCTTACGAACAAGTCTTGTCCTTGACTCTCCGAGTTGTATCAATAACTCGTCGAGTTCATCCTCAAAACTTGGGAGATTGCGTTGGACTCGTCGAGTCTCCTGATGCACTCTTTGAGTCCTATGAACTCCAGGTCTATGGCTAAGTCCAATACATTGGGTCACTCCCTTGGACCCTCTAAAACCCTTCTAACACTCAACTGGGTTTCTTTGAATCCTAATAGAAAATGGGAGTCAAGCATCGGACTCGCCGAGTCCCAAGAACAATTCGCCGAGTCGAGGTTGTCCAAGTCCCATTTCTCGATTTCTGATATACAACACTTGTCTAAATGATAGATCTAGGCTCCTAAGATTGATCTAGCACTTAAAGTTACAAACTTTACGTGCATGCATGGAACTATGAGCTAAAAAGACCCTAAAAGAAGCTCTTGAGTTACATGAGGCTTTCCATGGGTGTAAAGGCAGCCCCTTTCTGCCTTCTAACTACTTAAGAATCCTAGATCTAAACCCTCAACCCCCAACCATGCTTGCAATCATGGTTGGTCACCAAGAATGGCTTATAAAAGCCCTAAATCTCCCCAAAAAGGGATCTAATACAAGAAGGAGCAAGGTGTCAACTTTATACCTTCCAAGAACTGTAGATGTTGCACCAGTTTGACTCCTCTGGCCAACCTCTTGGTTCCTCAAGCTTCTCCTTCCCTCTTACCACCACAAACAACGAAGAATCACCAAAAAGGCCTTTTGATCTTCACAAAGTGATTAGGGTTCTTTTTGGAGTGTTCTAGGAGCATAAAGGGTCGATGGAGGATGTATAAGGTTGTTTTAATAGGGTGCAAAGCCTCAGATTAGGGTTTTGCCCATCCAGAGTCTACTCGTCAAGTCTTGCCGCCGACTCGATGAGTCCACTACTTAACTCCTGAATCCAAACTGCTACTACTTGACGACTTGGGCCATCAACTCGCTGAGTCTCAATCCAAATTGCGAAAAATACTTGAATGAAATACATAACGGGAACCAGGTGCTACATTAGAAGAATAGTGGGCCGTGTTAAAGGGTGCATAGATCAAACCCGAATATGGGTATGGACCGCATTAAATGTGTTGCCAAATTTGTAATGAGTTGACCTGCAAGGACGAATTTCACAGTAGCCTGACGTGTAAGAAGGAAACCATCATTTGAATGACATGATGTGCACTTTGTTGAGACATGTGTAAAAAAGTGCTAGTTTCAAGGATTAAGGATAATCATCATTAAAAAAATATAATTGTTTGAGTTACTAAGAAAACGTTTCAGAATTAATAATGAAAAAACTCTTGAACTTCTTCAAAGAGAGAGATCTCGGAGCAAAAAGACACCAAGATGGATTAACACGAGGATCTTGCAGTAGAAATGTCTAATATGGATTCAACAAGTGATCTTGGAGCATATAGGTTCCTAGATGAACTATCATAAGATACTTCCAATTTGAAGAATGAAATCACCTATTAGATAATAATGGGAATGAGATTACATAGACCAGAATTGAGTATTAAAGGTAACAGATAGGAAGACCTTAGTGACTATATTAGTCATGAACTTCATAGGACGATGTGAGTTCTACAACTTAAAACAAGAAAAAGTGTTTAGACAAAAAGACACGTAAAATGATCATATTTATTCCAAGAAAAAAAATTTACTTTGGAATTATTTTACTTTCTGATGTTTCCATTAGAAAGTGTAAACCTCTTGAAAGAAATGAGTATCAAACATCATCATACCCATTTAGTTCAGAAAACCATTGAATTTGGTTTTGTCTAATGCTTTGGTAAAGACATCAGCAATCTCATCGTCAGATGGAACAAAAATAAGTTTGATGTTACCAATTAAAACATGATCTTTAATGAAATGGTAGCGTATATCGATGTGCTTCGTCATATAGTGTTGAATTGTATTGTACGAGATTGCAATGAAACTTTGCGAATCACAATAGGCTAGGATTTGTTGAAACCACTAACCATAGCCCAAATTCTGTGATTTCATCCAAAGAACTTGAGAGGTGAAGCTAGCAGCATCAATGTATTCGACTTTGGCTGTTGAAAGTGCAATGGAATTCTGTTTCGTAGAAGACCAACTAACCAATATTCTGCCCAAGAACTGACAACCACTTTATGTGCTTTTTCTGTCCAATTAAAGACTGTCATAGTTTGAGTCAGAGTATTCTTGTAGGAGGAAACTCTCATTTGCTAGGTACACTACTACAAAAACATCCTTTTATGACACACAATGTGTGTCGTAAAAAGCTCAAACGACACACAAATGTGTGTTAGGGAAGGCCCTGTCATAACGAAAGACGACACGCTTTTGCACGTCGTTTATTTACGACACGCATTTACCGCGCAAAGTTACGACACACATTTACGACACTCATTTATGACACACAATGCATATCAAGGAAGACCCTGTCATAATGGAAGACGACATGCATTTTGCGTGTCTTAACCTTACGATGCACGTTTAAGACACGCCATGCGTATCATTAAAGCCCTATCATACATGAAGATGAGATGCATTTGTGTGTCATATACTTCAGCAACGATTTACGATATGCATATACGACGTCACTTTATGATACTTATTTATCTTTAATACAAAAATATAGAAAACAAATATATACCAAAACAATCAATTTAATCCAATAACTTCATGCCAAAAAATTGTAATACATTGATATTAAGGGGATCTGAGTGTACATTGTTATTAAGAGGTTTTCCCTAAATATATAACCTATTACTACATTGCTATTACGGGGATATCATGTCAAAAAAAGTCCTTCATATCATCGGTTTTCCAACAGGTGTAGTAGGTTGCTGTCCACTGGGCGTGGATGGCAAGTAATGACTTGAACATTATCTGAAACAAAAAAGATTTTATTAATCATACAATCAAGTTTAGCTACCGGATGGAGTTGTGATATAAATATTTTGTTAATCACACAATCAAGTTTAGCTACCTGATATAACAAGTTGACACGATGCACGTCAACAAGACCTGTAAATTTGAATCATGCAACCATATCTCGATAAATCTTAAAATCACTATTTTTTAACCAAAAAAATTATGTACGGATAGTTTGGTCAAAACTGTTAAAATCATTATTTTTTTATCAAAAAAAACAGTATGCAGGGGAAATTTCGTCAAAAACTTTTAAAATCAACTATTTTTTAACCACAAAAATAGAATGTCGGGGGCGTTCCTGTATGTTCTAAATCTCCTTTGCATATTGAGATATTGTTATGTCACTACTATCCCTATAACACAATAACAAAATCAGTTAGAGGGTAGGGTATTTTTGTTATTTTATAAAAATATATAAAAAAGTTCGAAAGATGTTTACTTATATGCTTCATCTACTTTGGCTTGAATGTCTTTGTAGGTCGGGAAGTCATGTCCAACAAGAAAGTAGTCCCTATGCCCATACCCTGAGTTCTTTTCAAAAGAATCAAGAAGTGGGTTGTAGTCATAGGTTCCAAATGCCTTTGATCTTATGAATTCTGTAGCCTTTTCATATCGAGGATCCGGTTTAAAGTGCATATTCAGAAAAATAAATAAATTATAATATTTAATTAACGATACACAAACCAAATGTTTTTTTTGTACTCTCACCAGTCCATTTTCTCGGTCTTTCCTGAGCTTTGGAACTTCTTCTATTGTTGCTCTAAAAAGTTAACAAATTGTCCTCCCCAACTCCCGGATTTCAAAATATCCCCATCAAATGTTCGTATAATTGGCCATCCATTAAGTTCAAACTTCATATTACCTGTCCCACTAGCTTCCATGCCAGCTATACGTATATCTTGTGACACCTCATTTCTTTGTATAAGTACCTCCGCTATAGATACATTATAATTAGGCACAAAAAACACCTGCAATACAAAATTACAATAATAAATAAGTTCAAACACACAAAAAAAAGATATGAAGCCATTTTAACCTTCAATTATTCGTTAACTTTAGGATCGGTGTTAACAACATAACCAACATCATCCACACATCATCCACAAGTTTGACTATTCTTTTAGAATTTGTATATGTTTCAAATGCTTTCCCTCCAATCATGATTGTCGTTGGTGCTATGGCTTTTCGCTCTTCAGGACTCATTTCCTGTTTCAACATGCATTGCATTGCATTAACATAATGTTCTAGTATCTTCTTTTATGACTATGATGATGATTATCTATATATTCAATATTTAACTAGAAACGATAGGATAACATATGTACCTTTAATTTCTTGAAGTCACATCCCAGGCTTCATCCTACTCTAGCCCTTCTTCATCCATCAACAATCTCATAAGTTCTGGTATTGCAAGAGTAGGATGTGTGTCATTCAGTGACATTGGAACCTTTGTAGGAAACTTTGACAACTTCCATTTTCTTCCTTCTTTTCTTTTCTTTAATCTTGAAATAATGTCCTAAAAATCGTAAACTTTCAAAGTCTATTATATTATCTTTTAATACTTATAAATCAACGATTGTTACAAATGGAAAATAAATAGATTGTCAAAACTACAGTGATGCACTGAATAGGAAAAATTGTTTCTTTAGTCTAAGAAGTTTTCCTTCTTCTTTAGCATCCCCAAGATAAAGAACAACACAAATCTGGATATAAAAGTTTATAGGTATAGAATTTCAATGATAAAAAGACATGTACTTTTTGTGAAATTGGGAAAATATGATTTAAAACGACCAACCTGTTGAGCTCTAGCATGTAGCTCGACAGCAGACTGATATTGTCCATCATTACACTGAAACAAATTTAAGTCTTAAGCACTTGCTTTGGCTTCCAATAGGTAAAGACTATTTGTGTTTTTAGTTTTTTATCTAGGAATTGGGATGTCATATGCTAGGGCTTTTACAACCTCTCCATCAACCCACTTTCAGCTGCAACAAATTTACCCAAATTCAAGTCATAGTCGAACTCAAACTCAAACAAGGTATTTGTAGTTGTGCTTACGATCCTGTGGGAAGGACTTCAACGTGACCAATGAATCTGACAGGATACACAACATCATGCTTGGCAACTTCCCAAGGACTAAACTTCTGAAATAATAAAGAAAATTAGAAATGATTAATTGTAAAGAAATAAGTAAATTGAAAAATATAAGGTGGGGTGGGGTCCGGACCTCGAGCCAATCTTCTGCTATTTCTTCTTGCCTTGCTTTAGAAATGCAATGTTTGAAGAGGCCATACATGTAACTTAAACCATACCCCCATGCTAGTAGGTTTAAAGTTACCATGGAGTCCAAAAAGCAAGATCCAAGTCTCCCTAAACCACCATTCCCAAGTGCCATATCTTTCTCCTACAATTGATATAATGCAATAGTTAAAAAAAAAATAGAACAAGTTAATCATGTTAGCAAGATTTTAAAGTGTTACCGGCTCACTGATTTCTTCAAGTTTATGTCCCATTTTGTTCAAAGCATTGGAATATGCATCTTGAATATCAAGATTCCCAATGGCATTAGTCAATGCTCGCCCTTGAAGAAACTCCATGGATAAATAGTATGTTTGCTATAGATCAACTTTGTGATAATGAAGATAGGTCTCGTTCCATTGATGAAGAAGCAGTGAACAAAAGGGAAGCATGGTTAGTTCAAGAGAATCAAGAAATGAAAGTAGTGATTTCCACTGCTCACCCTATTCATAATAAGTAATAACATCCCTATGTTAGCAATTTCAGAGATGTAAATATAATTTCAATAAATTGTAAATTCTTTAAGGAAATATGAAACCATTTCTCATTTGTTGCTTCTTTCTGAATAGAAAACATGTAGATGCAATGGCTTCTACTGCTTCCAACATTCGTTTCTACATGAGTTCACAAGTTAATCAAGTAACTTTCACAAGAGAGAGATAGTTGCAATTATGCATGTCATTGTGTTCCCTCCCAAGGAATCTCTCAACAACCTTGTTAATTTACTATTCCTATCAAATAAAAAAATAAAAAAAAGTCATTAATATAGGTAATTTACATTTGTTTAATTCAAATAAAGCCAATAGAATAATAATAATAATAATAATAATAATAATAATAATAATAATAATAATAACAATAACAATAATAATAATAATAATAATAATAATAATAATAATAATAATAATAATAATAATAATAATAATAATACCTATAAGGTATATGTCCTTCTGGAATTTACTATCCCTATCAAATGAACCCTTTTCTCTTCTGTTGCTTCTTTATGAACCAGTAAGATCAACAAGATTCAGCTTTCCACATCTAATAATCTCCTCTCATTCTGGAGTTCTTTCCTTAATGTAAATTGTGATAGAAAATATGGAGTGAGAACAACTACATTGTTTATTCAAAAGGGTCTCTGTTGTATGTCTTTTAGAAGATCCTTTCTCTAAGATTTTATAAATTTCATCTACTATTGAAACTATCTCCTCTTCCAAACCTCTTACAAGTACACCTCCTTTTCCATCCTCCATGATTTCTATTGGTTTCTTTGATTTATATTCAGGAAACTTTGAAGTTTCTTCAAAAGACAAAAGATCTGTTATCTCCTCATTGTAAAGTTTGAAAAATGTAACTTTCATATTGTATTCAACATTTCAAGCTTCTAATATATCAAATATATGTTGTAAAGCTCTTGGAATTACACCTGCATCAACTAGGAATTCCCTATTCTAAAGAAGAATCCAAGGGTTTTGGTTTACTAAAAGTTCTTTTAAAAAAATGTGGTTAATTGTACAATGCCTTTATGGAACAAAAATTTATACCTTTTTCCTCCCTCCTCCTTCCACTGTATATATGTTTTCCAGTTCCTGTCGGACCATAAGCAAATATCGTGCAATTGTAGCCCTCAAGAACCTTAAAAACAATGGGAGAGACAGTTGCATGATAAAAGTTCCTTTGTTGAGAATTTGGACCGAATACCTATCCAAATTAGTGATTGGGAATACCATCAGAGATATTATATTTTATTAAAATAGAATAGAGAACGAAAGACTTTTGTTCCTTGAGATACTATGAAAGGTGATTCTTTGGATATATTTAGAAATAATAAGAATAAATTATGTTAGGCAAGAGAATTACCATGTCAAACACAAATGATCTATTAATCTACTTGTTAGCTATATGTTGAACTGTACAAACTTCTTTCTTATTCTGAGTACATGTAATCACTACTGGTGTATGTGCTTTTGTCTTATCATCACTCAATGGACTATATGTTTAGAAACACAACAATCAAGAATTTTTTGTAAAAACAATCCAAATTCAGTTACGTATATATGCTTTAATAGAAATTTTAAAGACCTGCATCGCGCAATAACTGTAACATACACGTTCAGTTATCGTGTATTGTAAATTATAAAAGTGATTAATATTACGAAATATTACGTGAATTTGAATGTTGAGTTCTAACAAATGGTTTTTACTAGAAATGAAGTAAAAATATGCTTGGAATCATTCAGAAAATATTGGAAGTCTTATGAGATTCCAATCAAATGTCAAATAATGAAATTTAATGAAATCATAAAATTTGAATTAAGTAAAATTTTATTATTGAAAGTTGTAGATAATCTCGTTAGAAACATTTAGGCAAACACCTCATCGAA